>NC_142048.1:47966731-48275620 GCF_982192425.1 Myodes glareolus
TGTTCACTTATCAAAATTCATTATCTCAAATAGCCTAAGACCTGCACTTCACACTTTATTTCTAAAAATGCATGACTAGCTGGGCGGTGGTGGTGCATGCCTCTAACCCCAGCATTGGGCAGACAGAGGCAGGCTGTTCTCTGTGAGTTCGAGACCAGCCTGGTCTACAGAGTGAATTCCAGGAAAGCTGGGGCTGTTACACAGAGAAACCCTGTCTCAAAGAAACAAAACCAAAAGCAATCGAACACACAAATGCATGGGTACAGTTTACACAAAAAGTGCAGCTAACCAGGAACTTTTTGTCCCCTGCCCCCCAAACCTCTTGTTGCTTTTTATTGTCTTGTATTTTTATTGCATTGTATTTATTTTACTGCATTGGCTTACCAGAATACAGACACCCTGTTGATGCCTTGAGAGCATTTCACCACAGAGGGAGATGTTCACACACGTTCTGAATGATAAGTGCTCCATAAAGCTGGAGTCACTGTTGAGCATGATTCGGAATATAGAGATGAGGGCAGTGTGGTGGCTAGTCTTCATTGTCAACCTGACTATGCCTGGAATTAACAAGAACCCAAACACGGAGTGGCACACCTGTGAGGGATTTTTTGCTCAATTTGAAGCAATAAAGTTCCCATCCGGCTCTTTGGTGTGGGAAGATACACCTTTAATCTGGATTTTTTGAGGTGGGGATACACCTACCTCTAATCAGTAATGCGCCATTTGCTGGAAGACTGCACAAGGACATGGGAGAAGGAAGCCTTTGCACTTTGCTGGCTTGTGGCTTGCTCTAGCCTCATTAGCAAGTCCATTCCTTCACTGGCATTAGAGTGTATTTCTCTGGAATTTTGATGTATACTGAAGACTGGCTGAGACATCCAGTCTCCTGGCCTGGAAAATAACTGGATTCTTGGAACTTCCATTCATAGACATCCATTGTTGGATTAGCTGGACCACAGCCTATAAGTCATTCTATTTAATCATGCATATGGAGGGGGGGAGGAAGACAGAGAGAGAGAGAGAGAGAGAGAGAGAGAGAGAGAGAGAGAGAGAGAGAGAGAGAAGGAGGGAGGGAGAGAGGGAGGGAGGGAGGAAGGGAGAGAGATTCCATAAATTCTGTTACTCTAGAGAACCATGGCTAACGCAAACAGCTTTTGATGTTTAATTATCTCTTCCAGTTCCTGATCTTAAATATCCATCAATCAAACTGTCTCATAAGTGGCTTTGTCCTCCTCCAACGCACAATAATTTTGTAACTCAATGTCCTACTACATGCGTCTTAGATAAGCACAGTTGGGCTTTCTCTGCCACTTGGCTCATCATCCACTCATGGCATGACTCTAGAAGCAGATTCCATCATCATGGTAAACAGTTGAGTCTGTGGGGCAGAATCCTGCTGAAATGAGAATGTGCACAGCGCTGGATTTGAAGTGACACACTGGTTCAAAATCCATGGTCCCTTCAGATTGAACCCCAACTTCTGTCTCTGAGTTTTTATTAATCATGCTTCAGCATTCTCTGTGCTCTGATTACCTTATGACAGAATGACCCTTCTGTGGCCTCATCAGTGTCAAGGACAGTCGGAAGGGTGTGTGTGTATATGTGCACATGCATGCATGCGCTACCCCTGACACGCTATAATCCATACTCATATTGAACCTGCTATCCATCAATTCTTGCGAATCTCTTCCACAATGACTTCTGCTAAGACAAACCTACATCCCCTTTACATTTGTACCAACTGCTTAACTGTCACTGGATGTCCCTGTCACATTCTCTCGGTGAATTCTGCCTATTCTTCTTAGGGACATTATACACACTTCAAGTTCTGAGCCATCACAACAGATTGGTACTGGCTGCCTGGAGAGCTCTGAAAGGATTCTGAGTGCCCCCCCCAACCCGGCCCCGGGCAGTAAATGAACATTTTCTGAAGCCAAATTGTCTTATAGTGAAGTGTGGGGACTAAGTGCTATGCTATTTGTAACTATGTCCTTCTAGCTCCAAGGTGCTGGCACAAACTCCTCCAAGGTCAGGGTGGGGACTATGTGGCTAGGCTAGAGCCATGAACAAATGTGTGGATTTAAGGTCACAGGCACAGCTAGCTCAGAGGGTCAGGAGTAAATAAATGGATCAAAAAGGCCCAAGAGGGCCAAGGCCACATTAGCTCTGCTGGACTTCAACCTTTGTCTATGAGACTATGGCTTCAGGAACTGCCCTACAGGCATCTCAGGCTGGCTAAAGCTTCTGTCTCCATGGCAATGATGCTGCATCCTAGGCCGTATGCACAGAAGCATGAAGGGACAGGCCCTCCTGCAGTTCACTGTACTGTCCCTAGGACAGAGACATCGTCCCTGTGAATGCCACTTTCCACTCAGAAGGTAGCTTGCTGGTGTTCTCCCCTAAATCCATTCTTCCTCCTAGCTGCCAGCAAGTCCAGACCCAGAAACCTCAGCCACCTACAGGACTAGCCAGCTCTAGGGCTGCTTGCCTGAGCCCTCTAACAAGCCCTTTACAACACACACAATGGCTTCCTCTTCCAAGCAAAGGGTGACTCACACTGAGTATCAAAAAACAAACAAAACAAAAACAACAACAAAAAGAGAACACACACACACAACTTTTAAAAAAGGATGAGCTTTTGTTAGACTTCATCTTTAAAACCCTTTTTGAATATTAGCTCATTTTACAGATGGGAACACAATGGTTCAAAGACATTAAATTCATAGAACCAATATGAAAAGCCTAGATCTGAATTTACTTACTTGTGATTTCAAAGTCAGTGAGCTTTGGCAACTAAGGACTTTAAAAAAATGAGAGGGAATGGAAGGAAAGGAACCCTACTTATAACAAAAATAACAAAACCTACAAAAAAGAAAATAGCAGCAATAAACATATATGTGTGTATGTGTATACACAAGCACATGTATATATAAATATGCAATATATACATATATGTAAACACATATACACACATATATATGTGTGTGTGTGTGTGTTTGTGTGTGTGTAGTAACTGGCCAAAGTGTTGGGAATAAGCAATTATGAGTGCTCCCCCTTAAATGGGGCATCAACATCAACCCAACCCTCTTCCCACAAAGTTCCAAGAGTATCAACAAAGAAAAAGTATAAGAGCAGGAGGATGGAGAGGAGGGAAGCCTTGAAATGCTATCTTCCAGACATGGCTATCCCACTCACGAACCACGAACTCGCAGAACCTGTCCTATCATGCTGTCAAAGTTCCAGCACAAACGGGGAAGAGGATCTGAGGCCCTACCTATAATGAGGATCCACTGGCAGTGCTTGGGGAGAGAGAGTCAGTTTGGGGGCAGATGTGGCCATTGGTGGGTTACCCATACACTAGTGGATGGTTACTCCTGCCACCCCACCACAGACATTTGCTTATCAGTGATGCTAATAATACCCAGTGGGTTATTAAACAAGAGACAGGGAACAAGAAGGACATGAAATTAGGAAGGTCTGGGGGAGTTGGAGGGGAGTGGGGAATGGGTATAACCAAAATACATTATAAACACATACAATCTTTAAAGAATGAAATATATAAAAAGGCCTTACGATGGCTATGTGAGGCCGATGAAGAATAGTGTCTGATTGTGGCGAGACTTTGGGATCCAGAATAACTGTCAGTTCTCCATCAAATTCCAAGCACTCGGTAAGACCTCAGTTTCCATGGAGGAAATGGGAAGCCATTCAAGGAAAGCAGGAATATGGCTCACACACCCACTCTTAGGCTCCCACAACAGAAATAGCTCCTGTCTATGGGTTGAATCTACAAAACCTTGCTTTGCCATAAACCAGATGAGAGTGTGTAGCAAAGCTGCGATTCCACATTTGAGATGCTCTAAGCACCGCAGAGAGTATCTAAATGCCTTCTGAATTCAACCCATTGCCTACAGGCACAGACTACAGGGTACCAAACAGCTAATTAAACAGAGAACACACACTTTCTAAAACAGTCCTTTCTCTGTTTGAACAGTGAATATGCAAGGTTTTGAAAACCGAATCAGCAAAGAAAACGCTTAACATCCTCAAAAGCAGTTTCCAAACAAACAAAGCCCAAGGAGAGGGAATGCGTTCTCGGCAATTAAAAGGCAATTTTATCCACGCTGGATGTCTGGCCCAAGCAGGGGCTGGGAAGTCAGCTGTCATCAGTGAACACCCAGAAGGGACAGAGCAGTTCAACACTAGAGGAGGGCAGAGATCTATCCACCAGGCAAAGGCAAGTCCTAAGCTTGGATGGTTTGAACAAATCTGCCTCAAAACAGCCTTAATTTAGTTTTAAAGATGATCAATCATTACTCTGATGTTACACTTTGCAACTTAAAAGAAAGCCAGAGAACTGGACAGTTTTGCTTTTGTTTGGGGGATCTGAATGGAATGCCAGGCAAACACAGGCTGTCTGAATCTACCCATTTGAACTGCACTCCAGGGATTTTAGCCACGTGTTAAATACCAACAAATGTGAGAAATGCTTTCTCTTTTGGTCTGATGTCATTGTGGTATAAGTAAAAATGGACAGATAAGAGGTGGGCTGTGCCTTTTACTGTGTATCATGGAGCAGTACCAATGAGGCCAGTGCAGACAGGGAGTGATCAGATTAACATCCGGGAAAACCTTTTCCTGGAATTTATTTTCTCTAGGACACAATTGTTGACTACATACTTCTTCATTCACGAACTGGACCATGTTCTTAAAGGGGAATTGTGGATTATGACATCGAGTTAACAATACATTGAAATAAACCTCAAATATATTCTTGCAAGTTACTGCCTGGGGTCAGGGGGGAAGTGGAGCACTGCACAGGAGGCTATGACCACGTTAGCCATCATATCCCTTCTCTTCGCCTGCTCTATGGGATCTAGGCCAAAGCCTGCACACATGTTCCTTCTCTTCCTGCCCGGGTTATCTGTGATCAAACCATCTTGCATTCCCTGCTCCTCCCGATCTATGGCATCTATAACAAAAGTCAACACACATGACATGTCCTTTCTCGTTCTGTACTTTGCCATTGCTCTCCAAGGCAGCCACTCGAATCTCTTACGATTTCCTCAAAATGCATCAATAGTAGTAACGCCCCCACAGTTGTCAATAAACTGGGATATATGTCTCTAGCTGCACCACCTGAGGTGCCAGGGAAGCGCCCTAACATACCTTCACCCATCTTGTTGTATGAGGCCAAAGGCTCTGAGCTGTAATAGGAGGGACTTGCAAGAGATATGGGTTGAAAAGACAAGAGCAAAATGTCCTAATTGCCATTATAACCACTCAGATTTATAACTTCTTATAACCACTCAAATTTAACACACATGTTCTCCTTTCTGCCTCTTGCCCTCTGTCACTCATACAGACTGGCAAATGTCCCATGTATCTTTGCTCTTATAGCTCATTTGCTGAGCCTTGTTTGATCTGTTGTTCTCAAGATCTCCCAAGTAGTCAGCCAGTGTTCTATGTCAAGTCCTGACTATACACTGCCTCCCTGCTGAGCTGACCTCCTAATAGAGCTAATCCAAACTTAAGCCTTCAACACCAGAAAATAAAATCACCCTCAAGGTAGTGCTACAAGTTTGACTATGAGAGAAAGGCTGTTGAGATTGGGGACTTCAAATCATCACGCCCGTATGCCTACCTGCTCTATACTCCTGGCAGCTTCATACTGACATCTGACAGCTGACGGCCCCACTGTGACTTCCACAGGCGACTTTCCTCATGAACACTTGATAGGAGCCTCACAATGCAAATCAACAATCCAATTAGTGTCACCTGCTTAGAGTCTCACATCCGACTACCTTATCCAATCCAACAGAAATCAGCAGAATCCACAGGCTGAGGAGGGTACTCATAGCTTTTAGAAACCAAAGGCCTTGTATAAATACTTGAAAATGACACTCCTCCATAATCACCAGATACACTGGGCCTCAGACTTGGGGGAGGGGAGGAAAGGATAAGAGCCCTGGTGATCATTGTAAGGGGGAGAAGTCTATACTTTTACCACTCTATACTTACTGTTTAACCATGATGTGTCTTTGTTGCCTAATCTATAAAACAGAGGGGAAATTAAAGGCCATTCATACTAGCTCATATTAGAATTAAATATATTAGGAGTATGTAACATAGGAGACACAAAGAGTTCCATGAATGTGACAATGAGTAAGGGCATTTTATTTAAATTCATTATTTTTCTTAGCTTCCAAAGAATTAAATTTCATGGTGGCGTTGCTCAGATTTGTTCTTGGTGGTTTTGCCCTCTGCACTTCTCCCCACTCCCAATAGGCTACTTTCTACATTCATGGCCCACGTGACTTGTGCCTTTCCTGCATTTCTGAGCACGCTCATTCCTCTCCCTTGACCTACAGAATTCAGAGTCTACACCTATCCTCACAGCCCCTTGTTGATAGGCACACAACTGGAAGATGGCTATTGTCAGTCATGATGATCTTACACTTGAACAAGAATGGCGATTCCACCCGTGAACAGGAAACTTCATAATAATTTAATGGTCTAGAAAGAGCACTCACTTTGTAGCAGGCAGATACAAGGCATCCTGGCAGGCTGCCTTCTCTACAGATGCTCTTCACTCCCTCCTTTGACAGGTCACATGCGTCCTCATTTACTCATCAGCCTATCCATTTGCTGAGCTTGGAGCTGAGTGGAAAACGATCTCTAGTCTTCATTTAAAACTATATTTTGGAAACACTGTGAGACGAAATGATGACATGAACTGCTTCTGGCAGCCTTCCTGACACCATGGATCTCAATGTATTTGGCTTTCCGTGTTTTAAATTGAGCGTTTGAGGCTACTGAATATATCAATAGCTAAGTTCATAAGCCAAATATACCCCCAAAGCAGGAGGGTGCATTGAAATTAGCATAACTGAATCATCTTTTATACTTAAGAGCACATGTAAACGCTTATCTGAAAAACTGGGTTTTTGTATACTTGAGGGTTTTATTCCTTTTATCAATAGCCACTCCTAACAGTACCATTTTGCTCTCTTGTGTCCTTATGTATGATGATTCCCTGACAGACTCTGATGTGTTCAAATGGACCCCACTGTCAACACTCAGAGGGCTTTTAAGCTTAAATGCCTAGGTTTGCAGATCAACCTGCATCCAAGGTCTGCAGCTAAGCAAGGCAACCTTGCGTGTCCTCCTTCAGCTTTTCCATAGAGAAATGGGGGATATGAATAGGAGGCCGGGCAATGGAGTGAAACCAGCACTCGAACCAGTTAACTGAGGTATAGCTCTATCCATTCATCTGTGGTATCTAGGAGCAAGGGCATTTCATACTTAGCATAGCTCTGTGCATGTGGCTCACACACACGCATGTGTGTTCCTAAGTATAACCTGCTCAGTCTGTGTAATGTTACTTTTATGTTTGTTGTCAAGGCTTACTGTTTGGCACTGGACAACCAGTTGGTGTGCTCTTCCCTGGGGAAGACCACCTCTCCCACTCCCAAGTTACCTGTGATTCGTTGTATAGAGTTACATCTTCCTGGCATTTCCCCATCCAGTTTGGCATAGTCATTGGTATCATCCTTGTTCCACTCAAGTTTGGGCAGTCATATTGCTGAGACTTTATGGGTATAGTTTCTAATATTACTAGGACACACAATCTCACAGCGAACTTCCTGATCCTCTGGCCCTTACAATCTTTCTGCCCCTTCTTCTACGGTGTTCCTTGAGTTTTAAGTGGAGGTGTTTTGTAGATGTGTCCATTGAGAGTGGGCTACATAATTCTGTATATTTTGATTGGTTGAGGTTTTCTATAGTGGTTTCCATCTGTTTCAAAGAGAAGTTTCCTTTATGAAGGATGAAGACTACTGGACCAATGTTTATATATTGTTGTTAGCAAGTACACTGGTTTAGTAAACTGGTGGTTGTAGATTCTCTCCCAATAACCATGACTTCACTAGCTCTAAGTAGCTAGCTAGGTTTCCAGTACCAGGTATGGTTTCCCCCTTGTTGAGCAGGTCCTATGAAAATTTAGGGTCCCTGATTCTCTTAACAATAATTTTTCTTCATTTTCTCTCTACTTTATTTTAATTGTTTAGCACTTTGGACTCCTATGCTGCTTGGGTATAAAATGCTGGAGAGGAAGGAATAGTTGTCTCATTCATGTATTTCCAACACTGTTTCATGCATTTCCAATGATCCGACACACAGTAGACATTTCATTGAGATCTATACTTACTGCTAATTAAGAGGACTACATTGCTAACACACATACTTGAATACAAATATATACATATACAAATACATAGCTATACATAAACATACTTATATATATTTATGATGCAGATATAAGATGGCATTCAAGAAACAGAAGAACTAAATTTCATAGATAAAATTGGAAAATGTCACCAAAGACAGCTTTCCAACATTTATAGATTTTTTATAAAATATGTGCTCAATAAAACTATATAGTGACACCGTATAATTACATACTTTTGCATCAAAAGGGGTCAAAGGGTAAGAATGACAGACCTCAGTTCCTCTCCAAGTTCAGAGGATTCTCTTTGACACAGTCCTCTGCTGAGTCCATGTTCTTGAGTGTGTTTATTCCTCATATCCATCTCTATGCAGCTCCACTGTAGACTCCATGAAGGGACCACGGAGCTATACTGAGTTCCAGGAAAGAGAAGCCTGGAGATGGATCCCATTGCCAGTGTGAATTACTGGTTAGGTACTCTGAGTTCCAGAGAAGCAATACAACGGATCAAATGGGCGAGGGCCTCCTGGGGCTGCTGGATGCCAAGGAATGCTGGAGACTCCAACTCACAGAGACTATCGGGTTACTGTACAGGATAGGGAAGAGGTGAAGCTTTGCGGCTTTCACCTCAGCAGCTTAAAAACCAAACAAAATGAAAAATAAAAAACCCTTTACAAAGTCCTTCATCAAGGGCACCAACAAGCCCCAGGAGTAATTTCAGAATTTTTCTCAAGGTATCTTGTAGTGAAGAAATTAATGACTTAATTTTTATGATGCTGCAGACCATACTTTTATAAACCTCAACAAAAAGTTTAACTAGCCCAAGAATCAAATAAAAACAACCACATGAAATCCAAGCAGAAGGTTTTCTCATAAAACTCGGAGACTTGGAGTGGCAAACTGAGAATTTCTAAATGTTCACCCTCAGTTTCTGTGTGCAGATGAGTGACGTCATCTTCCCTGCTCCCCTGCCCACCAGTGCACTGACCCTTCACCTAGTCCTCTCTGGACCTCAGTGCAATGGATGCTACCCAACAGGTGCCCGCCATATTCTCCTCTCAGTCAGACTTGACTGGCAAGGCCTATTCTAAGGGGCTAAGCTTCATCAGTCTGACCTGCCACCAGCCCTTCATGCCTGACCAAACCACACGCAAACACAGCTGAAGATGGCGAACTCACAGCTGAGATTTCTTTTCTGTGCGCACCTAGTTTTCCTTTCTTGGTTCTGTTGAAGGATTATTGACTTGGGATCCACCTGTCCTCGTGACTCTAAACTTGCAGCTTTGGACTTTGACTTCCTGCAAGTCTCTCATCTTGCCAGTCTATCAGATTATGTGTGGGAAGGAAAATCATATACTCACTGTGTCCACTGAGCCCACAGAGCCCAGACTCAGGGAGGAAAAGGACCATGGGAGTTTCTATACATCCAGGCACATAGAGCTGCAGCTCCAGAGCTCAGTCCCTCCATCCCAACCTGGCTATTTAAGCAGTTGTTAGGTAATGAGGCATCTCAGGTCTTTATTAGACATTTTTGATTAATGCAAATCATTGGAACGGGTTCCTATTCCTCAATACCTTAAAAAATGAAATTATAAGGAATCTAAAAAATAAATTCCCACTACCATATGGAGTCTAGCATTTAGAAAACTTCCATTTTATATAATAATTTCAGAAAACCGAGAAATGACTCACCAACAAAGTTATAAAGAAATATAAAGGCCACCAGAATAACATCTTCCATGTTTGCATAAAGGGCACTTGAGAGTTAGCTTATGTTTGATCTTAAACCACACTAACAACCCTTGGGAGTGCATCATGCTTTAGGTAGACACACTGTTCCAAAGTCAAAGTGGGTCCTAGGAGGGATCTGTGCAGAGTCTCATTTTCTCTGTAAGAGTACGACAGTTATTACACACATGTCCTCATCAAGTGGGTGAGCCACCACTCCACATACATGCTTTTGACACGTCTATCAGGGAGACAAAACATCCAACTGAAGTGGAGATGTGTTGTAACATGAGGGCCGGCTTGTTGGGGTTTCCGTCCCGCCCGGTACCCCAACAGCCGGCAAATCCCAAAGAGAAATTACACACAGGACTCCATAAGGTTATAAACTGATTGGCCCATTTGGTCAGGCTACTTATTAGCTCTTATAACATATATTACCCCATTATCCTTATCTATTTTAGCCACATGGGCTTAGTACCTTTCTCAGTGTGACAGCTTACATGTTGCCTCTTCGGTGGTCTGTGCAGGAGTGGCAGAGAGAGAGCTTCTGCTTCCAGAATA
Source organism: Myodes glareolus (assembly GCF_982192425.1). Taxonomy (NCBI): domain Eukaryota; kingdom Metazoa; phylum Chordata; class Mammalia; order Rodentia; family Cricetidae; genus Myodes; species Myodes glareolus. The sequence continues at coordinate 47,977,248 of NC_142048.1, forward strand.
CTCCCAGTCTCTTTGCTCCACCCCTACTTCCTGTCTGGCTTTCCCGCCTATACTGCCTGCCTGGCCAATCAGCGTTTTATTAAAATATGATTGACAGAATACAGATAATTCTCCCGCACCATTTCCCTCTTTTTTTTTTTTTTAAAACAAAGGAAAATACCCATAATCCATTTGTTGGGAATGTGGGCGTAGTATTTCAGGCTACTTCCTGCTGGTTGGGGGCGCTGATAGTCTTAAGGGGACCTAAAGAAAATTTAGAATTATCATCAAGTCCTGACTGGAGTATCCTGTGAGTCTTGATCATCTCAGGCAGCAGTCTTGAACCTGTTCTGGATGAAGAACTCAGACATCTGGGCCATCTGTTCCTGTCGGAGATTTCTCAGGTGGCCTTCCTTGATCATACTGGATTTTTCTTAACTCAGAATAAATCCAAAGCCTCTCGTTTTCTGTGGAAACAAAAACAAAATCTCTTCTCCAAAGTAACATACCTTTTGACTTCAGTTTTGAAGCCAAGGTATTTTCAAAATGTCTATCTTGGGTTAGTTCAGCAGCATTTATAAACAAAAGTCTTTTAGCAGCTGTTGCTCCTTCCTCAGCATTCAAACAATTAAAAGAGAGCATAATAGCATACAGTATCAAGATTCTCTGTGTATTTTCCATCTTTATGCGACTTTGTTACAACCTCTATTTCTCTTATTTTTACTTTTAACTTTTTGAGACAGGTTCTCTGTATATCTTTGTCCTGGAATAACTCTGTAGACCAGGCTGTCCTTGAACTCAGAGATCTCACTGTCTCTGCCTCCCCAGTGCTGGGATTAAAGGTGTTTGCTACCACACCTTGAAATCACAGAGATCTGTCCGTCTCTGCCTCCTAGGCATTGGGATTGAAGGTGTCTGCTACCACACCTTGAAGTCACAGAGGTCACTCTCTACCTCTGTCCCTTGAAGTAACAAAGGTCAATATACCTTTGCCTCCCAGGCATTGGGATTAAAGGTGTGTACCACCACACCCTATTTCTTCCTTTCTTTCTTTTTTATTTTTAATGACTTTAACCTTAAGCCTGCATATATTTTTAACACAGTGTAAACCAGTTAGAGGTTTTCTTTCTCTTTGAATCTCTCTTTTTCTGACTACATAAGCCTTTAATTTACTAAGCAATATGGAGAGCCGTGGCTTTGACGGCTAGATCCAGCTCATTTTTTAACTTTCCAGCCTCACGACTGAGATACCAGCCAGAGCTGTGTTCACTGCCACAACTCTATGGTGTTTCAAGGTCCTTGCTAGCAAGCAAACTGCAACATTTCGTTCACAGACCACACTCAGTAGGACTGCCTGCCTGAAAGTGTCAGAGATTGCCTTGGCAGGACAGCCCAGAAAGCCGACATTTTAAAACAGCACAGCTTTTTTCCTGCTACAGCTTAAAACCGAAAAGCATGCATTCAGCTTTTCATCAACACCGTTTAAGTGCTTCGCGGCAGGACCTCTTAAAAGAGCTGCAAGGTTTTGCAGCTAAAGCTGAGTCAGGAAGCCTCTCTTAGATGAGAGCATTTGCTTGCCTCTAGCAAACAGAGCAGACCCGAGAAATTGCTGCTACCAACAAACCATGCATAATGCTGTTATTTTGTTCTAGAATTACTTCCCAAGCTGTCTCAGGCTTTATGTGGATACAGTTGTCCACACGTTGGCGCCATTTGTAACATGAGGGCCGGCTTGTTGGGGTTTCCGTCCCGCCCGGTACCCCAACAGCCGGCAAATCCCAAAGAGAAATTACACACAGGACTCCATAAGGTTATAAACTGATTGGCCCATTTGGTCAGGCTACTTATTAGCTCTTATAACATATATTACCCCATTATCCTTATCTATTTTAGCCACATGGGCTTAGTACCTTTCTCAGTGTGACAGCTTACATGTTGCCTCTTCGGTGGTCTGTGCAGGAGTGGCAAAGAGAGAGCTTCTGCTTCCAGAATACTCCCAGTCTCTTTGCTCCACCCCTACTTCCTGTCTGGCTTTCCCGCCTATACTGCCTGCCTGGCCAATCAGCGTTTTATTAAAATATGATTGACAGAATACAGATAATTCTCCAAGAGTATTCTGGGAAGCAGGGGTTCCTCTCAGCCACTCCTGCGCAGATCACTGAAGAAGCAACATGTAAGCTGCCCCCGCTGAAAAAGGTATGGAGCCATTGTGGCTAACATAGATCAGAATAATGGGTTAAGATAAGTTATAAGAACTAATAAGAAGCCTGACCTAATGAGCCAATCAGTTTATAACCTTATGGAGTCTTGTGCGTGATTTTCCTTGGGACTTGCTGGCTTATTGGGGTACTGGGCCAGACAGAAACCCCAACAAGCCGGCCCCACATGTTACAATGTGTGACCTACTTCACTTGGAATCAACGGAGGGATGCCATTCACCAACAGCACAAACACAATTTGATTCAGGGTCTGTCCCTGGGAAATGGCTGAATCTCATCCAGATATAAAATCTGATGCTGTGACGTGAGGTTCTGAATCTTTGAATAGATCTTTAAGCCAAATTTACGGGCTCTATAAACAGAAAATAAGGAGGTGACAAGAGATGGACACCGGAAAAGACCCAACTTTGTGACACTCGGGCCCTAGGGCTTTTGCCAAGTTCTGTCCATGTAGGTACATGGTGCTTAAGAGCACACCTCTTTGCGTCACTACGTGACAAACACACTTAGCATTTCAGAAAGACCCACACTGATACCTGCACTTCCTTTGCATCCTGGGAATGAGGGTTGGTGCTTAATTGAAAGGTTCCTTTCAGAAATGCAGAAGATGTAGAAAACTCTGTTTTCAAGTTGCCCGGAAGTGGTTTTAATGGAGCGTGTAATAGCTTACGTGACCATGCTCTTTCATTTCAGCATAAGCGCATAAATATTCCACTCAAATGTTGGAAGTCTATTTGAGACAAAAATAGAAGCCCAGCATGCGAGCCACAGCATTATTTAGGTTGTGGTCCATTTAAACTACATCAGTGTGTCACCATTAATTGTGTCCGCCTGGGAAATGTACACATTATCTGCGGGATGCCTCTAATCTCTGAAACGTACAGTTTGATGTCTGCTGCGTCTACTGACATTTAGAAAGACATCATTCTGTCCTACACTGTGTCAGTGAAGGATTCCCCTCAGAAGAGAACATTTGTACTGTCTTATTCTGTGGATTAGCAGGGAAGACTGGTAAAGATGCAAAGCGAAAAGTTTGGAGTATTCAAACAAGGTTTCCCAAGAGACGTTAACAATAAAGCTTTACGATCATCCATTTCAGCTGTACAGACCATCGGCTGCACTGTGGCACTGAAGCAGACGGAGCAGGGCATGAGTGACCCTGTATGGGAGAAAGCTGATTTCTCAGCAAGAATTTCTACGAGCTGACTCACCATCAAGGGCAAGGCAGCATGGTCCAGCACAGGAGAGATGACATTCCTGACCTGGGCCTCCAAAGAGGCCCATTTTCCTGCCTTGCAAGGATGAAGCTGGTACTGTTTACATCACTGGGTTATTGTGGAGAAGAAGAACGATGCAGCAGATTCAACCTGCTAAGCAGAGTCACGATAGGCCATGCACACTCCCTATACTCACTATACACGTCTGAGCACAGACAGACACAAGTGATGTTCACACTGAGAGGCATCCCTGCTAGGCTGCTTGTGTCTTCTTGCTCAGCAGCCTCAGCAGCAGGCTGCAGGCATCACTTCTTACAGCTCCACATCCTTCCTACATCCCCCACCTTCCCCTCCACTTTGGACTTTGGACTTTGCAAGTCAAATAACAGCTCTTAATTCTTGCCTCCAGCTCTATTTTCTGAGGGAGTCCAGGAATAAGTATGCTTCTAAGAAGGGCTTGATGCAGCTTTAAATCGAAGCCGCTTTACAATAAGCTAAGAGCCCTTGGCTCACTACCCTTTTTCTGGATTAAGTACAAAAGGAAAAAAAAAATAATGTACCTGTCGTCTAAAAGCGTATTTGAGGAAAGCTTCAGCTTTTTACAAACTTTGGCTTTGGCCTTTCTAGTAGCTGGTGCAAAGAAGAAAATACCAGACTCACAAGCTAACAACGGTTAGTAGTAATTTTATCTGGGAAAAATGTCTGAGCTGTTACTACATCCTGAGCTTTGGCTTGAATTTATTTTAACAGGTTTTTTTTTTTTTTTTTGGTTGTTGTTGTTATTTCTGTAGTATGGGAATTGCCTCCTACATGCTAGGCAAGTGCCCCACCACAAGCCACACCCTAGCTTGTGTTCAGCATTGAGAAGAATTTATCCTGCTCTCTACTCAAACTCCTAGAGAAAAACACAGCATCACAACCATTGCATCAGAAAGTTTATACACACACATACACATGCATGCATACACACGCTGTGCTCCTGTGTGGCTTCTTTAATACCAACCTAGCTAGAGACCACAGCCAGGCACTACACATAGGCTCCACAATGGTGATTACACAAAGTTTCCTAGAAACCCAAGTACCCCTTAGATTCACACATCTGAGCCCTGAAGCTTGGGTACAGGCAGGGCTTATGAAATTTTGCAAGCATCTGACCACCAATGTTTGGATGTGGGTCTTTTCTAACACTTCAACCTACAGGCTATCTTCAACGTTGTTATAATTTTAATAGCAGAAATCAGTTCTGAAGGAAGATTCTAAATGTTACCACGCAATGCTGGGCCACTTCATAATAACACCATACATTCTATTTCAGGGCTTCGAAGACGTGTCTCAAACTCAAACAAAGCAGAGAGTCATGGCAGAGCTGAGCATTCCTTCAGCGGTTAGCTGTGCACATACTCTAAGGTTGCAATGGCCTCCTTAGGGGCAGAGCGTAGCATGTGGATGTAAGATGTGTAGAAGCAGACGCCATGGTCCCCTGTGACAAAACTCAGGGCACACTCCAGAGGAAAAGCCACCCAGCATAGGGACGCACCATCAGACTGCTCACAGATGCAAAGTGATTATTGAATATGTACCCACTGAAGAAGTTCACAATCAATAAAATGCTTTCTTTTGGCTTTCAAAAAAAAGAATTTAACATATTTACTTTTTAGACAGGGTCTCATGCAACCCAGTCTATCGGAAATTTGCTATGTGGCAGAGGATTATCTCAAACCTATAATGCCCCTGCCTCCACCACCCAAGTGCTGGGATTACAGGACTGGCATGCCTAGTTTATGTGATGGTGGGAATCAGACTCAAGGCCTGTGTGCCCTTGGCGAGCACACCACCAGCTGGGTCACATCTCCAATCCCATGGGCCGCATTTCTAAACAGAATTTGTCCCCTTCCACTAACAGCTTTGTTGCAGACAGTTTTCTTGAAAGGGGAAAGCAGACAATAAGACTCACAGCATGGGTTGAGCCCTGGGATACTGCTTCAACTCTGACTTCTCTCGCTACATTAGTAGGGGTAACTGCAGTAGGCTGGATGCTCAGAAATGAACTCACTACAGCTTTCCAGCCTAGTATGGACTATGAACAAACATTCTTACTAGGACTTTTCATGTTCAACATTTAGATATTTGAAAATATCTACCTGATTACAATGAAAAGGAAAACACTGTGCCCGGGATGGGCAGGACAAAGGAAATGGGAGGTGAGGTCACCATCGCCAAAGAGAGCCCCAGAGGAGCTCTGAGCCAGAGGATGGCAAAAGCAAGTATAAATACTACCACTCGACACCAGACGTACTTCAGCCTGTCCGACTGATGCTCCGGGTGGTCAGTATGGAAGGATGGCTTATGTGTCATTTAAGAGGCTGTGGTTTGTGTTGACAGAAGCTCTGAACTACCCCTACCCGGTGCAGAGCTCAGGAGCATTTCTTTGATGCTGTTAAATCCAACTCCTTTAGTTTCCTGACATTTGAAACTATGTTGTCATTTTCAATTGCGTGTCCATACGTGATCCAGCATAAATAGAAGAGGCAAGATGCCTAGTGTTAGAGGTCAGAGGGACGGCACAAGAGAAGCCAGGGTCTGGCCTGCTCAGACAGACTCTTGCCTCAGGCACCCATATGGTACCGTGATGGTGTCTCAGGCCCCAATATGGTACCGTGATGGTGTCTCAGCTTCACCAGAATTAACTCACTCAAGGAAATGGTGCAGGCAGATTCTATAGACGCTTTTAGCAAACACTAGTGAGGGATCATAAGACAGTCAGGGATAAGTGAACATGAAAGGGTTTGTGTCCAGGAGGTTACTTCTGTGAGTAAGGTTAAGTCTCCCAGTAACCCTAGCAGGGAAGAGAGGGCTGGGGTTTCCTCTACCATCTCTGTTCGTCACTGGTGGAAGGATGCTGAGGAAAGGAAAAGGCCACTCATTCTCTGACGCTTCTGGTTGCCAAAAGAACAGCAAGATGTGCTCCACTGACTGGCAAAAGCCCACAGACAAAGGTCAGAGGTGAGCGCATGACATCAAGCTGATGTGTGCCTCCAAGACGTGGGTGGGGTCATAGGCAGTACACGACTGGAGCCATATTCTGACGGTCTGGCTATCTATCGTATGTCCTCCAGCCTCTGCTCTTGTTCTAGCTCATGACTGTCGCCCTAGAGATGGGGGAGGGGGAACTAAAGAAAATAGTAGAGCCAACTTCTCGCATTTCTGTGCACAGGTCGAGTGTGCACACCACCCTCAGCATGGCGTACTGCTGCTGGGCTTCAGGCTGGGCTTAGGTGGGAGACCATGAATGCCCCTTTTAGGCTCTTTTGATGGGAACGATGCTACATCTGGGACGGTGACAGGAACAGGCTTCCACGGCACTTAGACAACTAGAGAAAAGCAACGGCGGAAGCATTCCCTTAGACTCTGAGAAACAGAAAGGGACGAGGAACTGAACAGGAACGTGGCCCTAGGACAGGCCTAGCAGTGTCTGACGAGCCTCCGAGAGTGACTGGCTGTATTTCATCCTTCTCATGTCTGATATACGGGTGACAGTTAAATGGGAGATGATGCTAGAGTTCAGATCAGAAATGACACCAAAGACCCCTGTGTCAAAACCTTGGGACCCAGCTTGGTACTCTAGGTAGATGACCACACCCCTTTAGGGGTGGAGCCTATTGGGAGATCTTCGGGTCACTGGAGTACTCTTTCTCTTCCTCTAGTTTTCCCTGGCCATGAAGTAAATATCTTTGCTCCTTTATAATGTACTTGTTCAAGTGCAGAAGCAGTGAGTCCACATGACCATGGCTAAATCCTCCACAATTGTGAGCCAAAATAAATGTGCCTCTTTTTTTTTAAAGATTTATTTATTTATTATATACACAGTGTTCAGCCTCCTTGTATGCCTGCAGGCCAGAAGAGGGCACCAGATCTCATTACAGATGGTTGTGAGCCACCATGTGGTTGCTGGGATTTGAACTCAGGACCTCTGGAAGAGCAGTCAGTGCTTTTAACCTCTGAGCCATCTCTCCAGCCCCTAAATGTGCCTCTTTTAAAGCTGATTATGTAAGGCATGTTGCTATCAATAGAAAGCTAACGCAGGTACCAAAGATGAAGGGGATTTCTGCCTTCCCCTGAAAAAATAGAAGCAAGGGAAGAGGTTTTATACATGTGACTTTCCCCAAAACTACAAAGCACTTCCTTTCAGACTTGACACACAGCTTATTACATTACCAGTGGCCCAAAACCTTTTAACCTGACTTCTCCGAGTGAGTCACCCACTTACAATGAGTTTACATAGTAGAAATGTTCTGTTCAATTGGTACTGGCCATCAGACAACCACAGTCTGTGTTTGGAGTATCTGACGAGAATACAAATACAGATGTGTTTTCTTCTTGCTATTCTAGAGCTTTAGGGGATCTTGAGATATGGGAATAGATTGGCTTAATTAAGAAAGTGCAGTCTAAGATTTGTTATAGGACGTGACTTCTGACCCACATTCTAAAATGTTATCTCTGTCATTCCTGAACCTTGAGAATCACGACATAGACAATTTGTGAAGTGAAAAATAGAAGCTTGACTATTTGATGTAATGAGAAAACCTGGAGCAGATGGGCAGAGGATTCTGTTAAGGAACTAACCCCTCTCTATCTTCTCCCAGAACACGGCTGCAACACATCTGGGCAGTAAGCCGGGAAACACTGAGGAATCTCTACTGACCTCTGGTGAAAAGTCCTTTTTAATATTCTGTAAAAGGTATATTTTGATATTGGATATAGAGGCAAGGCATGAGCCTGTAATCCCAGAGGCTGAGAGGCTGAAGTGGAAAGTCTCAAGTTTGAGGCTAGAATGGGATGTATAGCAAGCTGTGTCCTAGGCCAGTCTGAATGACCCAGCCAGAACCCATCTTCAATCCGTGAAATAAAATTACTGTAACTCAGTATAGTGATTAGTTTTCTGTCCCTACAATACAACACCAGAGACAGTCACCTTGTAAAGCAGGAAGGTTTGTTTGGCTCATAATTTCAGACTTCATTCTAGGATCAGATGGCCCCATACTCTAGAGGAATATGGGGTAGCTGTGTGATAGCAAAAGTGCTCATCTCAACCCGGGGAGAGGTGGGAGGAAGCGGAAGGGAAGATGGAGGAACAGGGTGGGGAGGGAGTGAGAGAAGAAGGGAGAAAGAGAAAAGGAAGGGGAGAGAGGAAGGGAAGGAGGGAGAGAGGGAGATGGAAGAAGATGGACGGAGGGAAGATAGGAAGGAGGGAGAGGAAGTAAGGAGAGAGATAGAGAGATTCCACATTCCCTAAGGATGCTCTTCCAACATCTTACAGACCTCCCACCTCCGAAAAGCTAAATTCCCTCCTAAGACAATCGGCCTGAGTGCCAAGTCTCCCCAACATAGGTGTCTGAGGACCCCTGCACCCCAAAACTAAACTCTTAGCCAATTTCCCATAAGACACAGAAAACCCAATTTGCAGCAAGAAGCAAAGAATTTTGTCTGGATGGCAGAGATCACTGTTTGAAACGATTCCAATGTAAATCCACCACATATGATTCCTCATTTGCATCTCCTGCCTTACAGATTTTCTTCTCTTTTTCTTTTAAATCAGGGCACTTGGTTTCCTGTCACTTCTGCTTGAGTGTCCTACAACACACAGCCCTGGTAGGTTGTAATTTTGCAATTACACTATCTGCGTACCCAATCTGCCTGAACTGGAACAGAAATTCCGCATTTGCAGGCAAGCCCGGTGCTTCTGCATCCCAAGAAGCCTGTGTTGTGTGCACGTTTCAGCATCAGCATCCCACCCAGCTGTGCCTTCATCTCCAATGTGTCGTGGGCCATTTGCAGCATCATTAGAGATGCTCTCTTCCACACAGCTGAAGCCTGATTTGTTAGAGAAGTGACAACATTCATTTGTCCTCTCTGTCCTTTTAGCCTAAGAAGTATGGGCTGTATAGACTCAGCAATAGCAGTGAGGGACTGGGGACTTTGGGGATGTTGTCATCACTAAACACAGATCATGTGTATATGAGGCAGCCTAGTACCTCCCAGGACCTGCCTAGGAAAACCAAATAAATGGGAAGAGGAGAATATTTGATATACTTGGCAAAGGCAGAGCTTGCTCATTAAAGGGTGAATACAGGAATAAGGGACTAAAGGGGGTCCCAATCCTGCACTCGCCTGTGGAGGAAAATAACTAGGAAAGGGATTTGATTTCAGCTGTGCCTACATGATCAGGTCTGAGCTGGCAGCATTCTGCAAAGAAATGGGGAATCAAACAGGGCAGAAAAAGAGCAAAAGAGGGAGAGAGAGAGAGCAGAACCAGGGCAGCCAGCGGGGCTGTGAATTTAATGTGCCAAGACAAGAATCAACGGGCCCAGACCAAAACTCCTGCAACTTGGCATCATTAAGCCACATGCACGGGCTCCTCAACCCTGCCCTGTGCACGCCAAGTGCCACTGCGGAAGTCCTGAGACCTCGGCAGTGGTGTCGCTTAGCGCTGGACCTGGAGAAAGGAAAATGAAAACACTTGACTTTGCTCCTTTCGGGTTTTCAGTTCTGTAAAAATGAATCACGAGAACTGGTCTTTTAGAGTCACGCAAGGTCCGAGAGGTAATTATTGTAATGGTTCCTTGATACAATCTGTGAACTGTTCGAGGCAAATTAAATCATACTTTGATAAAGCTTCCCTAGGGGATTCCTATTTTGGCGACGTCAAAGGCTAGCATCGCTAACCAGGCTTAGGAATTTATTTTAAAAGTACTGCAAATATTGACTCTTTCGCACGGTTTTAATAAAATTGCTAGAGGAACCATTATGATAAGCGCCACTGCAATTGTCTCAATTGTTTAGTAGGCTTAAACTCCTCATCACCAAGGTATGAAACCACAGAGAATTCAAGGGTGTTTGTAATTACTAAATGGCCTGATTAATTGTTTTACACACTAATTGCTATGGTTTGCAGTTTAAACACATAAGCCACAAAGGAAACTAAGTAGGTTCTTTCAGACATTCAAGGTGAAATGGTCTATATGGCTCATGTTCTAAGGGTGTCGGGACAAACCCTTGCCCAAACACCGACTTTACAGTACAGTACTACAAGTAACCAGCAGCTTCCCCTCCAGGCTGAGGCTATACATTGGCAGGAAGCGGGCATGAGTGAGTTGGGACTGTGGAGAGCAGACCCCGTTCTGAACATGGCCATCAAACCTAGAGAAGTTGCAAGGAATCTTTGTCTTCTCTGGATTCTGCATCTTCTTCCCAAAGGAGAGGTAAAGCCAGTTTGAACACTGTGACCATTGGTGAATACAGAGATCAGCACTTCCTCCCACAAAACTGCCATTGCCCCCTTTCTACCTGTAAGACGCTGTAGTGGGGGTGATGACATCATGCCGCACAAAGAATGAAAACACAATATCCAAAAGTCCTTCTTAACCCACATTCCAGGCTCAGTAAGCCAGGGCACGCCCATGCTGCAGCTGTAAAGGACCCTTTCCAGCCACTGTGCGTCCTTTATCCCTAGGTGACTCAGGTGGAGAGAGCATGGAAGGTGCAAGTGGGGGAGGGGAGAAGGCTGGTGGGGGGGGGTCCCAGAAGCCAGGAGAAAACAAACCCGATGATGATGGCGTTTAAAAGCCCCAGCTACCATCCAGAAAGGGCAGCATCAGAGAATTTACCGCTTTCCTCCCATGCCACGTGGAAAGGGAGAAACAATTCCTCTAACCCCACAGGTCAGAGGGAACGAGCAGACACCAGAGACCACATGGGGGCGTATCTGGGACTCCACTAAGCCAGCTGATGAAGGAGTTATCTGAAGTTCATCTTCGCACCCAGGACATCGTTCAAGAGGACGTCATTTCTCCATCCACTGGCGGAAGATCAGGCTTTGTGACTAAAGGACTATGCCAGTGTTCAGAGCACACAGAGAACCAAATGTCATGTGATCTGTGGGTGGCCGAAACCCAGCCAAGAGACAGAAAGGAAGCACATGGATGACGCAGGAGAGCTGGCAAGAACTCTTTACAGCTGCAGCATAGGAAAACCACGATTTACTGATCTTACCGTGTGTGTTCCAGGGTAGAATGGCGGGCTCTGGGTTGCACTGCCCTGATGCCCCAACCCCAGAGGCCTGCTCCTTCTCTGTTCCCCTCAAGTCACCGTTTCTCACACGGCTTAGTGAGGGGCTGCTTTCCACTTCCTTTCCTTCGCTTAGCAGCACCTGGTCCAGCAGAGTTTTAACAGACGATGATATTCAATATTCAAACAGCTAATGGTCAGGGTCCATGCAATTTGGCTTATCCTTGAGAATATGAGATTTGCCTTCCCTGGGAACACGCTGCTGAGGACGCTCTGTTAGAGGTGCCGCGATTTTCAAGGGCATTAAGCATGCTAGGGATGTGTCCCCACATTCCATAATCAGAGCATCTCAGAACCAGATGCCTCTGCAGCATAGTTAGGCTGGAGAATTGAATGCTTGGACAAACAGGCGACACACCAGCCAAGTACAAGCATGAATGCATACGCATGCGTGTGTTTTATATATATATGTGAGGACACAGAAGATACCCATCGTCTCAGAAGTCCGAAAAATAGCTTTCTAAAATTCATTAGCGATAAAAATAATAGCTGATAACAATATTATAAATCAACTTTCTCAATACAGAACGTTTTAATACTTTAAAATTGTTTTCAATATGTGTAAACAGCAGCATAATTAAAACATCTTATACCCGTGTGATTACATACTTTCTAGATGATTTTCATATTTGAATTCTTTTCTCTTGCTTATTGAGACATTAACCACAGGAAAGAGAAATACGCTTTTCCCTCATAGAGCAGCACACCCTGCCTTTGTGCAACAAAGCTTTGTGCTAACAGGACTTGGAGAGTGAGATGGCTCTGTTTTCTGCAGAACTCAGAGAAGGAGGGGGGACAGGTAGAGATAGAAAGGCAGGAAACCGGGGTACTAACTGTTTGAAGGTCTGTGGGAGGAGCTGAAGTCACCCACTAAAAGACTGTGGGGCAGATTAGGCCGAGACTACACAGGGTCTTCAAACTCAGTTCACAGGAAATGGGCAAAATTTCCCCCAGAGGTGCACAGTTATGAGCTAAGGAAGGAGTCTGTGACTATTTCCCAGTCCCGGGTTGAGCTGACATTCACATTGGAGGGTAACATTGTGATGATAGGAATGCCAGCCAAGGTGTGGTGATGGCAGAGGCTTGTCGCCGCTCAAAGTGATGAGGACAAATGACAGCTCAAGTCTCAGGCCTAAATGGGGCATCCATATCTCCATAAAGTTCAGGAAGCATCACACAAGAAGGGGCAGAAAAAGGAGAGCAGAGGAAGAGACGGAGTGGTGTGAAGCCTGGGCAGAACATGATGCTGTCGTTTTGAACTCACAGCAGCTGCAATTGCTGGCACAAGATATGCACAGGATGGGGGGACCGTCAATAGCTTGTTGTGAAGGAGGAGGTGGCCTATGAGGCTCTACCCTCCCTAGGATTTACCCCCAGTTAATGGCTGCTTGAGGGAGCAGGGCATTTTTTCCTCAGTGGTGTGGCCGCTGGAACGGTGCTCAGTTTCCTGTAAATAGCCCTGTTCTCAAAAGCAACCCCAAGGAAACTTGTCAGGTCTCAGAGAGACAGACATAAGAGACGGGAAAACAGAAGGGGGTTAGGTGGAAAGAGAAAGAGTGTGTGTGGCGGGGCGGGGGGGGGGAGGGAAGAAACCACAAACAAAAGCAGTCCTAAGGTAGTCTGGAAGGTGTGACTCCAGAGTACCAACAGGAGTGGTACTGAGAACAAGGGACACATTGAGATCTAGGTTAAATAAAGAGAACCAAATGAAGACAGGCAAAGGCTGCATTAGTGGAGGTCAAAGGACTGGAGGTCATTAGCCCTGACTTACATCTCAGAAGACGCTCTGTGTGTACAGCATCACACTTTAGTCTATTAGTTCTCTCAGGTTTCATGACAGTCTTAGGAAGCACACATGAAGAAGGTTCCATTGCAATAAAGGGCAGGAATTAAAGGCTTCCACTCTCTTGTCTGTGAGAAGAGCGCATGGGGGACCAGCAAGACTGCTCAGGAGGTAGATGCTCTTGCTGTATAAGCCTGGGGAGCTGACTTCAATCCCCAGAACACACAGAAAGAGAGAACAGACTCCCAAAGCTGTCATTCCCCACCCACTGTGGGCCACCTGGGTCCATGTGTATACACACACCATATGAGCACAATAATACTACACAAAATTAATTTTTAAAGACCACAGGAAGAATGGTGACTTTCGGAATTAAACTATTTCAAATATAGAATGCTGGGATTCTGATACAAGTTTTGAATAGAAGGGAAGAAAAGGGAATTGCTTGAGGGAACAACAAGTAGATGCCAGAGTTGAGAAGAGATGCAAGGAGTCTCAAAAACATAAGAACAGAAATAAAATTGTGGATTGTCATAAATAAAAAGAACGCCAACCCTACCTTGATCCTTCGAAGTTGACCATGATTCAAAGTAAGGAGACCCACTTAAAGATGCCACAACTCAGCACTACACACAATGACCCCCACCTACATTCTAAATGTACAGACATGTAGCATACAATGAGATAAAGATTCTCTTTAGGTGTGAGCCTGTGCAGACATGTTGTGATGCTCACTTGAGCGACTCTCATTCTGTCTTTTGTCTCAGTCCTGGTTCTCTCCATCTCCTCTGAGAGAGCTTTCTGTCAGCACCTGTCCAACCTTCAAGTGTATTTATCAAATTCTCTCTTGTTTGAGGCAAATTTCACTCTCCACTGGAGCTTCCTTCTGTCTTCAAATAGAAGCAGATGTTACCTGTTGCAGAGAGTCTACGGGACTTTATTTGCACTGAAAATGCCTATTCTGCCTTTCATAGGTACATCCATAATTAGAAAACAAGAGCTTGCATTATTGGGGACCACTCTGCTTACGACTGAGAATTAATGCCACGAAGTGAATTAGCCTCAATAAGCCTCCTATAGATCCTCTGGGGAAGTTAAAACTCCCGTCAGTTCCACTTCAGAGAGGAGGAAACAGGTTCAGAGAGGTTAATTCATTTAACTAACCTCACTTCCAAATAACAGGAAACTCGGTGTTCAGACACAAGCAGTGTGATGCCTGCTATTAATTTTTCACTCAACCACTGGAGTGTGTGTAAAGAGCACACTTGGTAACACTGTATGCATTATTAAGAGTCAGTATGGGCTAAGAGCTGCATCTGATTTCTTTATATTTCATGGTAGACTCACGTTAGTATCTGCCCATGCTGGGATAGATTATCATATTTGATAAAGAAAAACTCTATGATAAACAGATACCTACAGGATAAGGTGAATAAAAAAAAACAAAAAAATCAAAAAACCAAAACAAACAAACAAATAAAAGAACCATTGGAACGCGGGGTCAAAGGGGAGATCCCATGACCTATGACTTGTATCACAGTACACTAAACACAGTACACAGTACACTTGAGCCAGCGGGACCACGGCAGCATCTCTGACCCCGAGCAGACTTAAAATGCATGCCCCTTGTGTGGGTATGTTTGTACATATGTTCATAAAGTCATTTCTTAATCTGAATTACTTTTCCACATTATTTCCTAATGACTTTATCAAAATATAATGTACAAATAATATATTCCACATTTTCCAAACAGATGCAAGGCTGAAGGGGGTAATCGAATTTGACACATAATTTGAGCTAGTCAAAGCCTTGATTTTTGTAGGTCAAAGATTGTTAGCAAGATGGCGCGCGCCCACTGTAGGCTACTCTTGAAATGTGTCCATTCATCTCAATGGTATTTTATAAATACCGAGAATCTTACCAGCTGGTAGAAACACAACGTGAGCCACATCTGCCACGCTAAGTTTCCTGGAAGCCACAATAAAAACACAGGACAAAGTAGTTGAAATCAGTATCCGTAACAATGTATTTCTCCTACTATATCCAACACATGATAACGCATGATAATGTCTACATGCAAACAATAGGGAAGGTTAATGATGATACACATTACTTTCTCATGCTTAAACCTGGAGAACATTTTACGTTCACATTTCCCACATGTTAGGAACTTAGTGGCCACCCGTGTCTGGTGACTACCACGCTAAACAGTGTGGCTGACAAAATGCTAGAATGGAAAGGCTCACAGAAATGATGCTGTTAGTTTATAGAACCAGATGAAAACGCACAGAGGAATTAAGTATGTGGCTCAATACCACTCGGTTCTCACTCAAGACTTTCTAGCTCTTTCTGCCCCTTCCTGCACTGTTCCGTGACTGGATGGAGTATGAGAGTGGGGATGAGTTGTAGTACAGGTCAGCCCGTTTCCTTACACAGAAGCAGCTTGTGGGACTTGGAGTCCAAGCCTCATCCACAGATGAAGAAACGGAGGGTTGGGGTTAGTTGCCTGGAAAGAGTTTCGTGGCTTGGGAAATGGGACCCAGCTAGAGAGCAGTCACTTATACAGTTCCTTGACCTAGGACAAAGTCAGTTGTCATGGGGACACACACAAACATATACACAGAAGTGGGGGGAAGGAGTGGGAAACAGGGAGAGAAAGAGAAGGAGGAAAGAAGAGGGGGAGAGTGCACCAAAGGGAAGGAAGGAAAGAGAGGAGGAAGAGGGAGAGATGGGGAGAGGTGGGGAGCACAGCAGTAGCATGGCAACCAACTTCTCCATACAACATGCAGCTTCCAACATCAAACACTCAAAAGTAAAGTGAAATAGAGACCATGTTTCCTGCTTTTTGTTTTATGACAAGTTCTAGACCTCGATTTCTGCCCACATCTACCTCTGCCCCTACACAGAACAACTTGTGAGTAGAACCGCAACACCTATGCATCTTTGCACAGGGCGATCTAGTGGTTGAACTAACAGGTGGAGCATTCCTGGGGTAGAATGTCTGACTGCTGATATCTGTGATACCAGCATTACTTAGCTTGTGTGGAATGCAAGAATTTCCCCCAGAAATCCATATCAAACACACAGAAATTGTTAAGAAGAAAAGGGACTGGAAAACATTCATAGAAGAATAAAAGCACATAACAAAACAGTCGTATAGACCCCTGGAAATTATGCTATTTTCTTGCCTGTCAATTACCAGGTGATAATGTATAAACAAGACTATCACAAGCATAAGAAAGTAATAAAAGTTTACTATGTCAAATTCAATGAGTGATGTAGCGGCTCCCCAAAGATACATTCTTTGTGAAGTCCAACATGTAACTCCAGAAGTAAATAGGGCGTTTGGAACTGTGACTCAGGCATGTGGCATCATCCTGGAGTGGGGTGGGTCCTATCTAGTGACAAGTGTCCTTGGAAGAGGCAGAAATGGGCAAAATGGAGGCAAAAGAGTACATGAAGAAAAGGAACTGCTAAAAGCAGAAGGAGGCAGAACCAGTTTGCCTCGGAGACCACAGAGGGTACCCAGCTTTCCCAACCTTGGTTGCCAACATCTGAGGCCCTTCACAGTGACAAACACCGATCTGTTGCTCTTAGATACTGAATTTATAGCGATTTGGGGTGGGGAGAACAAATTTACCTCTGTAATTCAGGCCACTGTATGAAGCCCTCGTATGTACACATATTTCATGTGCAGGGTTGCAGCGTGGGTTCTGTTTGGACTCCAGTTAAAGGGGAAGGACACCAACTTATTGGGCTTGTTCACTGTAATCAACGTACCAGATACAGCAGAGACTGGTCAGGGAGCTTTCCTCTTTCACTTCCTGTATATGTTGCCTTCTCCTTCTTTGTCCCAAATATATATCGAGACTGAGAAAATGGAGTTGGAATAGGGAGATTATAATTCATTGACATTAGGAATGAATCTTGAGAGGACTTCCAAGGAGCCTGTTGTTAGAGTAGCAATAAGGGGTCATTAAGGAACAAGTCCTTTTGGTTAAGAGAATGGAATCTCTGTGCTGGGTGGAGCTCGAACATTCCAACGGGGTGAGCCAGTCACCTAGTCAAGGGCCCACCCCTCAGGAAAGGGCCACTGCCCCTAGGAAGGCAGACTCACCTTATAGCTTGCTAACAAGAAAGGCGGAATCTTTATCCCTTTAATGAGACCACTTCCTGCTCCATCCCGGAACCCCTCCCCCTAGTGGTGTCACTAAAGAACCCATCCAGGCTGCTTCTAAGCCTACCACATTTCCTCAGCTACTCCGGAAAGCACAGTTCCCCTCCCTGCAAAGACCTCTCCTGCTGGGTGACAACCTGAAGTGTGCTTCATTCAAAGGGCAGGGCCTTTTCCCTCTCTCCTCTATTTTCTTTCAGGCAGCTGCTGAAGTTTACTTCTTGCCTAGGCCGCGCCCTGCCCTAGAGGTTTTCCTTTTAAATTCTAATAAATTTGTCCTTGAGTTTCTGTTTGCCTTGGTTCTTCAATTCTTTCATTAATGCGATTAAGCAACCCAAGAGGAGACACTCTGAGTTCTCTGTTATCACTAACTCCATGCATGAGGTGGGTGCGGGAAGGGGTTTCACTCTTTCAGCATGGCCATCTTAAGTCCAATTACCTTCTCTGAACCATCCCTAAACACAGCGCAGACAGACATCAATCATCTCACACTAGCGGTGCGTGCGGAAGCTCGAAGGGATCGGAGCTGTCAGTGTAATTACAGCGGTTACTGAGGAGTGATTTATTCCAGAGTGCAGCCTCCTGCACACTCACGAATCTATTACCCGCAGCCCTTCAACACCTTGTCCCTCATTTGCAAGACATTAATTCCTATGTATTTACAAGGAGTTCATGGTGATATGCCCAGGAATCAGTCTTGTGTCTGTTCTATCTCCCCATTGGCTGGATGGTGGGGACTGTGTCGACAGCAAGGTGGCAGTCTCCAAGGCCCATGGGTAAAAGGCTCAGCTGCGAATGAGGATGAACAGGTGATAGTCCTGGGTTTCCTCCCCCAAACCTGCCCACTGCTTTAAGAACCAACAAACAAAAGCTTGTGTGGGGAGCGATGTTCAACAAATCTTGGTCATTGCTTCCACAAGGGTCCTCATACAAGTAGTGAGAATGACCCTTACTGTCCCCTTCTAGATAGTTCTCTGCTGTCTTTCTTTGCCCGCCAACAACCTCTGCTGCTCTCTGTGGAAAACCTATGTTTCTGCCACTGCTTTCCCTTCAAAGAATTCTCAATCTCAATGTACCCATCTGTCAGTCAACCCAGTACCAATGTGAACATCTGCACGTTAGCCCAGCACCTATGGGAACACACGCTTCAGACCAGCACCCACGGGAGCACACACGCTTCAGACATGTACCCACAAATCAGACCAGCATTCCCACATATTCTAAGATATTCCACCTTTTGACCTAAGCAACCAAAAAAAAAAAAAGGTTCCCATTCACTAGTCTTAAGGTACACAATATTTCATTTAAAAGGAGCCCAACTGTAGAGCGGCTGCAATGTCCCAGACAAAGCACATGACTGAGACTATGGAGTCTTAAGCTTGAGTTCTTGCTTCATCA
This sequence comes from Myodes glareolus, assembly GCF_982192425.1. Lineage (NCBI taxonomy): Eukaryota > Metazoa > Chordata > Mammalia > Rodentia > Cricetidae > Myodes > Myodes glareolus. The sequence goes on from NC_142048.1 coordinate 47,996,143, forward strand.
TTTTCTACTTGTGTGACCTCAGAGAGGGAGAAAAAAAGAAAACAAAAACAAAAGAAGGAATTACCACCCTCTGTATCGTCACCTTTGGTGACATGGCTTTTAAAAAGCCCCCACATGTCACTATTGCAGGATAAATGACAAGCAGACATGGCCTTTGTGGATGAAATCTGAAAGGCAACATTTTAGCGGGGATCTAGTGAGAGAAATTAATCTAGGAGAAACTAGTCAAAGATGAAGAACAGGAAATAAATTTGAGTTCTGGAACATTCTGAGAGCTTCCAGGACCACCCAGCGGAAAAGGTGTGGGAGGCTTGGCCGCATCTCTAAAGGTCACGGGCATCTGAGGAAGCTGGGTGCCCTTCTGTAAGATGTGCTGTGTAGAGCTACAACCTAGCTCAGTCACAAAACAAAGGAACTGTCCCAAAGAGCCTGCAACTATTTTAATGCACCTTTTAATACTGAATTGCCTTAGCACTAGAGGACCCGACAAAGTTTCTCAGGAAAAACTTAAAAGCATGTCAACACACAGTATGCATGTTATATGCACATTTTGCATGGCCTGTCTCCTTGAGAACAGGCCTGCATGCACACACCTGATTGTGGTTAGAAACCTCACTGCCCTGAAAGGCGTGGGTTGAAGTGTGGCTCACGAACATCTTTAATTTGGGAAAATCAGCATCTTCGGCATAAAGCAAAACAGTTGACTCCAGCCGGGCACCCATTAATCATTTGCCAAGCCAGTGCCCAATTTATTTTGACTAACACGATCAAAATCACCTTACCATGGAAGATTGTGGGTGCTCAGAAGCCGGCTTCAAGTGCCTTCAGATTGCTTCAGCCACCTCCCATTGCTCTTTGAAGAAAATGAATAACAACTTCGGCAATGAGGATAATTTGCTGGGCCTGCTGAAGCTCGGGGCTATACGACAGGAAAAGCAAGAGAATGGTCTCAAGCGACATGGCCCAGAGGGGCTTTAATTAAACAGAGGAGCTTCAAGCAGATTGTGCAGACACTGACTGGATCAGGCAAGGGAGAATTTGCGTCTGAGCCAGTCAAGTGACGGTCTGATGGGAACATCTGGGTACGAAGGAATCTTTTTATGAGGAATTAGGGCCGTAGGATCAATTTTAATCTCACCAAATCCATAAGACCAATCACCAAGATTTTAGAGGACAACTTTTCATCTTTTTTAAGGAACCATTCCTGCAGGGAGAGTCACAGAAACCTTATCAGATCTGAGAGCAGCTGAATGCAGACTCAAGTAACCTTAAAAAGAAATGGCTTCCCTGAAAATGTACGTAAAAATATTATACAGGCCCTGCAGACTTTATTCAGGGATATACAGCTGTATGCATATTACATGTATGAATCTAACAATCATTAAGTAAAAAGTTTATGAACATGGAAGAGAGCGAGGAGGGGTATATAGGAAAGGTTGGAGGGAAAAAGGGGGGAAATTAAAATCTTTATAATCTCAATTATAATCATTATAATTTCAAAAATAAAAGAAAGGAAAATGGCTTCTCCAGCTAATATGCACACGCGGAATTCTTGGAGAAAGTAAGCATCAGGTCCAAAAAGAGAAAGAGATTAAATCTTAAGTTTAAAAAATATTAAAAACTAGAAGCATGCAATCCCATGAAAGAATACAGGGCTCCTCAGAGGCCTTTTCAATCTTGAAATAACAATTCACAGCAAATGTCAAGGGTTGGCAAAGGGGCCAGAGAGAATGCTACAAGAATGTGGCCAAAATAAAATAACACGACATTACCTTGAGATAGTCTCAGAATAAAACCAATTTTAAAGAGACAATACGTATGGATTGCTATCATGCAGAGTGCTAAGCATCAAACCAGAATTGATGAGAAAGTGGGAGATTTCTATGGGCTCGTCTCAGCCCATAGAAAAGACTAAGAGTAAGGAGTGAACAACCCACTCTTTATGTTTTTGCATTCCACTCCTTGCTTTACTGTAAAGGTCAACATGATACAAGCAGACTTCTTTTCAGGAAACAAATCCTTCTACTGTCACGCTAGAGTAATCTAGTGTGCCCACTGATCCACCATTCCCACGAGAGAGTACAAGCTATAGTCGAGCAAGCATGGGAGTTTGGGTTGTATGCAGAGTACATTCCAAAAAACTAACAGCTAGGAATGTTTTCTCTGGGGAAATAGGTGTGTTTAACTTAATTTAAACATTGCACAATGTATCCAGGTATAGAAACATAATAACAGGGTATGCAATTATCTATTCTTATGTATCAGGTAAGACTACACTTAATCACAAACTTGTAAATGTGCTAAACATATGTCATTATTATTAGGTAAGTCATTTGCTACATTAGAAGGTGGAAAATTAGAAATAGTAACTGAGATGATTCAGAAAGGATGACAATCTAGGCAAGCATCTGAGTTTAAAAATACCTGCTTCATGATTTGGATGTGAAATAGACCCTAAAGACTTCCGTACTGAGAATCAGTCCCCAGCAGCAGAATTCAGGGTTACAGCCTTGAGCAATCACTGGGTTATGAAGACACCATTTATGAGTTCATAGGTGGATTTATCCATTTATGAGGTCATAGGTGAATTGGTTATTACTGGGGGTTGGGGCCTAGTCAGAGGAAGTGGTTCACTGAAGGTATGTTTATAGGGATGTATCTTGACCTAGTCCTTCCTTTTCTGCTTCTTGGATTATGAATATGGTTTTAGATTGCTCTATTTTTCCTCCATGATGTCTTGCCTTGATATAGGTCTTTAATAGTCAGGCAACCATGGGCTGGAAGCTCTGAAACCAAGAGCCAAAAGAACTATTTAGCCCTGAAAGTTGATTTTGCTCAAGTGTTTTGTTATACGAGTACAAATCCAACAAACATGGCACAAATCCTCATGTGGCTTTTGGATGGAGGAATCCTCTCTGAACTCACCATGATACTTTGTACCAAATTATAAGGTGGAATGAAGTAGAAAATCCCTTGGTGTGGTCATCTAAGAAATATCAGGAAGATGTCCGTGCCAGCACATACAACAGGACATTATTCATGCTTTCAAAATCAAGAAAATTCTATTTTTTCACATGAATGTTCATGTAGGAATCTAGGGCACACGACACCAAAGGAAACAATCCAGGCATAATGATTCTTGAACTTCAAAATTACTACCCTTATTGGTCATGAGGGTTGGCCTAAGAACTCCTCAGAGAGGTTGAAATGGAGTCGGGCAAGGCGAAAGTGCTCTCTTCTCAAACAACTTTAAAATATCATTAGGTGAGAGAAAGTAACTTTAAGACGAAACACAAACACATGAGTATATCAAAACGGCCCAAGCTAGCAAAGTCATTGGTATTATTTTGCTCGTAATAAGCAAATGCTCCAAAGCCTGGGTTCTTAGCCAGCGTTTGAGAGTAACGCAGTCTTGTGACTACAGGCACTGTGCTATGCAGTATGTCTGGAGGGCAGCCAACACTGTAGAAGGAGTGGGAACTCACTGCGTCCTCTTCAAGATGGCCTTATACTATGTATTTTGATTGAAATTTAAACTACTGAAGATAATAGAAGCCTGAAGATGCAAGTAGGACATTAAAGCTGACAGCTTTTGCCAAAGAATTACAGGAAACTATGAGATTTGAATTGGGTAAAAGTAACAAACATTTTAAATCAAAGTTTGCCCCAAAAAATTTCACTCTTATTGATAACATTTACTAAAATGAGGGTGAAGAAACAACCTATGTGTTTTCAGCAGAGGTTTACAAACCTCACATTTGTAAAAGATTATCTAAAATACATAAAGAGCACAAATAACTTGAGCAAGGAAGCAATAAAAATTTTTAATTAAAAAAAATGAGGTGGGTAAAGGACCCGAATCGACTTTTCTCCAGAAAATATGTTTAAGTGGCCAATAATAATATAAGCTAAATTTTGTTATCCTTAGGATAAAGGAAATTAAGGTCACAATGAACAAAGACCTCCATATCCCAGATTGTGGTGGTAGTGGTCAGCCAGGAGACCCAGCAAGAGAACCAGTGTACTGCAGAAATGCAAGCAGAAGCTGAACAAGAGAGGCATGGTGTAAAGACAGAGAAGATTCAGTTCTGCAGACAAGCCGTGCCTGGAAAATGAGCCTAAAGCCAAGGGTTCAGATGTCTGCTAGAGAGACAAGCGCCTATAGCCACAGTCTGCACGCGCTAAACAGAATCCCAGCAAGTGTTCAGGAGAGCCGGGCATAGTTAACAAAGACCGTCCTGCTTCTCTTTCAAACCTGTCACATGGAACTTTCAAAAGGCGCTTTGTGTGCCTTTGATTTCTCTCTCACAATGTGCTGGCAAGCTTTATGTCAACTTGACACAAACTAGATTCAATTCTGGAAGAAGGAATCTCAGGTGAGAAAATGCCCTACCAAACCAGGCTGTGGGGAAGTCTCAGCTGATGGTTGATGTGGAAGACTCAAGCCCACTGTGGAGAGTCCTACTCCTGGCTGGCAGTCCTGGGTACATGTGTGTTCTTAATATGGGACACACTTTGGGAAGTCAGGACGTATGTCTCAATCATTTCCTTTGTCTCCGTTCTACCCAACGAATCAATCATAATTAGCTTGATCAACATAAGTTAGCCATGGTTTTAGTACAGAAAAAGAAAGAAATTGTGGCTTAAGAGAACAACAAAATTATTTTCCTCTTATGTTTAGTCTCTTTTCCAAAAAATAAAGCTGATTTGGTCAGGAATAATGTAAATTCACAGGAAAATTGATCCAGCTGGAAACAATCATACCAAGTGAGAGAATCTAGACCAGAAAGACAATCATCTTCCCTGATGTGGATGGTGATGGAGTCTTAGAGCTCTGGAACCACAAACCCACAGCTTCTGTAAGTTGCCTTGGTTATGGTGTTTCATCACAGCAATGGAAAAGTAACTAAAATATGACTTCTCGCACCTTTAACCGTCTACTTTTATTCTCATTCATACTTTGTTGCATCCTTCTACTTTTTGCCATTCCTTTCTCATTTCACTGCTTAATTATATTAATTAACTAATTATATCATAATAATTATAATTAATTATTATAATTATATTAATTAAATATAATTAATTATATTAATCAATTAATTGATACCTTTCTCTCTAAAAAAACTATAAACTAGCTCTTATCACAATCTGCGCCATAGTGCTCCTGCCTCAGAACCTTATCAAGGACACACCCAGAGAACACAGCTGTCATCTACTACAAGTTAATATCGGGGCTGTTTCAAAGTTTCAAAGCATTCTAGCTGTTAACTGCCATCACTTTCTCCCCTACACAGCACTGGGAACGGACCCGAGTGAAAACCACTCATCAGGAAGACTTGAGGAAAATAAAACAAATAAACAAAATGAGTTAAAAGCGGGTGAAAGGTGAACAAATAAAATTGGGAGGATGGGCCGCTCCCAAGAGATGGGTAAAGGCCATAAAGAAAAGAGATAACAACCCACGCTGATAACCCCCAAAGCTATAGCATTGATACCTGAAGCAAAGACGATGAAACAGCAGAAAAGAAAGAAAAAGACTTCAGATTCCTAGCCCTAAAAAGTCTCACAGAAGCAGATGAATGTACTAGAGAAGTTAATGAGGAATCTAGACAAGAAAGTACGGTGGAAAACTAGCGACTGTTCATTTACTTGGGGGAAGAGTTTTTTTTTTAATTTTTTTTGGGGGAAGAGTTTTTAAACATGGAAGAAAATAACTGAGCAAGAAAATTGAAACTGGAAAAGGAAACGAAAATTCTGGAATGAAACAACCACTTGGAGAAGAGACTCGGTGATGAGCAGCAGCCGAGAGAGCCAGGCAGGGGTGGATGTGAGGAACGGAACAGGGCAGGCTGGAAATAAAGATAAACAGGTGTAGACACTTGCAAAGAAAAAGTTAACAAATGTGGCCATAATTTTCAAGATCTCAGAAATAAATTCAAGGACCAAATCTAAGAATCCACAGAATCAGAGAAGGGGCTGAAATAGTCTAAGGTCATGAGCAATGTGGTCACTGAAATATTAGCAGATGTGCTGAACCTGAAATGGACATCGCAGCACAGCAAACTTTTCTAATCCTGTGCGGACATGGCAGAGATGCTCTCTGCACGATATCAAAGTGATGATACCAAAATTACAAAGGAGGTAACATTAAAAACTGTAATTGAATGTCATTTTATATGCAAAGTCAAATACAGGAGAATTAGACCAGGTCTCTTGTCAACAGTGCTAAAGTATGGAATAGTATCTTTGAATCCCTGAAGTAAACAACAATGAACCAAAATTGATAAAATGGATCAGGTTATCTCTTGAACTGACTAAGAAATATGAACATTTCTAGATAAATTCATATGAAGGTAATTAATGATAACCAAGCTAGGACTGAAGAAATACTTAAATATACACAGAAAAGGAAGAAAAATATTCTTATTCACAAGAGGACAGGAAAGAATATATTTCATGAAGATATCAGAATAGAAGAGAGCTAACATAATGACCCAGAAAACCCTTAATATTAATAGAAGAAGAAAACTATTCAAAAATTAACAATAATAAAAAACAATAAACAAAAGCACACGGAACACACTACATCTCCTGCTAATAGTGGTAAACATAATTGGACTTGACTCGCAGTTGCACATCACAGGCCAACTGACTAGATGGAAAGGCGATATTCAGTTATCTGTGGTCTCCAAGAAACGTGCCTCAGACACAGTCACCCATAGAAATCAATGAACCCAGCCATTGGAAGCTGAAAACAGGCTGACTTCAGCTCAGACAGAAGAGATAGAGAAGGCCTCTACAACTTGTAGAGGAGATGTGATTACTTTAAATGTTTATGAACTGAATGGTGGGGCTCCCAAATTTATAAAACAAATACAAAAGGCATCAAAAGTCAAACAGGTTGAGATTCAATAATAGTGGAAGATGTCAATATGTTAGTCTCATTTTTACATAGGTTATCCAGACTAAACATCAACAAAAAAATTACTTAAAAAATGGGCCATAGAAGACAAAATGTTTAAACATTGATTCATCTTAATCAGTGTGGCTATGCAGGACACCACAAAGGCAACATCCATGCAGTTGCTCAGTGAGTGGAGGAGGCAGGAGCTTCAGGAAGGTTCGGAGCCCAGTTTAGGTTTTCACAGTTTCAATTACAGCCATCTGCCATCTCTATCAGTTCCTTATTCTGAACATCCTATTCTATTTGCTTCACCAGTACACAGAAACAAGGCATAAAGTGAAAACTAGGTTAGTCTGAAGTGGTTTTTAAGTCTGTGCCTCCCTGTGTAGCCCAAATGAACTCAGAGCTCTGGGATCTCCCACCACAGACTGCTGAGCTCAGGGATTATAGGCACACACTTCCATGTCCAGGAATAGAGTAAATGTATCATATAAAAACCATCAAAATAAAAATAAAACAATAAAATGGAAAAAAGCCTAGAACTTTTATCTTAATGCCTTAGCCTAATATAAAAGGAGTATGGTAATCCCCAGAAAACTTAGTGGAACCATAAAGTTTTATGAGAGCTGGAATTTTGACTTGTGCCATGTGGTTACATTAACCAACAATGGTGAAGACACATGGAATTTGTCTTCCTTATGATATCACTAACAAACATGATAGTCACAGGCAAATTGAATCCAAGAACTCATCAGAACCATCATCCACCATGATCAAGACAGCTTCATCCCAGAGATGCAGGGATGGTTCAACATACAAAAATCTGTCAACGTAATCTACCTTATAAACAAACTGAAAAACAAAAACCACATGATCAACTCACTAGATGCTGAAAAAAGCTTTCAACAAAATACAACATCCCTTCATGATAAAGGTCGTGAAGAGAGCAGGGATATAAGGAACATACCTAAACATGAAAAGGCAATATATAGTAAGTCAACAGCCAACATCAAACTAAATAGAGAGATATTCACAGAAGTCCCACTGAAATCAGGAACAAGACAAGGTTGTCCACTCTCTCCATATCTAGGCAATATAGTTCTTGATGTCCTAACTAGAGTAATAAGAAAACAAAAGGAGAACAAGGGAGTACAAATTGGAAAAGAAGTCAAACTCTCACTATTTGCTGATGATATGATAGTTTACATTAAGTGAGCCCAAAAAAGTCTACCAAGGAACTTCTACAACACACAAACATGTTCAATAATGTAGCAGGACACAAGATTAATCCAAAAAAAAAATCAGTAGCCCTCCTTTATACAGATGATAAATGGACTGAGAAAAAAATCACAGAAACATCACCCTTCACAATAGCCACAAATAGCATAAAATATCTTGGAGTAATTCTAACCAAATAAGTAAAGGATTTGTATGACAAGAACTTTAAATTTTTGAAGAAAGAAATTGAAGAAGACACCAGAGAGTGGAAAGATCTCCTATGTTCTTGGGTGGGTAGAATTAACATAGTAAAAATGGCAATCTTACCAAAAGCAATCTACAGATTCAATGCAATGCCCAAAAAAATCCCAGCAAAATTCTTCACAGACCTTGAAAGAACAGTACTTAATTTCATATGGAAAGGCAAAAACCCAGGATATCTAATACAATCCTGTGCAATAAAAGAATTTCTGGAGTCATCACAATCCCCTACTTCAAACTCTACTACAGAGCTACAGTACTGAAAACAGCCTGGTATTGGCATAAGAACAGACAGGAGGACCAATGGAACTGTATAGAAGACCCGGATATCAATCCACACATCTTCGAACACCTGATCTTTGATAAAGAAGCAAAAAATATCAAATGGAAAAAAGAAAATATAGTTAACAAATGGTGCTGGCATAATTGGATATCAACATGTAGAAGAATGAAAATAGATCCATATCTATCACTATGTATAAAACTCAAGTCCAAATGGATCAAAGACCTCAACATAAAGTCAGACAAACTGAACCTCATAGAAAAGAAAGTGGGAAGTATACTTGAATGCATTGGCACAGGGAACCACTTCCTAAATATAACCCCAGCAGCACAGACACTGAGAGAAACAATTAATAAATGGGACCTCATGAAACTGAAAAGCATCTGTAAAGCAAAGAACATGGTCAACAAGACAAAATGGAAGCCTACAAAATGGGAAAAGATCTTCACCAACCTCACATCAGACAGAGGTCTGATCTCCAAAATATGTAAAGAACTTAAGAATTTGGTCATCAAAAGAACACATAATCAAATAAAAAAATGGAATATAGACCTAAGCAGAGAACTCTCAACAGAGGAATCTAAAATGGCTGAAAGACACTTAAGGAAAATTCAACAACCTTAGTCATCAGAGAAATGCAAATCAAAACAACTATGAGATTCCATCTTACATCTGTAAGAATGGCCAAGATAAAAAACACTGATGACAACTTATGCTAGAGAGGTTGTGGGGTAAAGTGAACACTTCTGCATTGCTGGTGGGAGTGCAAGCTGGTACAGCCACTTTGGATATCAGTGTGGCGATTTCTCAGAAAATTAGGAAACAACCTTCCTCAAGTTCTAGCAATACCACTTTAGGTATATATCCAAAGGATGCTTAATCATACCACAAGGACATATTCTCAACTTTGTTTATAGCAGCATTGTTTGTTATAGTCAGAACCTGGAAACAATGCAAATGCTCCTCAACCAAAGAACGAATAAGGAAAATGTAGTGCATTTACATAATGGAGTACTACACAGCAGAAAAAAATCACATCTTGAAATCTGCAGGAAAATAGATGGAGCTAGAAAACATATTGAATGAGGTAACCCAGACCCAGAAAGACAATTAGCATATGTACTCACTCATAAAGCAAATAAAATCAGCCTACGAATCATAATCCCAGAGAACCATACAACAATGAGGACCCTAAGAGAGACATACATGTATCTAATCTACATGGGAAGAAGAAAAAGAAAAGATCTCCTGTCTTTGGAAGCATGGGAACCATGGGAGAGGGTTGAAGGGGAGGAGAGAGGAAGGGAGAAGAGAAAATGTATAATTCAATAAAAATTAAAAAAGAATAGATGCTTATGTGGATATTTTTTTTAAAAAAATATGATAGTCAAGTCACATGGTTGCCTCTATCTTGATGTGGTCCCTCAGTTTCCTGCTGAAGGTGAACTCAGTCCCATGGTAAAGAGAAACCATCTACCGTGATGGTATTGAAAGTCCCTGTGGAATTCTTTATTTTGAAGATCAAATGTGGATCATCACATCCCTTTCTTTAGAAGACTCTTAGTTATGTAGGTTATGGTGGGTATAAAGGTGATGGTACCTATAACCTAGGCAAGTAGGCTCAAAATAGCAAAATAAAAAGAAAGAGGAGAAGGGGTCTCACCTCATTATCTGAGTCCACAAGCAGAGGAGCGAGAGCAAGCATCACAACATAAGGTATCAGAGTTGATGAAGTCACTTCTCAGGAACGTCACCAGCCCAATTCCAGGATGGGGGAAGAACTGAGTTGGTTTACTTTCCTTTTCCCAGTTGTAGAATCAGGAGTGCTGTCTGACCCAGGACAAGAAAATAGAGGGCAAGTGTGTGACCCTGGAGGAGAAAGGTCAAGTCCCGTCCAGAGCCAGCATATTGGGCTTTAACAGCACAAAAAAATTTGCTAACACCCCTGCTTTGACAGGGAAGGGGCTTATCAATCAGATTAGTTTCTGAGAGGGTTTCAGATTAGCTTGATAAGTTTGAGATGGTAAAACCGGAAGTGCAGGAATGAGTGAAGGACAAGAGTAGAGATGGAAAAGAGGTCCGAAGTCAGGAGTAATAGGGGGTGTTGAGGGGAGTTATACAGAAGACAATTAGAGCAGTCTCTATTTTGTTTGATGAAGTAATTTAAATCATTTAAGACATTGAAATCATGCCAGGTGGTGGTGGCGCACGCCTTTAATTCCAGCACTTGGGAGGCAGAGGCAGGTGGAACTCTGTGAGTTCGAGGCTAGCCTAGTCTACAATGCTACTTCCAGGACAGCTAGATTTCAGAGCACAGAGTAAAGAAACAAAAACAAGGAAGGAGGGTAAAGTCTGGCCTTAACATATGTGACTGCTTATTAGCACAGCGTTGACATCCACTATCCCTTAGGATGAAAGTTGTAAGATGGGGAGGGAGGTGGTCAGAACTCTTATAAGGATGGGCAAGGGACTTAGGTATAGGGAAGTTGCTACAGCTGTGGAAGGTGTGTGCAGATTAAGACATTCTTGAGAAATCACAATTCCCTTTTGGAATTTCCTATTCAAGAAAAACAAGCTATCTTGAGAATTTCCTGTTTCAACAATGACTTCTTCTTGAGATATAGATGTGGCTCACCAACAGCAATTGAGCAATGACAGCAAGACAGTCTCAGGGGAACCTGGTTTCCTGCAGCCAGGCCATTCCATCAGAGAATAGACTTGATTATTTGTATTTCTTCCATGAAAGTTAATGTCACCCATTTATTGCTATTGTAGATTAGGTATAACCTTGTGGCCTTTGGTGGCCTTTTACTTTCTAAGTGAAATGGAAGTGAAGGGGCAATTCTGGGCTATTGGAGAAGTTTCTAGTCTAGTCTCTGGGGATGTACCTAGTTAAGCAGAATAGAAATGCTGGTTGCTATTGCTCCATCCAGAATGTATAGTGAAGCTACCAAGAAGTTTACACCTCCACACAGTTTGGTTTCAGAGACATTACAAAAAAAAAAGACATCTGAAAGTCTACTTTGATAATTATATTCTCAAAGAGTCTAACATGAAAACAGATAGGTAGATCTGACAGAATTCAACCGTATTCATTTTTACCCAGAGAAAGCCAGTATCGTTTAAATATTTACCTAGGAAACTGGCAATAATGCTCCTTATATACGGTTATATAAGGCAGTTTCCAGAGCTGCATGGATATAAGCAAGCATGGCTCCTTCTAACAGACATAGCACTGCTCTTCCCTCAAGCCCTATAGAATTCTTGTCTCAGTTCAAATCTCCTTTGGATGGAGAAAAGAGAGAACATAGCTTTTCGAGGTAAGAGGCTAAAGTAGCCACAATTTAGCCAGGTTTTGTTGTTGTTGTGCTTTAATATTTTTGTCGCTGTTGTTCTATTTTTTTGGAAAGGATATGCTTGTATAAGAGGAATAGAAATAAAGCCTTTTACTATGACACTAACATAAATATATTAGGGTAGCCAAACACAATCATTTCTCTTTATCCATGGTTGGGGTGTGGTTGGGATAAGTTCTCAGCTGCCCCAGTGGATATTTGAAACCACATATTATACCAAACCCTGTACAGTCTATGTATTTTTCTGCAAATACAAACCAAACCCAAATTTAGTGATTTTGTATTTTAAATCACATATACACATTGTAGTTTGCAGTGTAACATAAGCAAGTATTATAAATAAATAGCCTAGAATTCCTTTTTTTGTCTATGATTTCTTTGTTGGATCATTCTTGACATAATCTCAGCAATACTGACTGGCATGTGGTTCCCCCCACCCCCACCCTGTGTGAAGTTGAAAGTTTTTAGGTTTCAGTTAAAAAAAGGACTTTTCAAAGTCTCTTTAGCGTATGTGAATAGCCAGCATCACTATGTTTGTGCATTGGGGTAATTATGAAGTGTTAAATAAGAGCTTCTTAGCTTCTTGAATACAAGCAACTTGATGTCACAACAGTCAATAGGATAACTCAGAGGACCACTCAAATGATCCCTGTGTAGGTGTCATGTACAGTATGACTACCTGGGACAGAGGAACGATTTCTGTCTTAGGACACACCTCAATCTTTGTGAGATATATAGTCTGAATATAGGAGAAGACTTTGGCTTACCTCAGCCCTATAGTGTCTGTCCACAACTGAGAGAAACAGGCCAGTCTTCTTAGTTAGGAGACCAACACTAAAAGTTGTATGTAGTGGTTTGAATGTAACTGGTCCCCATAATCTCACAGGAATGACACTATTAGGAGGTGCGACTTTGTTGGAGTTAGTACGGCCTTGTTGGAGGAAGAATATCACTGTAGGGACAGGCTTTGCGGTTTCCTAAGCTCAGGATACTGCCCAGTATCTCGGTGGACTCCAGGTTGCCTGCAAGTTAACACTATGTCTGCCTGCATGCCACCATTCTCCCTATCATGATGATAATGGACTGAACCTCTGAAACCATAAGCAAACCATCCCAATTAAATGCTTTGTTTATAAGAGGTGACGTGGCCATGGTGTCTCTTCACAACAATCAAAAACCCTTACTAAGTTACTGTACTTCCCCACTGTGGGGCACCATCTCTTTCCAGAAGGGTACTCCCCACAGATATAGTGTCTTTCCCTACCACACCCATCCATGTTCCTTAATTGAAAAACGCTGCCAGGCATGCTGCCATCAAACTCACAGGTTTAGGAAATTATTCAGGATCCTCAAGGTCCATCCTTAGAATTTTGTTGAAAAATCCTATAGAGGACCCAGTAGGATTCTGTTTCTCTTTTAAATTGAAGTTGTGATGCCAGCTCTGACTGACCTCTCTTATAGAGCTGCCAGGTTCTTGTTCCTTATGCTGAAGGCGATGGAACAGGCAGCTCACTACAATTACTTTTCCTTGTGCTGGGCTCTGGTGCATGGTCCAGTTGTACGGTTACATTCACCTTACTGAACAAAGCTTGGGGTGATCCCAACTTTTAAGTCTTCTTTATAAACTTCATCTCTTGAAGCTCCCCACTGTGCTGTAGTTTATTACCCCCTTACATAATCTATGTCATCTCCAGAAGGCTGTCTTATGTTCTGGAATCTTTGCCGCCTGTTAAATTTTACCATGGCCCCTCAGATGGACCCTTCTCTGAGGCTCCCTCACTATTCTGTTCCACGTCACCCCTTTGGTCAGCTTGCAGCAGTTAAGAGAGATCTGTACCCCAAGTCCCTAAATGCAGTTCAGACCACCTCTGAAAGGGGGGGGCGAATGGGCCATCTAACACATCTTACCACTCTGGGCCTCCTTTTCAGGATTCAGCAACCTGGACTGAAGGCTCCCAGCACTAACGACCTCTCCCCGCCCCTCTCAGCAGCTCTCAGAAAATCTTAAAGAGATTTTACATCAGCTTAGCATCCTTTGGGCCAACTCGATTCTTTCACGGCTGCAGTGCCCCAAATTAAAGAGGCCTACATCTCCTGACTCCTGCTGAGGATGGATCTGTGCCCTCCCTCCTCTGGGAACAGGGATTTTTCCAGGCCATCAAATCCAGGCTGACTGGGATGGGGCCCAAAGAACACAGGGACCAGGCAAAAAATTCAGTGACAAGTCTTGCTTTCGGTTCCCTCCCACTCTGGATCCTCCCATTGACCACTCAGTTCTTTATTATCCTCAGACATGTTTTGATCCTGCCATTCCATGTTTTACCTCCCTTAAAATACCCAGACCTCCTCCAACACCCAAGCAGGAATGTTTCAATGTAGTTCTTCTAATGCCCCTCACCCTATAAGAACCTCCAAGGCCAGCACAGGGAGACTTTGGGGATGTTGGGGAGGTGCTCTGGCTGTGAGTCACCGTCATCCCTTGCACCCCAGACTAGGTACAGTTCTTTACCTCAGTCCTCCGTGTTCTCCTGCTCCCTTCCTCCAGCGCACTGCAGCCCCTGATGTTTCTGCCCCCTTACTCCGGGGCAGCACTTCTGCCAGCGGAACTTGTCGTCACCCAAATGACTTGACCCAGCGTTCTTTTATCTCAACTGTGCTATGGTCCTGGGCATCAATCGCTGCCATCCTGATGTCACGCCTGTTAGGGTGCCCTTCCATCTCTCACTTTTCAAAATGAACTTCTCTGGAGTCCACTCTTACCTCTCCCCTCAATCACAGCACAAGAGAGCTGGGTATCCGTCTTTAATAGAGCTTACCAGGCTCTGAAAAATGGCCAATACTACTTATTCACCCATCGGCTGGACCTGCCTATTCACTAATGTCCAGTGCTCCTGAGCCACTCCTGTTCCCTCATCATTAGAGACCCCGCCCCCTGTAAACAATATCTTTACATAATACTCGAGCCCTTCCCAGGTTCTCTCCCTATAACAGACCTCCCAAGATGGCTCTGTTTTCTCCAACTTCTTACCTCCCATACTTGCACAATCCTGAACATCGAGCTATTGCTCTCCTCGACTGGCAATCCTTCCCATCCTTATCCAGTTCAGCCCTGCCAAATACTCAGGGGTCCATTGAGACACAATAAAACGACTCCCCTGCCGATTATACAGACCCATCTACGGACACCCAACCTCCTCTTGGCTGCTTACTCCGTCTCCCTCTCTCTTCTAATCCTCTTCCCTCCACGGGGGCGATCCTCAGCCTCACTCTGTAATCAAATCATGTTGGCAGCGCTCAAGCCTTTATTCTTCCAAAGTTTCCCCAGGAGCCTATGACGGCTATCGCGTGATCCATCACATCATCAAATTCAAACTCTTCTCCTGCTACACAGAAGTAACCTGACCTAGATCCTGAGAACAGAGCCCTGCCCTGCTCCATCATCCCCCTTTTGCAGGAAGTAGCCAATGAGAGAATATGTTGTCTCCTCCTTTTTACCTGACATTGGGGTCTGGAATGAAGGGCTAATGATCCAAAAGCCTCAGGGGACTGAATCACTCTGGACAGGCAAGCTGACGTGACTGAGAACACCTGTTGGGAGACCCACACACCAGCCCTGCTAGTGTCTACCCAGCTCCGGACTGTGGGGGCACCACACTACTACTGGACTCTTCCATGCCCTAAGCGCCTCCGCTACAATTCTGTAAAAGCCCGAGATCCCACACCCTGCGCATAGTCTCACTTTCACAGAGAGACTGCAGACTTCTGCTCTTCTGTTTAGGAGGCAAATTCTGCTTCTGGAGAGGCCTTCCTTCTTCCCTTTATTACCAAGTCCCCTCCACCAATCCCTGGCTGAAACTCGATACAACCAAATTAATACATATCACATGCCCCTTAGAAAAACCATGCCCCTTTGTAAACAGAGAGCACAGTGTCCTGGGCTGGCATGGTGGGGACTACCCAGCGGTCTCTAGAAGATCACTACGAGATGCTTCTTCAGTACATAGCAAGTGCCAGATGTTGTTAAATGTTGAGAGTCTAGACAGGAAGTGAAAAGCAAGGTGCTTGTCTTCCGTAGCGAATGCTACCATAGGATACACAACACACAACCATGGAGAGGCGCGAATGCTGCCGAGGTGGAAGTTCATTAGAGGAAGATGGCTGCTCTTCCAAAAAAACAGAACTAAAAGCAAAGGAGAATTGGGTCAAAGGGTGAGCGAGTCATAAAGTACACAGGCTCCTGAAGACTCTGGTGTTTCAGGACGAATGGCGAAAGGCACAGTTGAGAGCTTCTAGATGGGAAGTCAGAGAGGAAAATAAGAGCCCAGTCCTGAAAATCCTTCCAACCACATTAAGTTTAAACCATGTCCCTAGAGCAGGGCTGCTCTTATGAAGGATTTTTTAAACCACGGTAACAACATAACAAGGTTTATATTTTATGATTCTCTCCAGTTGCCAAGTAGAAATTAGATTAAAGAGGGGGAGCATTTAGGAGACTTTTATGTGGAGGAGTGATGAGCTTAAAAGAATAGATAGAATTTGAAAGGGGAAAAAAAGCTCGAAGTAATAAACTCTTATTAGATAGAATAAAAAAGGAGAAAATTTTCCAAAGTAAGCAAGCACCTGCTGACCAAATTTTCATTGCTAGAATCATGGAAGATGGGGTTCCTCCAAGAAATAATCAGGTTTTATGGACTGACCAAATCTTCATTGCTAGGATCACTGGAAGATGGGGGTCCTCCAAGAAATATCAGATTTTATGGACTGAGCCAAGAAATCCACAGGCTGAGCCTAGAGCACCCTGTTATGGCAGAAAGAAAGTATGAAAACAAAAGAATGTCAGAGGAATTGTCGCAGGACAGAGGAGGAAGAGTTCCTGGTAGCATACCAGGCACATAAAAGGAACAGAAGTGGATTATAATCCTAAATATGAAATATATACAAACACACAGACATATGACTCCACAGTGCTGTAATAAGTGATTAAGAACAATCTCCTATGTAAAAATTTCAAATGATTTATTTAGAGGCTTTTCTTGGAAAGCAAGCCCCCACCCTTTACATGTGTGCTGTGCTATGACTTATTCCCAAGAGTACAAAATGACCAAGACTGACAAAAATGACAGAGAGCCAAGCAAGGCTGACCTAACAGTGACAGTCATATTGATAGGCCATACACATAACATGACCAGAAGCACACTGTGGGCTTTGATCCAGCCTAATCATTCGGAAAACATTAGCTATAAGTGAGGAGAACTCTCTAAAACATCTGAAAAGCACCACGAAGACTTCCACAACCATAAACATAGACAAAAGAAATACTAAAACAAACACATCAACCTACTAAGGATGTCAAAGATAAGAAAAGTCACAGTCAAGGAGATTTAATGTGAAAAATGAATAAATGCCATTCGATATTATGGATGGAATTCTGGGGTATGAAAAATACATTTGATAAAAAACCAAGGCCGTCAAAACAAAATCAGAGTTCAGCTAATAATACCATATCAATATTGGACCATTAGCTGTGACTGGTGGAAGATGGAATAGCATAACACATTTCTGTAATCTATAATTATTCTAGAAGAAAGATACATGTTGAAAAATAAGTAAAACCTGAGGTGGGGTGGAAACCGTGAGTGCCAAGGGAAGAGCTGTAGTTCACCGAGCAAGCAGCGGTTAAGGTGACTGAACTACAGGATGAACCCTGTTTGATAGATTGGACAGAAGGTTCAGAGTGAAACAACCCAGGAGATTTGCGTCCACTGAGTAGGGGTTTTTATTTATATAAATTTCTGTATAAATAAAGAAGAAAGTATCATTAGGGGGCAAGTGTTGGATCTAGTTAGATTGCTTCTTCAAGAAGACGATTCTCTTTTGACCTATGAGTGGAGTGTGGACCACCTTAGGATAAATTAGGACAATTTCCAAAATAATGTCTGACTCATACATGGCTGGAATGCATCAACTTTAATCATAAGATTCCCCACCCTTGGTAGATATTCCATACATTAGAGGGGAGTTGAGTATATTTGAATGAATTGAACCAACTGTGGAATTTTTGTTAGAAAAATATACATCATCCATCAAGTATTCTATTATCAGTATTACATTTACAAACGCACAATAATACATACACACACACACACAAACACACACACAACAATGCTTAAATGAAATTTACTGGACATTTGAATCATCATCTTGTAGTGACTTTAGGGGCACCCAGAACGCATGGGCATCCTCTCTGTAACAAGCTCTCTCTCATACGGAGTTGTCTACACTGAAAAGCAGTGTCTAAGGTCCTCACTGGATTTCTTGCTGGGTCTCATTCATTCTGAGAAGTCCTGCCTTTTCAATGGAGTGTTTGAAACCCACTTTTCTTTAATGTCACTATTCAAGATAATCACAGGTAGGACTCCCACCTTACACCCATTTTCTATTTGTCTCATCTATTTTTACTTTCTCTACTACTTCCATGCTATTTTTATTTAATTCAAACTTCCCAGAACATTTATATCTGTACATTCTCTTTTAAAAACTTGCTCTATATTTTGAGTAATTTTTCTAACAGTTATTGTACACATATTTTAACTTTTTATTCACATTAGAATTAATGTATCATTTTGCATACAATGTAAAGACCTTTTATTTTCATATGTCATTATGAAATAGATTTCTTTTAATTTCACATGAAGTTGCTAATACAATTGACACAAATAAAAAAAATTTAATATACTTACTTATAGTTGTCAATTTCATTTAAATTGTTGAAGGCAAAGAGGGGCATTTTTGTAGTGACAGCATCACCTGATCTATCAATAAGTCCTTGGTAGCATAATCATACATGCGCCTAACAACAGAACCAGAGTTTGAAAGGAGTAGATGGTTAAACGCTTAAGTACTGAATTTTCATGTGGAAAGAGAAACTAAAGAATGGGTCAACAAGGAAATGAAAGCGCAATAGCAACTGTAAGTCAGGGAATCCGAAAAGACAGATGCAGAAGCCTGAACTCAAGGGCAGTGGAACACGTTCCGAAGTGTGTGTGGCCTGGCTCTAGGGACGGATCATATATTTAGTCATAGACCTTGCCCTAGTAACTTTAAAATGATTAAATAAAGTCAGATAAATACATTTGTTAACCATAATGGAAGAAAATTAAATATCAATAACCAAAAGAAATCAGAGAAACTCACAAATATTTGGGAATCAATGCATGCACCCTTAAATAGTCAATGGGTCAAGTGAGGAATTTAAAAGAATAACAAAACATAGTGATATGAATGAAAATGAAAGTACAAGATCTCAAAACACACAAAGAAGAACAAGGCAGTGCTGAAAGGAAAATGTAGCTGAAAACACAAATATTTACAAACACAAAATCTTAAAAAAATCCAAAACCTAACATTTCATGTTGAGAACCTGGAACAGGAATAAAAGAAACTCAATCAAAAAGAAAGTTGAAAACAGAGAATATCCTAATGTAAATACATCAAACAGATGATAGAAAACATTAAGAAATACAAAAGCAAAAGAAGACCCTTTACCCAGATGCTGAAGGAAGAAAGGATAAGTCACAGATTACTAAAGTCACACATGACAGAGGAGCCTCAGGAAGGACCATAAGCAGATGGAAGGGCTGGAAAGGTGTGCTGTGAGTGAATGTCCAACATCCAACCCAGTTAAACCAAAGAGAAAACAAAACCAGAACTAACAGTCAAACAGAACATCAGAAAAGACTTGTAATAAGCAAAAACAAAGAAGTAGTAAGTTTTAATGTACTACACCTCCCCCCCAAAAAAATGCCTGTTTCCATATGCCTTCACTGGTGAATGCTACAGCTTTAAGAATTGATGTCAATCCATTACAAACCTTTCCTAAAGGCAGAATAAAGGACACCACCCAGTTCACTCAAGCTTGGGATAAATGGAGACAAAGATGTCTCTACCGCAGACTGAGATCTGTTATATCAAACTCCATCAGAAACAAAGAATTCTTTTTACTATTTTTAGTAAACAACAAAGTTGTTTTAAATAAAAATAATTATTTCTGAGTGGGGAAAAACATGGTTTATATATGTTAGAACTGCACTCAATACCCATGACTAAAGGCAAAAGTAAGACCTACGGCTATAAGATGACGAAGGCATTGATGCCCTCAGAACCCTCTGCTGAAAAAACATACTTTTGACTATGTAACCCATTAATCTTAAATTACGTCATTGATCTTATGAGTTCCCTTGACCTTAGGGTGCTTCCTACAGCGTCAGTGCTGGAGGGTCTCGTGCCGTGAAGGACGTCCCTTGCATGCAGTCTTATGAAAGCATCCTCTTAGGAAGTCTTACATGCATGAGCACCCTCAGTCTTTCTGTCTTTTTGCCTCATAGGGCTCAGCATTGCTCACAGTCATCATCCATCCATATTAGTTCAATGCTAAATCACAGCAAAGAACTTACATGACATGAAAAGAATACTTCTCACAAATGCCAAAATAAAAATGTTGGCAAAATACCAGTAAAGTGGAGCCACAGAGAATATCCACTATGACTAACTAAAAGCAATACAAATACTAAGAATTTCCATTTGATTAAATATATATAGTTAATTAGCATAATTGCTGTAACAAGAAAACAAGAAAAATCACATGATTAACAGAGGAGGAAAGGAACATGAAAAGCCTCCACAATCTTTCATGCTCTAACATTCAACAAACCACAAAGAGACAAAGCTGAACAGTTAATATTAATAGGGCACACCAGAGATTTCCCTCTGAGGTCAAGAAAGAAAATATATCTCTTCGGGTCAGTTCTCTTTAACAGAGTGCTGAAGGTTCTAGCCAAGGTCACTACAAAGAAAATTAAGAAATCTTATATTGGTAAAATTTTCTTTCTACACATAGTATATTCTGGTATTTTGCT
The DNA here is from genome assembly GCF_982192425.1 of Myodes glareolus. NCBI lineage: Eukaryota > Metazoa > Chordata > Mammalia > Rodentia > Cricetidae > Myodes > Myodes glareolus. The sequence continues at coordinate 48,017,080 of NC_142048.1, forward strand.
ACATATAAAAAAATCTATGGAACTGTCTCCTCTCTTCTCCTCCCCTCCCCTTCCACCTCCTTCACTAGTCCATCTCTCTGCAAATGAATGAATTGTACAATGTTCCAAGATGTATTTATATAAAACTTAATTATATTTCTATTCCTTTATAATGAAAACTTCAAACCAAAATTGAGGGAAAAATCATTTTAATTTTATCAAAACACATCTTATTAGGAATAAATTTACCTGAACAAGTGAAAGAGTTGAACACTAACTACCATAAGGCATAAATGAAAGATAGGCCAACAGGATAGTCCAGTGGGTAAAGGCGCTTGCCACATATGCCTGGTGATCTAAGTTTGATCTCTAAAACCACACAAACAAGGAAAGACAGAATTAACTACATGAGCTAGCTGTCCTCTGACCTCTGCACTTATTCCATGGTTATGTGAAGCATGAGTAATAAAAACTCAGAGAGAAATTGGACTTCATCCTGAAGATCTGAAAAGCAAAGCAGCCAGCCACTGGCTCTTACCTCTACCTCAGTCTGAAATGGCGATCCTGCTTCCAGTACTCTCGGAATGAGACTGTGTCTGAGTGCTGTCTCCTCCTGTTTTCTACTCCACTCTAGGGCTGGCATTAAAGGCATGCACCATTGGAATTAAAGGCATGCACAGCCTAGTTTCTATGGCAATTTGTGTGGCTACTGGGATTAAAGGTGTGCATTACCACTGCCTGGACTGTAAGGCTAACCAGTGGGGCTGTTTTACTCTCTTCAGGCAAGCTTTATTTATTAAAGTACAAATGAAGGGGCTGGAGAGATGGCTCAGAGGTTGAGAGCACTGGCTGCTCTTCCAGAGGTCCTGAGTTCAATTCCCAGCAACCACATGGTGGCTCACAACCATCTGTAATGAGAGTTGGTGCCCTCTTCTGGAAAGTGTATATATAATAAATAAATTAAAAATAAAATAAAATACAAATGAAATATCACTACATTTGGTGTGTACCCTGCATCATGTATGTAGACATATAAACACAATAAATGTAACTTTTAAAAAATATCATTGAAAGAAAACTAAGTGAAGGAAATACTATCTTTTATTTATCAAATACTTTCTGTAAAATTGATTCACAACTTTTTTCTTTTTCTTTATTTTTTGGATTTGTTGTTGCTGTTGTTTCAAACAGTGTTTTTATGTGTAATCACTCACTTGCTTTGTAGACCAGGCCGGCCTCGAACTCAGAGATCCACCTGCCTCTGCCTCACCAGTGCTGGGATTAAAGGTACATGCCACAATTAACTGACTAAATTAATGCACATCTTTAGTATGAAAATATTATAACATCTTAGTCGTCAGCCTTGCATAAACTGACAAGATGCTGCTAAAACATACACCTCTAGAAGAAATTCCAAATAGGCAAGATCATACTGGAAAAGTAGAACAAACTCGGAAGACTGGCATTTTCCGATTTCAGAATTTTACTGAAAAGCTACAGTCTGTGTGGTACTTGGATGAAAGTACACACGTAGATCAATGGAATGGAGCTGGTGATTCGGGGTAGTGTCACAGGTGTGTGGAGAATTCATTCCCAGCAAGGATGGCAACAACATTCTATACGGAAATAGTCTGTTCGACAGACAGTAGCAGTACAACTATTCAAGTACAAGAATGAAATTACACTCTTTCCACACATGCTAAGTCATAAAAATACTTCAAAATGGATCAAATATCAATGTAAGAGCTGAAGTTATAAAGCAACTAGAAAATAACTGGCTTACATGGTTGAGACAACATCAGGCAAGGCTTCCGCAGACATGAAACAAAGATGTAAACAAACAAGAAGCAAACATTTAGAACTGGAACTTAATCAAACTGGATCTTCCTGCTTCATAGGATAAAAAGTGTGAAGACACTGAAAACACTCGACAGAGCAGAAGGAGGACCAGAAAGCAGCTAACTGACGGGAGGTCATGATCCTGGGAGGCAGTGGGAACCGAGTTCAAGGCTGAGTGAGAAATCTGTCTGTCTGTCCACTGCTGCAGTAACCACAACAGCCAGGAAACAGACCTGGCCTCGAGGCCCACCCACAGACGAGTGGAGAACGGAAATGTGGTACGTGTGCATGATAACATTTGATCTGTCAGCTGCAAAGAAATAGGAAATCTGCAGGAAAATGGATGAAACTGAACAGCATTCTTCTACAAAAGCGATTCCAACTCAAACATCATGTGTTTTCTCTCATATGCAGAGTCTAACCTATAAGACTTACACTTATGGAATAAAAATGCCTGTGTTACATCTTTATTCCAGAACACCATTCTCATTAGTTGACTGGTTATTTATTTATTACCTTTTTGATATTTTAAATAGACTCACTTGCTACTGGAATTTTTTTAAATGACTAAACATTGGCTTCGATTTACATTGTGTGTGCCCTCTTATAAATGTTCAATCTTTCTTTTTATATAGCTGCTTTCTGGATAACCTCTCTGTCCTTCAATAGACAAGACAGAGATGTGTGGGATCATGTGTATGCATGTGCACACATGTGTGCACCTGTGCATTGTGTACACGAACATGTATGCACTTGCATTGTCTGTATGTGCATTCATGTATGTGTGCATGCCTGTGTGCACTTGTGTATATATATGTATATTGTGTACATGCATGTATGCATGTCTGTGCATACACACACTTATTTTTCTGCTCTCATGAGTTTCTCAAACATGTCTATGTTTCTTTCACTTGTGGAGATCTTTTGATAGTGTGACCCCATAATGGGTATTTTTAAAAACTAATCTAAATTTAGGGACTTTTTTTTTCTTTCTTCAACCCAGTTCATGTTATAAATTTTCTTATGATTTTTTAACTTTTTTCACATCCAAAAGTTTCATGTAGCTTGTTTTGCTTTACTCTGTGTGTTGCAACCAGAATGCGGTGACTGGGAACAAAGAAAAGACAGAACCACATGAAGAACAGCTGGGATTGGGGAGGCACTCCACCCAGTTTTTACAGTTGCACAAGGAGGAATGCCAGCTAAACTCTGTAGAGAGGTCTCTATAGGGGAGCAGCTCTAGTCATCCAGGAGGAGGAAATCATGGGGGACACTTTCTGCAAACATTGTCACATCAATATCAGAGCAGGGAGAGACCTTGCCACTCCCCCATGTGAGGCACCGGGTCCTAGACATGGCTGTGCTCATGCCAACAATATACATTCATTCATGGTTTCATCTGCTCCCCGCCCTGTGTGTGTGTGTGTGTGTGTGTGTGTGTGTGTGTGTGTGCGCACGCGTGTGTGTGCGTGTGCACGTGTGTGTGCGTGTGTGTGTGTGTGCACGTGTGTGTGTGTGTGTGTGTGTGCCTGTCTGTGTGCTGCTGAGAACTGAATTCTTGATTTAACAAGCTGGTAAGCACTCTGCCACTAAACAACACTCCCAGCTTTCCCGATTAATATTCTATTTCATCACTCATAAGAACATTTTATTTTATATCCTTGAGTATAAAGAAAATAGCTGCTTTTCTGAACCATCTCAATATTTGTCTCCTTTGTCTTGAGGACTAATCACATTTTCAATTTTCTGTGTGATCATTTTTATTAATTTAGAGTTATAGCTGGGTATAGCGAATAAAGCATTGTGCAAACTCTATACGCACTCTCTCTCTATATTCCTCTAGTGTATTTCCTTTAAAGCCGGCAGTGAACTTAGATGAACCCAAACCAAATCCTCTGTGCTGTGATGAGGGTGGAGGATATGTGGGAGAGAAAGGCGGGAGCTGAAAGCCCTGCTCAGTACAAGGGGGCTTAGCAGGACCGCCTGACGACGACCTTTGGGACATGCCATTCGACGTCAGGGTCAAGTGCAGGCAGAGAACATATATAAAATAAATTGGGGGGCTCCCCTCGGAGTCTTGAGTTTTTCCTGACATGAATTTTCCTTTCACATTTCAATGCCGTGGTTCCCTCAGACCTCTTTATACCAAATACTCCTCTTGGGTTTTCTTGCCTTGTGTATTTTTCTTTTCATTTTTTAAATAGCAATTCAGCTTTTATCTTAATGAGTACCCTGCCTGATGCAGCCAGCACCTCCGAGCTCTTATCAGAGTTTCAGGCTGACTGCTTGGTGCTAGTGGATTAATCCCAAGAGGAAAAGAAAGCATAGACATTATGAAATACTCAATGTTGATTCCCAATTGTCCATTTCCCTCCCGTTCTGCCGGTTTGGGGATTACTCTTTACTGCCTTAGTAGAAGATCTTTTACTCTGTCCAGAGTCTGTAGATACTGCCGGCAGGAGGGTGCATTTGGTAGGAGTTCTTCCACCACTAGTAGACATGAACCCTATGATTGAGCAACAAGAGCGAACTCCATGCGCATGGCAAACACATTCAGAGGAAACGAGGGGCGGGAATAATACATGACTCATATTTGTATGAGGGTACATGTGAATGGGCAGTGGGTGGTCTGGGCCAGTGACTACCAGTGTTACTGAAGAATGTTTCCACCTGGGGCCTAAAACAGATCGGTTACAGAGCATGTGCCTAACATGGAGAGACAGGAGTGGAATAGAAAGAGGACAGAGCAAGAGGGAGGGAGTTTGTGTGTGCTGACTTGTTAGGACTGACAGAAGACCTAGGGGGTTGTGGGAATTATAATAAAAAGGATTGCTTGCGTGCTGGCTTGTATGGGACTACATGTTGAGACACAGTTTGCATAGACTCAAGACAAATACTAATATAAGGTTATCTGCCCCTGGAATGGTAGAAACCACAGAGAGAAGGCAAATAAAATCTCTTGAATGGGCCTGAGACTGGGTTGATTTATTAGAATGAAGCCTGGAGAGTCAAAATCCTATTTTGGAAGAGCAATTACCAAGCACATGAACTCACAATAAATTATCTAGATCAACCTAAATGCGGAAAATACTGGAAGGCGACTCTGGCTGACCAAGTTCTCCTATGCATTATAGACAAGAAGCCGCGGCCCAGAGCGGTGAACCATCTTCTCCGCCACTACTGTTTGGTCATAGAGACAGGATGGAAACCCAGACCAGGCCTCTGAGCACACCCCCTTGAACTTCATTCCTTCACCAGCACTTTGTGAACACAAAGCCCCCCAAAAGACAGATGCCTTTCTTCCAGGAAGAAGCACATGAGACATCAAGGTTCTTACAACGCATCAGTGCACGCCAGCTCATTCCGACTCATTTAGTCACTTGCCAGCTGGGGACTGTAAGAAGCTGTGCTCCCACCTCACTGGCCCATTAGCTATTTCAGTCGGTTACCATTGTTTGTCATCATCTATAAAAATAGACTCCAAATCGGAGTTACTGCAAATCTCTGTTCGCCGCTTAGGTCTACAGAAGCACTTCGGTGCTGCAGGCTTCGCAGTCACCTCGCAAAGACCTACTGTGGCAAATATCATTTCTACTGTCATGACACCGGAGCTTTCTACACGTCTAGAGAAAAATCTAGTTTTGCTGCTGTAAATCTTTAAGTAAAACCAGATTTTCTAGGCTCCCTGAAGAAGTGTTTCCATTTCTTAAACAGGCAAGTCATAGGGGTTCTGCAACATTATTGAAGTCGTATTAACATGTGTGCATTGACGGCTTAGGAGCTGACAGCACTCAAGGACCATGCCGAGGACACGAGGACATCTTCAGGGATGAGCAGGGTCAACAGCCCAATGGCCGCTTGAAAAGCAAGTGGTGAAGGAATAATGGACATCATTCTTTCAGGTGAGTCCTAACAATGAGAATATGGTGTCGGCTTTCTCTGTGTTTTGGGCAGCACTTTTAGTCCTGGGCATAGAGCCACACAGAAGTTCCAAGCACAAGCCTGTCTCTACACTTCTCTCTCAACTACGAAATCACCGCTTTGCAGGGGAAGCTTCATGGAATGCTAATTACCAGTAGCAGAATATATTTAATAAAGTGGATGTAGGCAGTGAGATGATCAATTAAGTCCACATTTTATTCGCTCTTTCTTTCTTCATTTTCTTTTCTTCCTTCCTTTTTTCCTTTCCTTTTTCTTTCTTTCTTTCTTCCTTTCCTCTCCCCTCTCTCCCTCCCTCTCTTCCATGTCTGTTCTTTGACGTGAGTAAACGTATTAGAGGGCTTTGGGTACCATCTTCAGGGATGTGAGTTTTGAGAGCACTGATCACACAATATCACCTGCCACAGAAACTACAACATTGGACTTGTTGAGAGAGAAAGAATGTCTTCTTTACCATCCAGGACAATGTCATCTTTACGTTCTGGGGTTTGTCTATCACATGGCAAGTGTTTGTGAAACATTAGCCAAAATAACATGGACAACAAGCGTATCAATGGGTATGTGACACTTTGAACAAATCTTATGTTTCTTTCTTATACCACAATCAATGCTATCAGATCTCATCTACCAGGTCCAGCTGCAGAAAATTCAATGTAAAGGATGCTTGGGATGACTTTTGTCTGCATTAATGTAAAAGCTACAATTCTACAACCACAGTAGTTTCCCATTTGTTAAAGGACAGGTTTATCTTGGTTTTAATGTTGCTGTGTCTCTAATTTTCTCAAAAAAAAAGTGTGTCACCAACATCCACAACAACTTAAGAGCCAACATGACAGATCTCTCCTCCCACAACCTTAGGAAAACATTGCACAGAGCTTCTGTAAGATGCCATCCTAGCTCTGAACCTTAAAACAAACAGTGGGGACCTCCAAGTAGAGGTCTTGGCACTGTGAGCAAGAAAACAACTGTCTAGCAGCCTAACGTCACATCTTCAGCTTCCTCCACAGCCCTAGGACCCCTAACAGAAGCAAAAGAAGTCACAGAGGCACATGTGGGGTTGTTTTGCTTCTTTTCCTTTTTCTTATCCAACATCTCAGAGTAAAGATGATGGTCTCCAGATCAATTCACGGCTGTTTGAAATGCAGCAGCCATGTCTGAAATTAGGAATCTAGTAGTCTCCAGTTCCTGTTTAATTAGTTTGTGCACAGCACTTACACAGTAGCAGATGTGCCAAACAGAGTCCATTTTAAAATCCGTGCTCATCTTTTTCGGGGGAATATAGTCAAGGAAGATGCAGGCTTAACCAGGTTCTTTTAGACAGCAATTCATTTATTAGCATCATTAGGAAAAAAATAATGGGCAAAACCTGCCCCAGATGAGAAAGGCACTGGCCTACAGGGTGTAACTAGGCCGCTGTGAACGTTCATCAAGTGGATTTCTTGTTGGATTTGCGGTTGAACAGAAATATCAGTCATTACTCAGACTCATTAAATCTGTTTTGCTTTGTTTTTTTGTTGTTGATTTTTTTTTTTCAGTTAGCGTTCCCAAGGCCGAGAGTTTCTTTGCCCAGTTCTTGGAGAATCCAACGCCCCGCTCATTTTTCTGCAGCTGGTGTGGGGCACGCAGGTGGTACCCAGAACAACACATCTTCTCCCTCCGGCCGCTCCACCTCAGTATCCCTCAGGCCTCATCAGAGTTACAGATCCACTTGATCTCGGTTTCCTGGCTTTTGGGGTCTCCTCACCCCAATCCAGCAAGCTCTCTGCTCCCAGGAAGGGCTTATGTGTAAATGATCCCAGCCATCATGTGACTCAGGGCACGTCAGTTGTGGCAGAAAGGGTTCAGCTTTGCCAAAACAACTTCTCATGGCTCTAAGCTCTCTTTCCAGCTTGATTTTATCCAGATGGCCAATAAGTCTTAATTCTTAATAATGTTCTACTCTACCCATTCTTCCCAGCCCTTCACTCATGTTTATCTCTGCTCTAAACAACCTAGTCACCAATTTCCAAATTTGCTGGTGCCCATCTCAAGTTATAGCAATTATTTTCTCTTTTCTAAATTCTAAAGTCACGACGATTAAAGGGCTTTTAAACTCTTTTGTTTATCTAGTGTTTTATTTCAGTAAAGGTGTCGATTTTCTCTACTTCCTTGTTCTACACTTTAAATCCTCTCAGATTAAATAATGAGTCATAAATAATGTAGTGTTCCCTTATAACTTTAAGAACAATTCCTTTCCTATTATCAGGAACTTAGCAAGTTTGAACAAATGAATGAATGAATGAAAATCTCTTCTACATCATAATATTTTCCTACCTCGTTCCCACCATCAACTGTGACAGGATCTGAGACATTTAAACAGCCAAATTGTCTAACCCAGAATGTGGGCTCTGAAGATGGGAGGAAGCTGGCACGCCGCAGCTAAGGTGTCAAAACACATTAAAAATAATAACGCAAAAATAACCAGGTGTAATCTAAGCTAAGTATTTTCCTCAGCACTTCTACCATTCAATTTAGCATTGTGTTCTATAATTATCGTATCTGCTTAGAGGTCCTATTTTTTGCTGATGCTTAACTAGTTAAACTGCACACTGCTGTCACAGGCTGGAAATACCAGGGTAAGGGGAAAACCGCCATATTTGCTGTAATTGATTAAACATAACAAAAATGCACCTTCACCAACACAGTAATTTTTGTTAAGTATGTGGTACTAGAAACCTTCAAACTATCCACTCAAGAACCATGGTTCCGACTGCAAGGGAGAATTGAGGATGCAGACTGTGGCTTTTCTGTTAGAGAACATGGGTAAGACCAGTCATGGAGGGCGTCTATCAACAATATATGAATCTAGACACCGTGGGTAATACAAAGGGGATCATGCGGCCTTTATTGTCACAACTCCAAGGCTGGGTTAAATGGGACCAGATTGCTAGTCTCTAAGGCCTAGTATGGGATAGTCATGCTTCAGAAGACTATGAGAACAGCAATGTGGCATGGCAGGTTAAGGTCCTAGGACAGTGTTTCTCAACCCGTGTTTGTGACACCATTTGGAGTTGTGTGACCCTTTCACAGGGGCTCACCTAAGACCATACTGCATATCAGATATTTATAATATGATTTCTAACAGTAGAAAAATTACAGCCATGAAGAAGCAATAAAAATAAATTTATGGCTGGGGTCACCACAACGTGAGGGACTATATCAAAGGGTCGCAGCACTAAGGAGGTTGAAAACCACTGCCCTAGGGCTAGGGCTATATAGCTCAGTGGCCGACTGCTTGCCTATGTACCTACTTACCATGAGCAAAACCCTGGGTCCTGTGCCCAGCCATGGAAAAATGTCAGAGTAAATCATGGTATCATGACCTATAAAAATGTACTAAATGTGGCCACTTTTGTCCCCAAGCTCACTTCCTACTCATCACCAGCCTTTGGCTTACTGACGCTATTTGTAATCCTTGGGCATGCCTCTTTCTTTCTCCACTAACAACCCTGTGATCTCACTAGGGCTCTCTGAGACGAGCCATCATCTCACACCACCTGCTCTGGCCTTTAGGTTGGAGTTCAAGAACTTCAGCAGTTCCACCAGGCGGTCACTAACCTGTTTCAGGAAGTCCATCCCCATCTCAACGTCCTTTGGCCATTTTTATTGCCCCTTTAGCACTTATCACAGGCTAACCGTGTTTGTTTCTTATCATCTGGCAAACCAGGAGTCTTCTCTGGCTCTCTGAAGTATGTTCATCCCTATGTGTCTATGGCAAACGCTCGGGAAAACCAGTGGGAAAGAATGGGGCAATGGATAAATAAGTAAATCAGTGCATCGGAGCTGAAATGCGGAAGCAGCAGACAACATGATCCTGCTTATGAAATAGTATCTCTAGCCACCTAATCAGATCTTCTATTCCTATGGCATCATGTGGGGACAGGTGGCCCATGGCCCGGCTATGTGGCCTCCAAATCACTGGAATTCTTCTTGTAGAAGACAGCGGTCAACTTTCTCTGATGTTGTGTGACAGGTGTCCAGTGTGCTGAAACTTTCTGCTAGCCTTTGGAAGGTGAATTTTGGTCCCCACACCACTTGGAGCTAGACTTATTCATACCGTAAGATTCTTCAAATCTCTGGGAAAGATTCATGGGAAAAGTAAAGCCCTGTCACCGCCAGTCATGAGAGGAGACCACCTTTTCTTCATTTAAAGTTTCATATTTTAAACGCTACTCTACTCTTAGAATATAACCATATATATTTTACTAATGACCTCTACTTGAGCCCCATGAGCAGAGGCCAATTTTCAATACCCTGAACTACTTCTTGCTGCTGCACTATGGTTACCACTGGCTTTCTAACTCAAATGGCCCCAACTCACCACTTCTAATCGCTCTCCCAGGGTCAAATGGATTATCTCCATCTTCCAGCCCATCTTAGCTGCAGCGGACAGCAACTTGGACCCCCAGTTCTGCTACAATATCAGGAGAAAGCACAATTCAGGACCACAGAGAAAAGTCACTCCCAAATTCATCCACGGTATGGTAAGTTGAAAGGAAATGATCCCCAAAGGGAGTGGCACTAATGGGGGGTATGGCCTTGTTAGAGGAGGTGTGGTCTTGCTGGAGGAAGTGTGTTGTTATGGGAGTGGGCTTTGATGTCTCCTATACTTAAGCTATAGTCACTGAGACAGACCACTTCTTGTTGTCTGCATAAGACATAGACTCTCAGCTACCTCTCCAGCATCATGTCTGCCTGCACATTGCCATGTCCAACCATGATGATAATGGACTAAACCTCTGTACAGTAAGCCACCCAATTAAATGTTTTCCTTTTTGATAATCGCCATGGTCATGGTGTCTCTTCACAGCAATAAAAATCCTAACTAAGGCACATGGTAAATGTGGAAGATGATAAATATCCCTTGGGTTTAGCTGTAAAGCACTGGGCTCCTAGATGTTTACCGTACCTCATCTTGAACATTATTTGATTCCTTCCCCTAGAGCATCCTTCCTTTCCTGGGTCTTGGAGAAGATCTATTGTCCAGATGCCTGAGCACAGCTACCAAAGCTAACAAAAGGCAAAGAAGTAGCAAGGGCTCAATATGCTAAGTCACCCACCTCCTGGGATTCAGGCAAAGACCAAGACAAGATTAAAGCAGAACAAAAGTAAGTGGATCCAAGTCATTACACCATCTCACAACAGAAATTATTCAAAAAGTGAAAATCTCTCATTTTCTACTTATTTTGAGATAAATCTGCTCCTCCTGACTCACATCCCACTTCTGGGATGTGAAGTCCTACTTGAGTTGCTTTCTCCCCTTGAAATCAGTCTCCGATACAGCCAATCCAGATAGCAGATGCAATTACATAGAGTGAGACTCTAACAGCCCTGCACAGCCCCGTAGCTCTCGAGCCCTCACCTCCATGAAGAGTGAATATGATTTCTTTGCATTTCTATATTTATTCCAGTTCACATAGAGTCATTATAAATGCCATATGAAAACTTACTCATTAAAAGTATACCATACTTTTGTCAAGAATTCGTTTCTGAAAAACTGAGTTAATTATGCTTATTATATAATTGAGGTCTAAGCAAGGTTTAAAAATGTATTTAAGAATATCTAAACCACTTAGCCTCAACCTTCTAAACTGAAGAGGAAATTGTTCATGGTTCTAGTGCTGAGTCATGGAGATGAGTACACCTGCAAACAGGAGTGCTGAGTCACAGAGAAGGGTGCACCTGCAAGCAGGAGTATTGAGTTACAGAGATGGGTGCATCTGTAGCAGGAGATGCTGAGTCATGGAGATAGGTATACCGCAAGCAGGAGTGCTGAGTCACAGAGAAGGGTGGACCTGCAAGCAGGAGGTGCTGAGTCACGGAGAAGAGTGGACCTGCAAGCAGAAGGTGCTGAGTCACGGAGAAGGGTGCACCTGCAAGCAGGAGGTGCTGAGTCACGGAGAAAGGTACACCTGCAAGCAGGGGCTTAGAACTATGTTCTAGTAACAACTCCGAAAAGAAAAGCCCATTTACAGCTCTAGACTTCAGAGCTCGCTCTGTAAAAAGAAAGGGCATGTATAATTCAATGATATTTAATGTCTTACAGGGCTATTACTCTTTTGACTTAGAAGCATTATTAAATTTTCAAATGCACTCGAAAGCTGTATGGTATCTTCAGACAGAATTACAGCAGCAGAATCTAGAGTCCTCTAAAACAACAAATAAACCTGGGCTTAGTCTCATTATGGAGCTTTTAAAGGAATTATTAAAATGTATAAAATGAATATTCTATACACAAATAGTCATAGTTTCAGAATTTTCGTTGCCACAATTTCTGAATAAGAAAGTGCCTTCTATAGGTGTTTTATGCTAACACAAATAAACCATAAAGAAAAACTCTAGGGTACTTTCCAGCCATTTAATTTCATAATTCCATACTCTGATAGCTGTTTTTACAGTAGACTTCATGTCCAGGAAGAAAACAGGCTTTCCTTGTTAAATTGTAATTCAGATGTAGAGAAGTTACCACTTGTTTTCTTGGAACAAATGACACCAGAGTTGATACTTGTCTGTACATGTTGACTAATATTTAGGCCAATCCTACTTCTAATGCTTTGGTAGCCTGTAGGAAATTGACTTTTAAATTTACCTGTTAGTTGAGGCCACCAAAAAGTTATAACAACATGGTTCTACAGTTTCTAGTGAATGTACAATGAACACCAAACACAGTAGAAAGTGTACATTATGTGTATTGTCAGGTTATATAAAAATAAGAGGCAGGAAATTATGTGTAAGTCACAGGGACTGGAGTCAATGTATAAAAGTCTCTACATATTATCAGCAATTACATTAAATGACATTAATAATATGTACTTTGTAATAGGTTAAACACCACTGAATATTCAGCATGAATTCAACAAATGATGCACAAAGTGTTTGCCCTGGCGCTAAAGCACCATTTACAAATTTGAAAGCCACAAGCATAAAGAAGGTGTTCACAGATCACATGACTCTCTGCTTTAATAATTTAATTCCCCCACACTGATCTGCAGATAATTGAATCTCTCTCAACAGTCCAGATAATGTTCTACCTACAGACTGAAAAGCTGCTTCTGAAATTCAAACGAGTACAATGGAGTTAGAACAGCCACACTATCTTCAAGCTGGAGACCATGTAGTCCCTAACTTCAGGATGTAGCCAATGCTAAACAATCAGTACAGGGTACCAGACCATGAGGTTCCCTGGCGACATCAGTTGTACAGAAATAAATGCATACACAAACAGATTTTCCTCTTTAAAGAAGATTTTACTTATTATTATTTATATGACTAAGTGTTTTGCCAGTACCATGTGTGCACACTACTTCCAGAGGCCAGAAGAGGGCACTTAACATTTGAAACTGGAGTTACAGAGGTTATGAGCTACCATGTAGGTGTCAGGACCAAACTCTAGTCTTCTGCAAGATCAGTGAGCACTCTCAGCTGGTAAGTCATCTCTCCAACTCCATAAACAACAGATTTTTGAGAAAATAATTCAAGACAATTCAGGAATGGAAATTAAATATTTAACAAATTTTCCGCAATCGCTGTGCAAGTGAATGGAAACAAGATGAATGTCAGCGCCCCCTACCTCAAACTAAACAAAAGTTAACTTGAGACATATCATAATATGAAACATAATAGCTAAAACCATGAAGCTTGTAGAAGAAAAGACAAGAGCATCTTTGGTCACAGGTATAAACATTCATGTTCGTGTGTGGGGTACATGTGGGGGTCAGAGGACTAGGGCTAACCAGGATCATCCACAGACATATCGCATGCTATTTAAAAAAGTCACATATGATCACAGGAGTATGAATCATACCAGTATTTGCATTGTCAAAACTCTTTTAAAAGTGTCGTATCTATTCATTTAAGTGTATGCAAAATATACATCATTTTTAAAATGGGAAGAATCATAAAGAATGTCTTATGAAAATTATTCATTGGGTGATATTGCAGAAAGGAAGCATGCACAACTGTTGAGTTAGGTTTGTTTGTTTGTTTATTTATTGGTTTGGTTTTGGTTGGCCTTTTCTTGTTGTTCATTCAGCAATTATGAAGTAACTGCTACATGCCTTCCTCTATTCTAGGTGTTTTGAAGTATCATATCAACAAGGAAAACTAACCAAAGACTCAGATTTCAAGTTGCTAACAATCTGTATGGAGAACAGGGGAATATTTAACAGAAGGAATAGCATGATAATCAATAACTAATGTAATATTTCAAACCATGAGCATTCCTGGTGCCATTTTTCTAAGCTATGACGTGCCTGTACTTAGGATGCATTTTGCCTTATTAATTGACCATGTTTTAGGGGTATGTCAGAAGTAGCACGTACACTGAAATCTTTTAAAACATGCCGAATTCCCAAGGTTGCTTTATTCCTCAAAAGTCTGTAGTATTGAACATTTGCATAAATACAGATCAAAGCATCAGCAAGTGGGCCCAAGGACAGTGTTTCCTATGCTACTGAGTCACAGCCAAGTAGAGGTACCAAGACAAAGAGCATCCTTTTGTCTTTATACCCAAGATAAGCCACTCGAGTGCGAGAGACTCAGACGCCCAAGCCATTAAGTTGTGGCTGCACATAAAAGATGCAGTGCGGATAATTCAAACTAGACAAGAAGAATGTGTTGTAAGAATAATTCTTCTTCACGTCATGGGATCTGGCACAAACAATAAATAAATCCTCATTTTTCTCTTCTAGTGCCCTGCCATGAGGAGCCACAGAACCGACTTGTTATTTACCATTAATAGCAACTTTGCGGGGTGGCCCATGGCTTTGGAGAAACTTCTCTGTATACAAGACAACCACTTTTTACCACCAACAATCCCTCCAACAAAGAGCATCTGTGCCAATGACTCAAGACTTTCTACACTGTAAAGTTAGCTGGCATACTGAAACAGTAAGGACGGTATGGCTTTTCAGTAACTAGAAACCACAGAAGAATCAAGTAAGACACTTGCATGTTTGGGCTTAAACACTGTTCAAAGATTAAGGAAGGATCAGTCTCCACTGCAGCTTTGCCGGTGCATCCTGGGCCTTGAAACTCAGATCCATGAAGCAGTTTAAGAATCTTCCAGAACCATGCATTAGAAACCTGTTCTGTTTATGTGTCCTACCCTTTTGGCACACATGTGATTTTGCTTGCATAGCCTCCTCTCCTGCTCACACATCTAGCTGCGACTCGGATCCTTTTCCTTGGCAAAGGCTTTCTCGATAAACAGTCTTTCTCAGTGAGCTTCTCACAGCATGATCTCTGATCATACTTTCATGATTAAGAGTCACCTAAGGTCATTTATTGTCAGAAACATTCCCTGTTCAGGGTCCAGACTGTGGGATTAAAAGCATAGGTTCTTCTTGCAGGATCCAATTGAAACCAGGTGATCTTCTGGTTTGTAAACCTTTGTGTTCTATAACTTACAAGTGTTATTATTGATGGTCTCCTGGCCAGCTCATAAAACCGCATCTAAAACATAATGTACCAGGCTGAGGACATGAGATCAACAGGACCTTTCATGGCATCATTTAGCAATGTAATATGTGGTAGGAAATTTTGTTCTGTCTCTACACGGTCAATATCAACCTGCTAATAAAATGTTTATGTGATCCAAAATGCTTAACTGATTATTGAGGATAAACTATCTCGCTCAGTGCCATCGAATGGTCATGGTCCCTACGACACCCACTGCAGCACTCATTGCTACCCTACACTCTGAAAGCCTCTGCTATAGCCTCAGTGGGAACTCATAGGAGATGCTTTCCAGCAACCTAGAGAGGCCTAGTGGCAGGAGGTGGCTGCAGTGGGCCATGGGGCACATCGTTGCTTCATTTAGCTAAATGTAGAGTACACAAGTTGACGTAAGCCAGCATTACTGTCCTTCAGCTTCTCGTCCACTACTCATGCACAAAAGCATTCACCAGAGAAGGAGCTCAATGGCAAACAGAAAGGAAAGACTAG
Organism: Myodes glareolus; assembly: GCF_982192425.1. Taxonomy (NCBI): domain Eukaryota; kingdom Metazoa; phylum Chordata; class Mammalia; order Rodentia; family Cricetidae; genus Myodes; species Myodes glareolus. The sequence goes on from NC_142048.1 coordinate 48,032,821, forward strand.
GGTTCATACCTCTGCATCTTTGATCTGAAAAGGAGTCAAAAAAATTACGGAAATGCGTACTTAGAAACAAAGTCGGCCTTAGAAGTCAAGCTAAGGCTAGCCACTGCTCATTTGCCTTCAGCGCCATTCCTTTGAGAGTTCCATGCTTTCCTTTAGCATCAAAGCCCTACGAGCCATCACTCTGCTTTCGGAAAGCACCAGGTTTCTGCAGAGAGCCTCGCCGTGGCCAATGATTAAGGGAGGGATCGCCCTTACCTCTCAGCTCCCCCAGATCCAGCGATGTTCCCAGCTGCTCTAGCAAGGCAACCCGTGCTGCGTTCTTCTTGTGCTTTTTGCCATCGTAATGCTGCTGGGCCATCAGAGGATTATTAAACCAGGCTGCACAGAGGCCACAGTATCTGTCCGAGTCTCTCCTTTGATAGGGAGATGAGACCACAGGAGCCGTGTCCACCCGCGGGGCCTTGAGTGAACTCAGTGGCGTGGCTGTGGGAGAAAGCAAGAGTATGTCAGTTCATGTCTGAGCACGCTTCCCTTAAGTACTGAGGAAGGGGCATCCCGCGCTCGTGATGACAAGGGATTGCCAAGACTGGGAAATCACCTTTGCCAACCATCATCTTGAGCAGGGTACAAATTAAAATCTCTCAAGCACTGATACCAAAGTTTGGATAGCTTTGTTTTTTGTTTTTTTTTAAAAAAAGCGGAAGAGATGGTCGTGATGGGAAAAAATAGTTTTCAGGTAAGACCTTGACGGAATGTTCTGTCAGTCAAGATGAAGATCAAGACGGCAAGGTTCAGAATGAGTCAACCAATGCTAAGTTGAAACAGCCAAGAAACAGAGGCACTGGGCAGCTGACTTGCATGGTACCGACTGAGGAGACCATTTACATATGTCGGGTTTTTATTGGGACAGGCTATTTCAGACCACATCTGCTAACAAAACACAATTGTGCACCCAGAAGACCAGAAGAGACACTCTCCTGAGCAGAAGTTACTTATTCAAGCTGAAAGGGCGCATATCACTATTTTGAGATTGTACTCCCAGCTATTAATTTAACACATCCCATTGTGAATTTAGTTATTTCTGGCCCAGGGAAAGAATAGAATTGAACTTGAAGGAGTTTACTAATGGAAAGTAAAAATAACTTCTGTATGCTTTCAACATACAACTTGCTTCTCGCCTCAGAATGAGTGTGCCTGGAGTTACTGGCCTACTTCCTCCGATGATTGACTTCAAAGACAGCAAGAGAGGGGTGCTATAAAGGTGAAGGATTAAGTTATAATGCACGGCTCCTTCTCAGGCCCCCCAAACACCTTTCATGCTTAGTAAACCAAGAGGCCACCTCCTTGTATAAAAACAAAGTGAACTGTACTGCATCATAGAAAAAAAATGTTTTAACCCAAATATTTTTGAGGAAGAAAGTGGTATTCAGTCTCATTGGCTTGTTAGTCATAAGCAATTTAACAGCATCTTCCGTGTGTCCCTAATCTCCATAACAAGGATTTGTAGTTGACAAAAATCAAGACAATTAGGGTATTCTTCCAAGGAAAAGCAACAGCTTGGGAAATCAAAGACAAGTTAAAGAACCAATTAATCAACCCCCTCAAGCTTCCAAGTTTTGATGGGGGGGACCTTTAATGTCTGAGTTAAATGACTGATGCACAAATACATACTTGTCACGTGACACTTTCATCCAAGCAGCACACTGTCGGGACAGAATCTCAGGCAGACTTCCTCTGATCCTCGGTGCTCATCACAGTTGTAGCTAAGATTAAACTTAACAGGCCAACGTGTGGAGGAATTCTGATACCGTTCATGTTTTTTAAAAGCCTCCCTGCTGAATTTGGTCCGCTGGAACCATAGAGAAGTGAGGCTCGAATGTGGGCCATCTGTCTCAGCGGCCATCGAGTATCACTCCATCGTGACTTAGCAAAACTAATGAAAGCCACAAGCATGCAGTCAACCTGTCTATGAAAAGCTATCTGTCTCCTGTCTCAAGGAAATCACACCTTGCTTCCCAAGTTTCCTGCATCCTTATCACTTTCTGAAGATGCACAGCTACACGGCAATGGGAAATGTATCAAACATCTGCAGCCAGATGTTTGATGCACCCTGAAGCACGATTGTTTTCCTTTAAACTGAACTCTAGAAGGGACTTCACGGTCACTTTTGTTACTTGATGCCTGATAGTCCACACCTGGGCAGGAATAGCACACAAGAAAGCTATCAAATGGATAACCTCACCCCTCTAGTTCACGGGAAAACTCTTGCTTATGCTGGAGCTTTTACTCCCCTCCCCCATTACTGTCTAAGCGTGCAAACCTGGAAGTTTAAACTTTCGCCTGGTCTCATTTTCCAACCATCTCCCCATTGCCAACCAGCTTCCATTTCTGTAATGCCGGTGAAGGCAAATAAAGGCAGCAGCATGGAGCCAGCTTTAAACCAAAGCCATATCCCGGTCGGTCAGCGCTTCAGCACTACTGGGCTGTGTTACTCCTGATTCCTGATGTCTTTGGGTTCCATAATGCTACACTTGAGGGTCACCATCTCTTCTTAAGCTAACACATTGGTGGTTACAGGATCACCAGGTGGGAATGGAACAGTCTGTAGAAATACTTTTTTTTTAGGAGGAGCATAGACTCCTACTTTTAATAAAAATCTGTGTGCGCATGGATCATAACACAGTGCTTGGCCAAAGGGCACTGTCCTAGCCATTGAATACAGAGGTATTTGATTACCTTTGATTTAAAAAAATTCTTTAGTTAATGTATAATTTTATTTTAATTTCATACTTTTTGTATTTTCTAAATTGTAAGAAAATATCCAATATGGATTTCACCTACCCTTTTGAAAGTTAAATCCAGAAACATTAGCTACTCAAAATCAATGAGTTTATTTTTATTCAAGCTTTAGACGTATGTAAATCTTAATATCTCTATGCCAAGATTGAACTCCCAACCAAACACATCAGGATAGGTGGGGATATGAACCAGATTCAATGATATTCTCACATACAACTCTACTCTAACACTGGTTCATGTTTCCAATGTTCATTCAGTGCTGAGAACCACAGCCCTAAGCATTGCCATATTTTCCTTAAAAATTATCATAAAGTAGCAGGCAGTGGCAGCACACACCTTTAATCCCAGCAGTCAGGAGGCAGAGATGGGTGGATCTCTGAGTTCAAGACCAGCCTGGTCTACAGAGTGAGTTACAGAACAGTCAGAGCTGCACAGAGAAACCCTGCCTTGAAAAATGCCCCTCTTCAAACTACCACAAAACTGTTTTAGGCCACCATGAAAAAGACGGCCTTATAATATATGCGCCAGCGGTAGAAAAAAATGTCACGTTTATCATTTTATGAAAACATAGCTCTCAAAAAGAAAGTAGCCACTATCATACATCACTACTGCTAAAATGAAACAGCACTGTTGAGTGTTTTCCCGAGGAGACACTTCGGTAGTGGTTTCCGGCTGTCAACCTTGACTCTTCGCAGGAGGCACGTGGCACCTCGCTGTACTCTTTCTACAGCTACAGGTCCCATGGGCTGCTGCTCAGTCCACTGAATGAGGCTCTGACAACCTAGGAGTGAGCTCGCTCTCCTCCCTCCAAACTTACCAGCGTCTCTTCGTTCTGCCTCTCACGTGGTAGTTCTTAAAACCGCATTCAGTCTTAGTAATCTCATAAATGTGTGGCTGTGGCTGTGTGGACTTTTAAAGATACATTTGTATTCACTGTCTTATCTAGAATATACCCACAATTCCTTGCTGCAGTGCAAAGATTCAAACAATAAACCTAGCAAAACTCGAGTTTCTCTGTGACTCATTTATTATAAGAACTTGGCCTGACGTCATCCGATGGGATTTATAGGCTATATTCCACTTAGTGAGAAGCACAGAAAATAGATTCATTCAGTTGTCTCTCCAGGTTCATATAGACATGCCACGTGTGTCTATCAGTGTATGTATTGGTTAGCTTTTATTGGCAACTTGATACGAACTAGAGTCACTTAGAGAAAGAACTTCAATTGAAGGATTGTCTCCATCAGCCTGGCCCATAGGCATGTCTGTGGGAAATTTTCTTAATTGTTAATTGATGTTGGAGAGCCCAATCAACTGGGGACAATGCCACCTCTAGGCAGGGGGACCAGGGTTATGTAAAAAAGCTAGCTGAAAAAGCTAAGGAGGGGAAAGCAGTAAGCAGTGATCCTTCCTGGTTTCCACTGCAAGCTCCTGCCTTGGATTTCCTCGACAAAGACTGAGGATCTGTCACCTGAACTAAACCTTTCTTCCCCAGGTTGCTTTTGGTGTTGGTCATGGTACTTAGAGCCCCGACAGAGAGTAAACTGACACAACACGTGTGCAAAATCCTGAAGTTTCTCAGCTTCAAAATACTTTCAGACTCAATGTTTTGGGCAGAAGGTCATGGATTTGTAGCCAGTGAAAGGTAACCCAAACAGACCCCAGTGACTCGAAGAATTAAGACAGCTGGAACACAGCAGTCCTCAGAACCTGAGTCACGGCCCAACGCACATTCCATATCTCTTCTGCATGCCTTAAACCAAGTTTGTCAGGGAACTTGTCAGCATCTCAACAGAAAGTTACTAGATGAGCCGTCTCGAATAAAAACCTGGGATAATGTGTACTTTTGACTCCTGTCTGTGCTTTCGGATAAAACCACCAGCTGACTTGAGGACAGAAAAAGATGTGTTCAGTGTCTGCGCTGCGATCAAAACACTGCCTTACTCTGCGTCAAGGCATGGCTTGCAAGCTGACTCTGCACGGGTGGTAAGCTGCTGGTGGAATGCAACCTGTGTCTTCCATTGAATGACTTAAACAACTAATTAATCAACGAATACATAAATGGTTGTCATTATAAGCAAGTAAACTTAGATGGAAGGAAACATTTCCGCTTTGATTCTAAACTGTATTGGGAAGGGCTTGAGAAACTCAGTGTTGCAACAGTCAATGTGAACATGAGCAACGACGAGACAAGATGCTGGAGGGAGGGCTTGGCAATAGCCTGCCAAAGCATGGATGCAGCCCCAGGCTTCCCTTTGCTTTCAAACTAAATTAGGTGAATTAAAAGTCACTATTCTCTAATTTCCGTCCATTCTGTGGGGTGGCCTATTTATTTCTTGGAGACTACAGAAATGTGTATGCCATTCTAAAAACCACACCTTGCAGCAGGCAGTTGGATCTACCATGGTGTCAGAACTCTCTCTCTCTGGTTTCTGCTATGGTACTGTGATCTTCACTTCTGATGATGCTCTTGATCGGACTAAGGAATGACTCAAGACATTAGGGGAAGTACACCAGTGTGTCTTCAATGGCGTCGCCAGAGGTTATTAGATCCTGGGGGCTCTGAAGTCATCATCGGACTCTTGTCTTGGTAGGTTTACCTGGTAGCATTTTGAGGAGATTGAGAAAAGGAGGAGGCCTAGTTGGAGGAGGTTGGTCTTTGGGGTGCTGTATGTCAGCTTGGTTCCCTGTTGTATCTCCTCCCTCCTGCCTCGTCTGCCAGGAAGCAGTCTTAAACACCCCCACTCCCCCACTTACCATGATGCTCTTTCCAAGAGCGTGGGGGACAAGCAACCCTCTGAAACTGTGAATTAAATAATTCTTCTTCTTAAGTCAGGCATTTTTAGTCAAAAAGCAACCGAGAAAGTACCAATTATCATAAAATGACTGATACTTGGAGGTTTCCCAGATATGAAACTTTCAGGACTGAAAAAGGAAAACCTGCTGGGTCCACCCCTGCTTCTGAGGACAAAGCTGACTTAACGTCACACAAAGAAAGATCTGTGAGAAGTTCGGGACAGGTGTTTCAACGAAGCCAACAGAATCTACCCACCAGATCACCAAAGGGACATCTAAAGATGGTGGCTGAGCCAGTAATGAGTCACTACGTGTTACCCACTTCTATCCCCAGCCCCCACCATTAGGGAAGGGCGGTTTCAACACCAACCACACTGGTGACTTCACCTCCTCTCTTCCCCTTCAGGTTCTCCCCTCACCTCCAAGTCCTCGCTTATCTCAGTTTTCGCTCCGCTAATCTTCCTTGCTCTCTCATTCTCTATCGTCACTACCCCTTCTGTACATCTCCCGTAGCTGCTCCCAAATTTTCTCTTTGTCGCTCTCACTCTCTCCAAATCCCCATCATTTACATAACCCCCCTATGACTCTGCCTCCCCCCCCCCCATTCTCTTCTCAGTCTCACTGATTCTCAGTGCTTTCTAAGCATTGAATAGCAAAGTTTGTTAGCAATTTGGGCAATAAACTGCTCTTGCCTGGACTGCTTGATGTTATACTGTATGAACTGGACATGCAGGACCCACAGAAAAATGACTGCTGAACTCGCCTAAAGGCGAGATGATCCTTCAGGGTTCCTGCTTCATGAAAGTATATGCCAGACATTCTGCAGGACACAGAAGAAAGCAATAGACAGACTTTGCCATTACAAGGCAGAACAGATCTTCAAATTCCCTGCTTCATGAAAAAGTCTGCTGGGTACTACAGGCCTCTAGGCTGAAGATTGGATGCCCCAACATTACAGGAGAAATTTGGGTGACTGTCTAGGCCATGAGATATCTCTGTCAATTCTAGAGTTTTGAAAGTTGCTTACAATGCACTTCCTGTTTACTTAGATAATGTTATATCCTTCTGGAGTCTTTGATGGAGTTGAAGAAAAGATAGTTATAGTCTTCCTTAGTTATGCTAAAAAATAAAGTAGATATAAATATTGTAACTGAAATTCTTGCTTGATACCTATTTTGTTATATGTAATTTTACCATGTTAAAGTTAAAACCTTCATTTTTATTTAGACAGAAAAGGGGAGATGATGTGTGAAGTTCTTCTGTATGTGTTACTTTCATTGGTTAATGAATAAAGAAGCTGCTTTGGCTTGTGATAAGGCAGAGTAGAGCTAGGCAGGAAAACTAAACTGAATGCGTGCTGGGAGAATGAAAACAGAGTCAGGAGAAGCCATGTACCTGCCGCCAGAGACAGATGCTTCTGCTAGAGCCCGCTGAAACTTTGCTGGCAGGCCACGACCTTGTGATGATGCACAAATTAATGAAGATGAGTTAGTTTAGGATATAAGAGTTAGCCAATAAGAAGCTAGAGCTAATAGGCCAAGCAGTGCTTTATTTAATAAAGTTTCTGTGTGGTTATTTCGAATCTGAGCATCAGGGAACAAACAAGCAGCCTCCCCCAACATGTCTCTACTGTGGATTATGAATTTTTTAATATGCATGTATATATACTCATCAGTGCAGAGGCAAGCATTTTTATTTTATAAATTATACGTAGGTTGCATTTCATGCTACCACGCTTTGGCATAGCATGGAAAACACGTCTCTGGAGACTTGCGCCACCACAACCAGGTCTTAAATCTCTGAAGATTTCATTTGCAATGACTTGTTTATTAATTTATTGTTGATTTTCCTGGAAATAAGATGGAAGAAAGGCAGCGTGGCCGGAATGTAATGTAAGAGTTCATGTGTTTTCTACTTTCCTAGAAGACCCAGAAGAGAAAAGCAGTTTTCACAGTATTTTAAAAGACCAAAAGGGGTTCTAATTATTTAGATTAAAGTTAAGTACCTCTCCTCTTCTCATAGGAGAGATCATTAAGTGAATTCTGTTCCCCATGCCATGAGAGAGAGAAAAAAAATCAACTGCCACACTATAAATTAAACACTATAGTATGTGATGTTTTAGGCTATACGCCATTGTGTATTTCCCAAGAATAAACAAGGATGAAGATGGTTTCATGGAACTGTCATTCTAATTCAGTTGTGTGTCAACATTCTTAGCATAATCAGTCTGCTAACATGGCCTGCTTCCTTACCCATCCTCATGCATATGTTATTAGTTCTCATTAAGACAGTAGTCATAGATCACCGGTTTTCATTAATACAGAATAATTCCCTCCAGTTCCGGTTGCTGATTGGGTTCTAAATATCTTAAGTACATCTATTTTCTGCAGGATCTTTGTGTCTGAAAAAATAGGCTATTACACAGAACTTTAGAGGGGATGAAAAGCCCATTATTACTTTCTCATCCCAACAAGAGTTTAGAATGTAAGTTCCGCAAGACAAGGGTTATGATCTGTTTGCTCACTGATCCACCTCAGGGGCTCAGAACCGGACCCACACATCGCATGCTCTTGCTAAAGGAGGAAATCCACTCAATCTCTATAACTCAATTTGCATCTGAGAAAGAGTGATGGTTTGCTTAGGGCATCCCTTGGCTTGGTGTAACGGCTGCTGCTGAACCACTGAACCCAGCTCTCTGCAGACTGCTCGGGAAAAGGCGTTTCTCTCAGAGAAGGCATCATGGCGCTTAGACTGAGCACTGCACAGGGAAGGTCCTCCAGTTCCTTGAAGTGGCAGAAAGTCTGGTTGTGTTTACAGTTCCCAATTCCTTGGGGGAGCTGACCTGAGATAACACACAAGACTCACACAAAATCCATTTTTAAAACCTGAAGCCAGTACACTCCTTTGGACCCCACAGGAGCTATTTGCGCAAGGTAACACACATGTTCACCATTAGATACCAGGTCCCTTTCAGCCATTTCTTGTTCTTGGGAAGCTGGACTTTTGGATATTATCCAGAACTAATCTAACTGACCAATGAGGAGCTATCCTTGCTTGCTGCCGAGGTTGGTGATGCTACACACAGTGTCCAGCAAACAAAGAGCGTCAATGGTCAGAGAATATTTAAAAACAAAAAGATTTTTTTTTCTCATTGGATTTGTATTTTTTTCCCAAATGGTTAAGTTATGAAAACAGACTTATTTAATTGTTTAGATCTAACTACTTGGTAAATGTATCTGAGAGATATTTCTTTTGACCTGAGGGCAGAGAAGAAAAATTCTGAAGGTACCTACTAGTAGCAGCACAATTTCAGATACATTAAGAATTACAACACTGTGCCTCTACGGCGATTTGGGATATGATTCTGAGACCCTAGGTCCCTCAATGCACACACGTTCAATATCTCATTACTTTTGAAAATCTTAGCACATTGAGAATATATCTTTTTAAAATTCAATTGAGATTGTTTACTATCCCCTTTAAAGGATACACTTTATGATACTATCTGACATGTCTGAATGACCAACACCATTGCTCTTTCACTTTGGGGCCATTATTGACTAAACTTAGGGCCATTTGAACATAAGCACTATGATACCATGGTGGTCTATATGCTGACCATGGTGGCTACCAAGAAGTAGACAAGGAGACAGTTATGTAGCTTTGATACCTTGCACCAAAGGGTTATTGACAACCTGAGCAGGACAGGGTGGGAAAAGGGATTTCACCACTCTATTCAGAACGGTGCACAACTTAAAATTCATGAGCTGTATAAGTCTGGAATTTTTCTCGACTATTTTGGGATCCATAAAGAAGTGAGTCATATATAAAGTTGAACTATCGCTTATAGCTTAGGCAGGAATTAACTAAGCACCTGTTAACTGGGTACCTATAGACATGGTGGCGTATCTTTAGATCCCTCAGCATGGGTTAAGAGGCAACATTCAAGACAAGTGTCATGGTCTTGCTGCCAGGAACTGGCTGCTTCCCTACCTCCCAACATCTGCTCCCAGAAAATGTCCCAAGCTAGCAGTATTACCTAGATCACAGAAACTAAGGTCAGAGAGTGGGGGGGGGGGCGCAGCTGACACCTGGCCTGGCACCAGCTGGGATGCGTTTCCTTCTGCCGACACTCCCACTCCACCCAACCCATATCCCACACTCAGGAGTAGGGAAGAATTTACTTATCCTAGAGCATCAGCTATTCAACTGGATAAGCAGCTTCTTGGATCATTTCTCAGGGCCCATGAATATTTATAGAGGGATCGGAGATGAGAATAGTGATCAGGGTTGGAAGCATGGCCGAGATGAAGCACCACCACTATATCTGGAGAAAGCAAGCAGCAGCCTTGCAGTCCGGGGCCAGGAAAAGCAGAACATTTGGACATCCCGATGGGAAGGGAGCCTGGCCTTGTTCTCTGAGCAGAACGCCCACATCCACACCTGCTTTTCTCCACCCACACCACCTCTACTCCACGGAAGGGGGTTCCTGTTTTCTCTGCTTAACTACAATAGTGAGATTTCTCATGCACAGACTCTGAAGTTAGCACTGGCCTCAATACTCTAAAGTTAACATTGACCTCAATACTCCATGGTTTTCAAGCTATGGAAATTGACTCTGCTTTGCATTAAAAGTACAATACCATGTGTGCATAGTGTTTCTATTCACGGATAATCTGAGAGTAAATTACTTCTCAACTGCTATTTGGATGGAAACAAGAGTTGAGGCTATTCTGACTTGGTTCTATAAAACTTCAAAGCAACAGAAGACTATCAAGAGATCACATCATGGACACAGATGAGTGGACTGCACTCTGAAACATGGCGGGTCTCTCCCAACATTTACATCAAGAACAGTCGGAGTGCTGCATGCGGAGATGCCCTGGTCTCTGAGAAGGTGAAACCCCAGGTTTCTGTCACTACTCTTCAAATTGAGCAGTAAGGTTGGTCAAGGGAGCACAAGAGCCAATAAGGAAAGAGTTTTTAGGCTCAGCAATTCTCTTCCAATCAACATTGGAAGTCAATAAGCTCGCTCACTCCCCAGAGAACCCACACAAAGCATACGTTATCAAGCGCATCACCCACTGTCATTAATCTCATGATGGCTTCATCAGCGCACATCATTACTGCTACACCACAGGAATGTGAGAGGCCGAGGACATGAGAACAAAAGGACAGCCAGCAAGAGCACAGCTAGTTCAGGTTCGCTTCCCAGGGCATACCTCCACCAAGGACACAAAGCTTCTGCCAGTCTGTTCATCTCAGGTTGTCCCACAACCAGCAGACGGAAATCTGGGCTCTGTAAAAGGCTCATGCACAAATTAAAATTGGGGGATGGGGATTGAGGACTCAGTGGCTCTTGCCTTGGCTGGGCATTACAGTCAGCTAAGGGAGGTTCAGCCGTCTCTGTTCCCTAGACTCCTGTTCTCTGGCCTCCCTAGACTGATTGACTGACTGGCTCAGAATCCCCTTGGATGAGAGTAGACAATAGCAGCCTTCAAAGCTCTGCGGGTTCCTCTCAGGTGGCAACAGTCACAATGGGGGTGTGGGGGGACAATCTATGCCATGGGCTCACTTTCACAGCCACCTCTCCAAGCAGGTCCCATTAGCTCATCTGCATCACAGCTGGTACTGTGTGGCACCAGGCAATGCGCACACATGGACCTCAGTGCCGGCACAGACCTGTTCTGATCCAACTTTCCCACAACTATTTTTACTAAATGACTATACGTTTTCAAAGAAGAAAATCGTGAAGTCGACACATAAAATCCACACAACTTGTGAAATTAAAATCACACTAAATTCAAATGCACAACTCTAGATAAGGTGATTTATATGGGTTTTTGTACACTTTGGGCACTTCCTGTGGCGTTTCTGCGTCTGTTTGAAGATGTATTTCTAGCCATGCTGGAAGGCAAACCACCTCACTATTCACGTCCTTCCCTTCGTTTTGCATTGCTATAGATCCTGAAAGGGGCTGAACTATCAAAGGTCATGCATGAAGGTCAGTGCTCATCTAGCTGGCCAGAGTTTGGTCAAGACTCTCCCAAAGCCGAACAAGATGCCTGGTAGAATAACAGGGAGGGTATGTAAGAGCCAGATAGACAGCTTACAAAGGAAAGTCTTACAGGCTGAAGACTTAAAGCTACTTACGACGGAAGAAGAGTGGCTGAAGTATGAGTTAACAACACTTAAGACACACCGGAGTTGAGGGAGTTTGGCCTGTTGGTCATCCATTTTCCAAAGCGGCTAGAAAGAATGGGCCAGGAAGGGCAGGTCTTTAGAAGAGAGGTACTTAATGACCCTCTGGTGCTAGGGCATGTTGACTGTAGGGTTGGTAACTGAAGGAGGGGGAGACTTCAGCGTTATTATTTCCAGTGGAACAGGGGGAGGCCGGCAAGACAAATAGGCCGTGCGACACAAATGAAGTGGAATCTCTCTGGAAACAAGTGGATAAGATGGGATTTTGTGAACTCGGTCCATCTCTAGATGTGGTGGAAACACTTTGAAAAGCAAGATTCTTAAGTACTGGACATCAGGATTCATAAATTGTATGAATTAGCTTCCCCCTTTATGTAAGTATGTAGTAAAATGCTATTTACCCAGAGTTAGCGCCCCATTCCCCACTCCCTCCCGCCCCAATGTTCTATATGTATTAGATTTACTGACTGAAAGTGGGAAGTCCAGATCTCCGCTACTGTGCTAGCTGAAAGCAAAATTAAGAGGCTAATGATCAGCAGTTTTTATTAGCCAAGGTCTAATTGTGGGAAGAGCTGGTGAGTGGGCTTCAGCCTGTGCCCACTTCTCGGGCAAGTGATCTCACCAGGTAGCAATTGATGGCAAGCAATCCTAAATCCTACAGACAACTGAGGACTGCCGGCTTCCACGCCCTCCCTAATGTCCCAGTACTGAGGCCTTTGCTCAGAATTCCTAGGTTCTGCCTATAGCCGCCCCTAACTAACAACAAGAATCGCAGCCTGTAGAGGGGATTGAAAGACTTCTCAGGGTTCTCGTAATCTTCCCTTTGTGAGTCCTAATACAACAAAATGCTCTTGAAAATCTTTGGTAAATTTAAAGCTGTGAATTCCCAGGCACTCCACAAAATCACTTAGCAGGAAATCCACCAAAAAGTAGTTTCTTTGAAGGCTATCTGAGTTAGAAAGGGGGAAGAAAGAAAGACATCATATGCTTCGGTTTTTCTGAGCCAACTTGCTGTTGACTCAGAAGATAAAAATTAGCATATTTTCTACTGTATTCTAAACACAAAGCTAAACCAGAGGCCTGGCTTTCCTACCCTGGGATGCAGTGAACCATTGTATTTATGGTGAGTAGGATATGAGGGAAGGGATCGGAATGTCAAAGAGGAGTATGCCTGCTGTCAGGAAACAAATGAGCTATGCAGGGGCAAGAGAGGAAGGCGGGGTCCTCAATATCAATAGAGTTCTGAGCCTGAGAACAGTTCAGGTATAGCAGGGCTCTTCAGAAACACCTATGGGGCAGGTAGGGGGAGGGGCCCAGGGGGGTTGAGAGGGCCTACATTGTAGGGTGTCTAGCTGCGTGACTGATCGCTCCTTAGCCATCAAGGAAATACAAATCAAAATGACTCTGAAATATAATCTTACACCAGTCAGAATGGCTAAAAATCAAAAACACCACTGATAGCTTCTGCTGGAGAGGATGCCAAGTAAGGGGAACACTCCTCCATTGTTGGTGGGAATGCAAACTTGTACAACCACATTGGAAATCAGTACGGCGGTTTCTCAGAAAACTGGGAGTCAACCTTCCTCAAGACACAGCAATATCACTCTTGGGAATATACCCAAAAGATGCCCAATCATACTACAAGGACATTTGTTCAACTATGTTCATAGCAGCATTATTTGTAATAGCCAGAACCTGGAAACAACCTAGCTGCCCTTCAACTGAAGAATGGATAAAGAAAATGTGGTACATCTACACAACAGAGTACTATTCAGCAGTAAAGAAAGACAATGACATCTTGAAATTTGCAAGCAAATGGATAGAACTGGAAAAAAAACATCCTGAGTGAGGTAACCCAGACCCAGAAAGATGAGCATGGTATGTACTCACTCATAAGTGGATACTGGCTGTAAAGCAAAGGATAATGAGCCTATAGTCATGACCCCTGAGAAGCTAGGTAACAAGGAGAACCCTAAGAGAAACATATAGATCCCCAGGGGAAATAGACAAGATCTCCTAAGAAAATTGGGAGCATGGGGGTAGAGGGAGAAGGGGTGGGGCAAGGGAAGGAGGAGGGAGGAGAACCTGAGGGAACAGGATGGTCAAGACAAAAGGAGGACAGAGACAGAGAGCAAGGAAAGAGATATCTTGATTGAGGGAGCCATTATAGGTCTAGTAAGAAACCTGGTACTTAAGAAATTCCCAGGAATCTACAAGGATGACCCCAGCTAAGATCCTAAACAGTAGTAGAGAGGGTCTGAACTGGCTTTGCCCTGTAGTCAGATTGTTGACTCTCTTAAATGTCATCATAGAGCCTTCATCCAGCAACTGATGGCCCTAAAGAGAAAGAAGAAACCCCAGGCACTGGTTGGAGCTAGCCTTTCACCAACCTTCATGGTCAAGGAAATTTAAATCCATCTTCTACATATAAAACAATATAATGTTTACCTCATTCGAACATGGCCCCTGTTAGGTATGCTTATACAACCAAAAGCAAACACAGGGTTCTAGGGCTGGTGTTCAAGCTCTGTGGCTATTTCCAGGTATAAGGAAGTTTGAGATGTTCACTACTCATTATTTCAAGTATAATGTCTACTTGATGAGCACCCTCTCTGTTTCACAGGCTGGACGAGGCCTGGATTCCTACCATTGCTAGGAGAATCACGGTGGCTGCCGGTTTAATCTGAATCGCAATGCATCCATTGTGTGTGAGCATCCTAAGACCAACCACATTTCCTGCTGACAGTTGGAAGGCAAGCATAGTAAACTGATCATCTTACTCTTCTGCTTTAAGTCGCTGTAGATATGCTTAAGGAACTCTTTCTGCAACAGAGGCCCAGTCACGTCCAAAAGGTGACTTAAGTCCTCTATTGTCTTGAAGCTCTCTTGATCACCCAAACACGAAAAGTTGAGCTCACAGCAGTTAAAAGGGTTTGTGAGCAATCACTTAAGATAGTAGTTGAATGATAGTCAGCATTCAACTGGTATAAGTCTTATCCACAAGATTCACACCATGTAAGGAGTCTTAAATGACAGGCAATTAAACTCCTTAGCCTTCGGGGAATACGATGGCTGAATCTGAAGGCAGGGAAAACTCCCTTCAATCTCCTCTCTGTCTAGAACTATCTTTTACAGGGACAACATCAGGGTTGGAAGTCCAGTCATTTGCCTTACATGACAATGGGCCGGCTGATATCACCAGAGCAATCTTTGAGAGCAAACAGTTCTTAAGCACAAACACAAACAGAGTGATTGTCAAAGTCGATGCTGAGATGAACAGCCTTTCCTTCTCTTTCAAACTCACAAAACTTTATCGTGTTTGCTTCTAGGTGTCTCGTTTCCACTCTGAACTAGTAGAAAAGTGAATAATTATTAAAAAAAGAATTATCTATATAGAAGATAATTAAATTCCTGAGTTTAGTCTTGGGTTAGGTGGCAGCAGCTGTAGTGTTAAAGCCCTTAATTCTGTTCAATCATTGTTCTTGCATCTTTAGTCAAAAATGCAAGAATCCAGCAAACTCGATCTAATCATTGTTCCAATCCTATGGTAGTCCAGAGGACAAAGATCACAGCCAAAAGTTCTCAACTCATCTCATCCACAGGGCTGATGCAATTGAGCCCTCGTGACCAGAGAGTGGTCCAGGATTCTGCCTCTCCAACCAATGTCCCGGAGGGATAATTTCAGAAGAAGAGCATTTCTGCTGCCAACCACCTGCACCTCCTGGACAGATGCTTCCACCCCTCTAAGCTTCAGGCCCCAGAAAAGGAAAATGAGATGATTTGCAATTCTACAAAGCTACTTCTTATATTTGTGCAGAGTTACAAAAACAAGCGCCGAGACAGACTATGCCGAGCAATCCAAGTAACCTGAATCAGAGGATAGAACCGCAACGGTATATAAAATCTTATATGCAAATAGGAGGTGTGGATAGAACCTGGGGCGCATACATTATTCAACACTTGAATTTATGTAACTTTCAAACAGACCTAGAATACCCTGATCTTTATTCATTCCACAGAGAACTCAAGTAAGCAAGCCTGTGTCTCGCATGGAAATTCATGGAAGATTCCTAAGGCTCTGTCGCCTTTTCCCCCAAGGAATAAAGGTGAAGAGAAATGTAGAGTCAATACACACACACAGAAGTGAGTGGCAGAGGCCATAGCTGATTTGTCCCCATTCCCATACTGCTCATTGAGCCTACAAATGAAAAATGATCCACTTCAGACTATAAATATCTGTCCTTGTGGCTGTGCCGCTGCTACTGATCACCTAGTGAGAGCCCTAGAGTTTGAACTGCTGTACTCAGGAAGTGAGCCAAAATCAGCCGAGGCCTTTTCTGAAGCACTCCTTACCAACAGAGAGCAGAGCAAAGTTCTGGAACCTGCAATCCTCTCGGCTTTTGCTTTTCAGTTCTGACTGTGCACAATGCAAGTTTCTCACTTGTGGGTCTCTGCTGCTTCTTCAGTGAGATAGTTGTAATAATAATACATTACTATGCCTTATGCATGACAAAGCACAAAAGATTAAATGAAACAATGGGTGCAATGCTTCTGATATAATAGCTTTACAATTACCAGCTTTCGTTACCGATTTTATTATTTTTCAGTGAAGCTAGAGTCCGTCCTACTCAGCGTCACGTAGTTTAACCGCATTTAGGGGTTTTTTTTTTCCCCCTCAAATGTTAGTTTTATTTCATTGCAGAGTAATGAGCAGACTTTTGGAAGCTTAATGTTTGGAAATGAATATAGGGTAATTTTTGCTGGGTGCATACATAGTCAAGTTTCATTCATGGTAGTTTTTAGGTTGCAGTCAGAAACGTCGAACACTGAGTTATGAGCCACGGCTATTAGAGGAAGTTCGTGATGCGGCTCGTATGAGTTTGTGGTCACATTTTGATCAGTGGATCAACACATAATCCTCATTGTGCATTTGTTGGAGATACATTACTTAATGCATGCATTGAGTTCAAGGCCAGCTGTACTCTAACTAAAGCTTGGAAGAACCTGACCTACTACTTTTATTTTCTCCACAAGGTCACCTCCACCGGCTTGACTTCGGAACACGAAACAGCACCTCAGTACAGCGCTTGGAGCAACTATAAATGGCAGAGGCACCATGAAAAGTCATAGGCAAAGACTTCACCCTCAATAGAAAGCAAAAAATAGGGCATGGCTAACAGCGTGGGAGCTGACACCGGAGGATTAGAGGGCTGCCTCGTTCAGTCTCAGTGTGGAGCATTCTCATGGGGGTGACTCAGATTTCTTACAGTTCTGTACTATGTGGGAGGAACAGCAAGGGGTTCTGGAAGCGGAGGCACTTCAGTGACTCCTTATGACTCACCCATGATAAGGCTTGGTGTGCATGCTGATACACACTTAGGTGTATTTATGCTGGACAATCTCTTCACTCTGTCCTTATCGTGAGATGGGCCCGGCACCAGGCTTTTCTGAATGTTTCTTCTGCCTGGTTGCGCTCCTTCTATAATTCATTTGAGGGCTGGTGTGCAAACCAAATGTACGAAAGCTTGCGTAGGTGACCCAGAAATTAAAACTGGGTATGCCTTCGGAGGCTGTGTTTACATCTTGGATTGCAATCTATACCATTTCTTTGTAAGGGAAGGCCATTTGGAAATCCAGGAAAGTGAACGGGTAAGCCCACCCACTGTCTTTGAACTTTAAACAAGGCTATACAAGTGAAAATGAAACCATTAATATTTAAACACCTGTCATTATTCTAATGTTTGCTCCCCATTTCGCACATCCAACAGATCTTTACTCAGTGTGCCAACAACTGCGGCCAGCCCTGCAACAGGACTGAGGAAATGGCACCGTGCTCCCTGCTAAGCTTGCCTCGGGAATACTCTGCAGGCGTTTTCCACTGTGTTAAAACAAGCACTATCGCAACTGCAGAAATGAAAGAAAGGTTGTGGCAAGCTTTAGTGTCATTACTGTCAGGCTAATGATGTTTGGGAATTATAGAAAACACCGGGCTCGAGATCTACTTTTTCGGTGATAGATGCATTCATAAAAGGTTCCAGGTGAAACGGGACCCTGAAGGGACAATGCATCAGCAGGATAGATGAAGCTCCCTGGTAGTAGCGATGCTCAACTCCAAAATAGCACACTAAAGGCTTGCTTCTTATTCTTGCAAAGTTGCATGTCCTCTTCCATTGTGTAGCCTGGCCTTAAAATGATACCTATATAATACCTAGTCACAATCAACTTAATATCTAGGATAGGAGGTAAGTAGGTTTCATATAAGCAACGTGTTTGCCATGGGCACTAATGAAGCCTCTAATACAAGGCATAGCTCCACCTAACCATTCAGAGTATCTTTCCACAGCCGAAACTTTCCACTTCAATTTATGGCAGAACATGGACGATACCTCTAAAAATGCCTTTCTAGTTTCAGATTTCTTCGTTCATTTTTATTTCTTAAGAAAGTTTGTTTTGTTTTGATTTTTCTTGTTGTTTTTATTTGGTTGGTTGGTTGGTTTTTGCTTGTTTTGGGGTTTTTTGTTGTTGTTTTTTATTTGTTTGTTTGGCTTGGTTTTTTTGTTTGTTTCTGTATATAGTCCTGGCTGCCCTGGAACTCACTCCGCAGAGCGGGTTGACCTCAAACTCAAGCCACTTGCCTCCAGATCCTGAGTGCTGGGATTAAAGGCATGCGCCACGACCACTTGGCTTTCCAAAAGTATTTTAATGATTATTTCCCAAGTATTCCCTGTTGCTCTCTAAAATTCATGGCTTTTTTCTTTTATTGTTGGTATAGATATATGTGTATATATGCTATATGTGTGTGTTCATATACATATATATTGTTTATATACATACACACTACCACTGAGCCACATCTTCACGCCTTGCTTGACTCTGATGCATCATCTCCGCTGGGCTTCTGTGACTCTCTACACCACTCTGGCTTGTCATCACATAGGAACCAAAAACCAAGTTCTATTTTTCTATCATTCCCTAGCATGAAAATCATGGCAATCAAGCTGGTGTCTGGGAGTGTGCCAGAAGAGAGAATAGCTAACTCTGGAGCTATGACTCCTTTATGATGGGAGTTTATAGACCAACTGGCACAGTAAATTAACCCAGAGGATTTGACTTGGACGACAAACAATAGAACAGCTCATGTGTGAAATTCTATGTCCCGGAGAAAAGTTCAGCACAGAGTAAGTAAAAGTCGCTACATTTCTGGAATGGACAGAGCCATTTATAGTGCTCCAATAATGCGGCAGAAGTGTTCTCTTACGGTGATAATCAGCTCATATAATCATCATGGCAAGGAAAAGGAAGGACCAGAAAGCTAAGTCCTCCACTAATAAATATTGGGTCTAAGCTATGACTTATACAAAGCCCACATGTGCTTGTTGAGATTTCTAGAAGCCAGGATGGATCCCAAAAACTATGGACTCCTCTATAAAATTTAGGGGAGGTAGTTAGATACACAGCAAGAAGCGTGAAGAACATCTCAGATGTGGAATCACTAGAGGGAAGGTACGGTCGGGGGTGCAGATTCAGAATCTGTCCTTAACATCTGAGAAGGCACGTTAACAGAGAGAGAAAAAGGCAGCAAGTGTGGAGGACTTAATGGTCAGCTCTCAATACTAGGAGACCAACACGTATACTATTGGAAAAGCAGTCACCAATAGTTATACTTGGGGGTGCGGCAGTAACGATCTGAGGAATAAGACCCAGCTCCTCCAGCATCCCCTGCCCATGGTCGTGGCTGCCCTTAGGCTGTAATCTGTGGGTCTCAAGACAACGTGAGCTGTATTTAAGGACAAGTCAGCTCCTTGTCAGTCCAATGACAAGGTCTCCAGGGTGTCTGTGACAAATTAGCACACATTTAGTGACTTCAATAACAGAGATTTGTCATTTTCCCATTCTTCAGGTCAGGACCATGAAATGGACCTCACTGACTAAAAGCAGTGTTGTCGGGACTGCAGTCTTCAAGGAAGCTCTAGGAGAGAACCCTTGCCTTCCCCAGCTCGACCAGTACCTGGAGAGTGAATGGCGGAGCCCGCCCACCCCCTCATTCCTACGGCCTCCTCCCTTCACTCCGAGTACATTGGGGATTATACTGGATTTCAAAGTTGATGAACTAGCCTTTGCAAACAGAGCTGAAACTTGGATTCCCTGTCCCATAACCTGTCTGTGCAGGTTCTGGGGAACATCTTTGGAAAACATTATTTCACCCTCAGCAGCCCGTTGTCATGTTTTGGGGTTCCACCAACGTCATACCTGATGCCATCTAACTTGCCACTTGGGAATCGAGCTGCACAGTGATGAGTTCAATGGGGCAGGGAAGACCATCACCTATACAGGAGCCCAGGAGGAAGCTGCCATGCACCGCACAGCGTAGCGGATGTCTCTGCCCTGTTTGGTACTTATTAGCACGGGCATAGGAGGAGTGGCTCCTATGTAAGCCCTGGGCTTTGGTATCAAACTTCCAGGTCTTTAATCATTGTTCTTACTGTGTGACAAGAGATCAGTCTATGTTCCTGAGACACAGGTCCTCTTTGGAGCCCAAATACTGGTACCTGACTCCTTATTTATCCTGAGTTTCCATCTTGAACACTCCTCCCCCTTGCTGCCACTTGCTAGTCTAGAGTTTTGGCTCCTGTTTGGTGCCTGTATGTCCGTCCCTCTGAAAGTCTTATTTCCCAGATCTCAGTTGCTTTTATGGCTCCATGGCCCTCCCCATCCTTAAGTCCCCAGACCCTCCCCTTTCATGCCCACCAGAAACACCTCCGCCTTCCCAGTAGCTCCAAATGCCAGCCCCTGCCTCAGCCCAAAAAACACAGCTCAGAAAACCATGAACTAAGAGATCAAACACAATGGCTTTTTGTGTTCTAGACAAAGCAGCAGATAAATCAGAGGCTCGGAACGTGGAAGAGAACCAAGCTCTTCCCTCGCCACCAAGAACCCTCCAAGAACTGTGAGCTAGATGCAAATATGCACAGCAGTAGAACAAAACAACAGACGAGAAGACTGGAGCTGGGGAGGGAGGAGAATGTGCCGACCAAAATGTAACAGATCACTCTGTTAGCACTGGGTCCGAGGTCCTTGGTTCCTAAAACCGGTGTTCTCTTCAGCCAGTCTGTCAGTGGGGCTGCCTGCAGGCGGCAACAGGCAGGAAGTCTCAGGTTTAGAGGCCTCGACAAAGTCTTCTAAGCTATGCACTAACTGTTGCTGGAGCCCCGGCTGGAAAAGCCCCAAGAAGCAGCCTGCAGACTCTGCATCAAGACCTCCCACGCTCGCACTTGGCCTAGGAGCATCTCTGGGTACCAACAGACTCCTCCTTGTCTTTAGCTCCCGCCTAACTCTCTGGTTTTCTACCCACTCGCTGGTTATATCTGCTGCTTTCGGGCCCATGTGCGAACACACATATGCATACAGAGAACATGCTCCACGGCTACAGCTCCACCCTAGGAAAGCTCACTAAGAATCTGCCCCCAAACAGATGTTTCACACACTTAACAGTCCTAATTTCTTTACTCAGTCTCCAAGAAGAGGATTTTCATGGCATTCTTTTCTTGCAGTCTGGGTCCTAAATTCCTTCAAAGGCCCTTGTTCCTGGACTTGTGAGAAGAGCTAAAGGTCAGCAGGAGTCTCCAGGTTTTCAGTGTCTACCTTTGAAGGACACAGTAGGGTTTGGACTCCTTTCTCTTGCATGCTAAGAGAAGGGCATCTCTCTGCCACTCTGCACTTCCACGGTGACTTCTTACCTCCCGAGTAAAAGTCTAAAAGTGAGGTGAATTTCAAGCCATGGACTGGACCCTTAAATCTGGGGGCCCAAACACTGGGCAACCCCCATTCCCCGCCTTGACAAACACTGTGCAAGTCACAGACTCACAGATACTGCTGTTAGAGCTGCAAGAGACTAAATCTAACCTGGATTTAGAATTCAATAACAGTCACTCAAGATTGTTCCAATCCTTTGGGACTCTGCTCTAAAACAAATCTCAGGATGCTGGTTACACTGTGAACATAGCCTATCTCCTTTCCCAGGTCCCGCCTCCCAGGGCTCTGCCTCAAGCCATCAATCAAATCAGTGAACCTCTCAATCTTGCCCTGCAGTGACTCCACAGCACAAAGCAGCATCCAGCAAGAATCTGACCGGAGGAAAGAAAGCCCGAAGGGTAAATTGTGATTTGTGAATTACCTGCTCATTAAAATCTTGCATTTCTCCCTAAGATTTTTTTTTTACTTTTAAAATCATCATCATTGCTTTTACTTAAAATTGGTCTGCATGCCTTTATTTCCCCCGAACTGTAAATTAGAAAGTCACTGTCCTGTTGCTATAGTGATAGCTAACTGCCACAGCCTTCTGCTCTCTGGCCTCTCTGCATAGCCAAGTTTCAAGTTTTTCTGGTCTCACTGCAAATGACTGGAGATGGCAGCACACATCTCCCTTCCCATCTGGACATGACCTGCACCCCGAGTTCTTTGAACCTGTGAGCACGTGGTGACCCAGCATCTCTCCCTGTGCTTTTGTCTGCACAACTGTGTCTGGACAAACTGAGAAGGCGTGGAAGCCCGAATAAAGATGCTCCCCTCTGAGGAAGGCAACTCAAAGGTCAGTACATCCTGCAGCGTGCTCAGTAGATGTGCGATCCAAGGACAGATGGAGGTGGAAGAAAAGAGTGATTCACAGGTCCTGACTGCTCCCTCACCTCCGTCAGATGAAGTAGCACAGGGAAACAGCAAGCTCTTCTCCAATTATGACTACCCAGAAATCACTGGGGTTTGAGAGGCTATTATTCATGACATGGCATTCCCTGAACAGGGAATTGCTTCTCTCTGGCACCGTGATTCAGTTGACTGGTTCTTACATGTCAGTTTTTCCCTTTTGTTTTCATTACAGATATAATTTCAAGACAGCCAAGCTGATTAGGCAGTCCAAGCCTGTTGTGTACATGCGCACAGAAAAACCTCTGAACCGAGCCCTCTTTAAATCGCTGTCGTGAAAGGCTGTGGCTTGCAAGGAAAGGCTGTCTGATGCCAGGCAGGGAACACACAACAACTTCAAATGCCCTGGCTTGGGTATTCTCCAGCTTCTAGGGTTTTGCCCTCACAATAACTGGGTTAATGCTTATGGCCGTACCTCAACAAAGTCCTTCTCCAGTCTGACACCTGTTCCTTAACTGATGGTCATGTTTCATTCTTTTTCTTTTTTTCTTATTCTTCTGTTACATCCTGACTGTAATTTCTCCTGCCTCCCACCACTCCCAAGTCTCTCCCTCTCATCTTCCTTTTCCCCCATATCCACACCCCCTTTATGTACCCTCAGAAAAGAGGAAGCCTCCCAGGGACATCAACCAAATGTGGCATAATATGCTACAGTAACCAGTAAGATACATCACATCAAGGACGTGAGGCAACCCAGTAGGAGGGAAAGAACCCCATAGGGAGTCAAAGGAGTTAGTGACCGCCCTCACTTCCCCTGTTAGAAATCCCACAAGAACACCAGCCTATTCAGCCAGTACATATATTCAGGTGACCTAGGGCAGATACCTACAGGCTTCCTGGTCTCCGTGAGCCCCCATGAGTCCCAGTCAATTGATTCTGTGGGCCATGGTCTCATGTTGTCCCTGACCCCTCTCATTTCTTCAATTAATCCTCCCCGTCCTCTATGGGCCTCCTCAAGCTCTGCCTAGTGTTTGGCTATGGGACTTTGCATCCACTCCCATCAGTTGCTGGATGACGTCTCTTTGGTCTCTTTGAACAGGATTCTGCTAGGCTCTGGTCCCAGAACATTCTGCAGGCAGGACAAACTGCAGGTTGAAGGTTTTGTGGCTGGGTCAGTGTCATAATCCTTCCACTTGAGGCCTTGCCTGGTTACAGAAGATGGCTGGTTCAGGCTCTTTGTCCCCTATGGCTAGGACTCCCTGCTAGGGTTACCCTTGTAGATTCCATGGAGTTTTCATTGCACTAGGTTTCCATCTCGCCCCTGAAATGCCCAGTTCTAGTTGTTTCTCTCAGTAGTTTCCCTCTCCAACCCAGCTGATCCCTCCTGTTCCCACCCCTACCCACCCCAGTCCATCAGCAAAGTCTATTCTATTTCCCCTTACCAAGAAGATCCTTACGACTCACCTTAAGACCTCATTATTTATTCTCTCTGGGTCTGTAGACTATACCATGATTGCCTTTTACTTTAGAGCAACCATCCACTTACAATGAGTATATTCCATAATGTGTATGCTGGGTGGATTTGTGTGTTCACTTGACACAAGCTAGAGTCATCAGAAGAAAGAGTCTCAGTTGAGGAACTGCCTCCTTGAGACCCAACTGTAAGGCATTTTCTCATTTAGTGATCAATGGGGGAGGACCCAGCCCATGGTGGTTGATTCTAACCCCGGGATGGTGGTCCTGGGTTCTAAAAGAAAGCAAACTGAGCAAGCCATGGGAAGCAAGTCAGTAAGCAGCACCCCTCCATGGCAACTGCATCAGCTCCTGCCTCCAGGTTCCTGCCCTGCTTGAGTTCCTGTCCTGACTTCCTTCGGTGATGAAAAGTGATGCTCAAGTTCAAGCCAAAAACAACAACAACAAAAAACAAAAAACAAAACAAAAAACTACCCTTTCCTCCCCAACTTACTATTTGGTCATAGTGTTTCCTCTCAGCAACAGAAACCCTGACTAAGACAATGGGCAACCCTTATTTTCCCCAAACCCCAGAACTGCATCCAAAGTCCAGCTGTCAACTACTGCGGGTGCCCAGCCTCATCACTCACGTTTTCTGCAGGGGCACTAGCATGCTACCCCTTTGTCCCATCCATGTTCCAACCTTTAGCCTAGACCACACCTCCCAGTGGTCATTTCTGTATGTTTTTGTGCCTAATGGCTGGCACCATTCCAAGCATGAGAAACCGTTTAGCTTCTTGGCACTCCAATTTTGTCTGTGGGTGCTACCTTCCCAGATCCTTTCTGCTCGGAGCAGATGGATGAGAGGGCAATGCTGGAGAAGGGCAGTGCAAACTGAATGAGGAAGAGTCTAAGCTCTGATAACTGGACCCGTGATTCACAATGGAAGCTGCAAGCTGTTAGTGTAATCTGCCTTTTCCCATTCCCATTCCGTCCTGGCCCAACAGGTTCTTTGATTTCTGCAATCTCACAGCTAAATTAGCACTGTGGATAACAAGGACTAACTGTGAATAAGGGTACCCTTTAAATGATCTGATTTTTTTTTGAATAATGCTCCCGTGTGTGTGTGTGTGTGTGTGTGTGTGTGTGTGTGTGTGTGTGTGTGCGCATGCGTGTGTGTGTGCTTATTCTTGCAATGTTTTAGTGTATTTGTTTATGGGGAGGCATGCTTGCCATACTATAATACATGTGTAGTGGTCAAAGTTTAAGTTCTCTCTTCCCATCACAGAGGTCCAGTCATCAAACTCAGCTTCTCAGACTTGGTAGCAAGTTTACCCTCTAAGCTCTCAAGCCAGCCTCGACGTTAGAATACACTGAGAGTTAGCAAGTCACCCTTGAGTTCTATGCCCTAGTTTTGGGATTGTTTGAGTTCAGAAAAATAACCTGGCCCTTAGTTTCCTTGAAGATGGATATAAAATCACAAATCACTATTTCTGGCATATGAGAGTTCTGATACCGAAATAATTATTTTCCCATTTGCTAATCAATGCAATAAGCAAAGATACAGCCTGTCTCCTCCAGATTCTACTTACTTAACATCACCATGCAGCTTAGGCAAAGAGACCGCATCGGCTACTCATTCACGGAAAGAACAGATAAAAATTTCCCAGCGACTGCTTCTTTGTGGTGTCTATTTTAAGAGATTTGACAATGTGTAGGGCACAAGGTTGGTGCCCCAGCTTTTCAGAGCACAAGAGTCTCAACAGAGTACCACTTGATCAATGCCACATCACATAGAGGCTCCAAAATAAGCTGCACTTGTTCCCAGACAAAACCATTCTACACGTGAATGTCATAGCCACCTCCAAGAAAACCACCTGCTTTACTCAACTGAGTTGGGAAATGGAGTGAAGAGATTCCTTGCTGTTTGCTAAGCAAAAGAAGATAGTCGCTGAAGACAAGCTGCAGGGAAGTAGAAGCCCAGCATTGTTTCAGAGACACAAAATACCGTTTTAAAATAATTACACCCACGATTTATGCACGATTCATTAGACAGCAAGATAAAATGCACTACTAAATTTTAATTGCACTGCAAGAGTAGGCACGATGAAAAATATATCCTAACTTCTTGGGATTATCACCCACTGCAGTAACATCTTCATCGCGATATAAATCTTGGCCAAATAGTTTCAGTGTTACTAAATTATATAAAATAATTTTTTTTTTTTTAGCCTCGCGAGTTGATAAACCTCCAAAGACATCCTTTAGTCAAGCATTTAGAAGGTCAGGTAATCTGCTATCACTATTCACTACTGATGAAAGTTAAATGGTTTGATCACAGCTTCCCCAGTAATGATGGAAGGAATGTCGTAAGCACACATTCGTCTCCAAACTAAACTGGTTGCAGAGACTACGGTTTCCATCCCTGCCTCCCCTCCACCAAACTAAGAACATATAATAACGCCCTGCTAAATGTAAAGCACAAATGTAAAGGATGGTACTGGCTTTACAGAGACACTGGCAGGAACCTGCCTCCTGTGTTGGGTGCACATCCATACCCATGCAGGTTGAACCTGGGAGAGCACCACAGATGTGAATGTCACATGGTGTAATAGGTGTGACAAACATCACGGAGGATATAAACAGTAGCCGCTGAAATCACACTCAGTGGTCTGGTGTGCCCCGGCTCCCCATCCATCCCTGTGGGCTTTCAGTGGCATCTGCCATTAGACCCACAAAGCCGGCAGCTTCCAAAGAGAGAGCAATCCATGTGACAGACGCAGCGTGTGGCTCTCAGAACCAGCCCGGACCATCCGTTCCCACACATACCTGTGGTTTTCAATGGAGGTTTCTCTCCTAGCAACAGTTTTAACCTTTTGGCGTGGATTTTGCCTTGGTAATGGGAGTCGGCCACCACGGCAGAGGTGAAGGACATGTTACAGAGAGTACAGCATTTATTCTTATCCACTGTGTCAGCATCACCTCCCTGCACGGGGAAAAGGAGAAAGACAATGTCACAGAGGAACTGGAGTCCCACATCATGAGATTTATCATTTCTGTGAGATTTGTCTACTGCTGACGAGCTTATAGGCAAGCTTAGCTTTTGTTCTGCAATCCTTTTCTTCTTCGTTATAACTGCCATCAACTCAGTAATGTTCATTTGTTTAGTGGCTGCATGTACAAGACTCGGGGCTTATAGGGATCTTTGCAGTAGGAGTTACCTAAAGAAAACCGGAGTCCACAATTAGGAAAAGGCACATTGTCCCTGCAAGGAAAGCAACTGGTAATTGCACACATTATACTCATTAAAGTAAGGGAAATATCAGAGTTCACATAGCCTGAATTATTTAGCAGAAATTATCATTTGGCATTCAGCTCTGCCTTTGCCAATTTTAGCCTCACCAGGATACATGGTTCCAATGTTCAAGCTGTGTGTGTGTGTGTGTGTGTGTGTGTATGAAAGTTTCTGAGGACTTGAACATTTTCTGTCCTTAATTTGCATATCTATCATAGAACTATGATGACCACACTGCCTGAATTTTCTGGCAAGAATCTGTGTATTATTTTTCCCTTTCCTTCAGAAAAGGTGATTGGCTATATGCCGCACTGACTGCTTAGTCTGGCTTAATTTTTATGCTTTTGTAAGATTTAATGAAAGCGAATCATGAATCAGAAAAAAAAGCAATTCCTTTGTCAGAGCATGTGACATGGCCATTATGTGTGCAGGTCATCAATTACCTCTACTCTCCCGGAAGATTAATCCTCTGCCTCCCCTCCTGCCTCATTGGAAATTGAGGGTACAGCGGGCTCTAAGATAAGGACTCCTGTTAGCAAAGCACCTCATTGTTAAAGAACAACCACAGAGGAGTCTCTAGTCCCATAATAGTCCCTTCTCAGAGACTCAGAAAACCCAGAAATGAAATTTAAAATTGGATGGGACAAGGAGGAGGGTGGGGACAGGATGGGGGAGAGCAGAAAATTACATAATTTTTACATAATAACAAAATGCCCATACTTCAAGAGAGGGTGTAGCCTTACACACATTATGTGGTAGATAGAAAAGTAACTCCTTCCATAAGGCATCACTATGTGAGATCTCTGTTCGTTTTTGTTACTTTAAAAGATAGCTTGTGGTGTGTGTGTGTGTGTGTGTGTGTCCCAGAAGAATGGCCTATACCTAAAAGGTGGGGACAACAGACTGAAATACTGAAATGCTGGGAGTGGGAACTGGTGTGGGAAGTCCTTCAGTCTATGTGTTGCTTTTAATGGTTAATGAATAACAGAATGGGCTTGGCCTATAGCACGGCAGGAGGAAGGCAGGGAGAGAAGCCATGGAACCGCCTGAGACAGACATGTTGAAACTTTGCTGGTAGGCCACGACCTCATGGTGATGCACAGGTTAATGGAAATGGGTTAAATTAAGATGTAAGACTTAGCCAATTAAAAGCTAGAGCTAATGGGCCAAGCAGTGCTTTAAATAATATTGTTTCTGTGTGATTATTTTCAGGCTGAGTGATCTCCCTGCAACAGGGGACAGTAGTCAGTGTCAGGAAGTTGAACCCACCAAGAAAGGAGCACAATTCTACAGGACTCCTTCCCCTGGGGAGAATTCTGTCCTTGATGAAGGTAAGCTATTGTTCATTGAGTTTTACTTTCAGGTGAAAATCAAAGCATGAGGACTTTTTACAATCCACCATGTGGTTTTCTACGAGGTAAAATGGACCAGACAGTAGAGTAGGAAGGACTGCTGGCTCTGACTCGTGTCTCCAACCAAGCTAATGGGGGTACAGAGTCCCTTGCAGAGGAACAAGCCCAGAAGCACCAAAAAAAGTCAAATCCCAGAGCAACTGAAGAAGCCCAATACATTCACTGAAGAGTGAGGGACTGGGGGGCCTTGAGGGATGGAAAACAAATGTCAACCTTTCCACTGTGTGGTAGGCATATTAGTCCTATGCTGCCTTTTAACTCTATAAAAGTTTTGAGACTATATAATTACAACATTTCTCTCTATCCTTTGGTAACTCTAGAACCTTCCAGAACCCCATCCTTGCTCTCTTTCAAATTCATGGAACTTTTTAT
Organism: Myodes glareolus; assembly: GCF_982192425.1. NCBI lineage: Eukaryota > Metazoa > Chordata > Mammalia > Rodentia > Cricetidae > Myodes > Myodes glareolus. The sequence goes on from NC_142048.1 coordinate 48,061,789, forward strand.
CATTGCAATTTCATGCATATAGGTACTTGTAAATACACATATATTCATAAATAAGACCTCTCAGTTTGTATGTTACTTGGGTATATATTTTTAGGGATGGCTATTAATGGATATTAAGTAACCAGTTGGTGTGTGTTTCCTCTCAGTATTCCTTAGTTGCCTGCAGTTCTTGGTATGAAGTTGAGGCCTCTTGGTCTTTCCCAAGTTTTCTTTGGCAAGTCAATTGTTTATTTCCTTGCTGAGACCATGTTAAGGAAGTCATGCCGGTGAGACCTTGCGGGTGTTGCTTCTGACATTACTAGGAAACACTGATCCTGTGGCTCTTACACTCTTTCCACCGCCTCTTCTCAATGCTCCCTGAGCCCTAGGTGCAGGAGTGTTCTGTAGATGTAGCCACTGGGACTGTGCTCAACAACTACACTTTGTTTGCTTGTGGCTTTCTGTGATGGTCTCCCCGATGCTTCAAAGGGAAGTTCCCTTGATGAGGAATAAAGACTACACTTATCTGTGGGTCCAGGACAAACATTCAGGTTGTTGTTAGAGATTATGCTGGTTTCGTAAAGCGGTGCTTGTAGGTTCTCCATCAATATCCATTCTTCACTGGCACTGATAGTTGGGTAGGTTTCTAGTACCAGGCTTGAATTTCCTTCCATTGAGCACACCTTGCATCCAATTAGAGAGCTGTTGGTTACTGCCAAGGAATGTGCGCCACTACTGCACCATTAGGGTTATCATGCCATGCTAGTCATTGATGTGGTTTATAGGCATCATAGCTGGTGAGGATTGTTGGTTGCCTCCCTCCTTTGGAAGCCTGGATGGCATCTTCTGGTATCATGAATGCTAGTCCTCAGGGAGGAGGCTTTCAAGTCAGTTCTAGCTCAGAGCTCTCTGGGCCCTGTTTCTGAAGTGAATGGCATGTCCAGCAAGAGGAATTTGCCTTTTCCCTGTAGGAGATAGCTAAGGGCAAGTGTGTTAGGCTGTATGTTTTGGTCAACAATGCAAAAGAAGGCTTCTCATGGCTGGTGCCTGGTTCCGAGATTTCTGTTGGGTGGTCTTTGCCTCCTGGAGAGAGCAATGTCACCAGTGACAAAAAGGATCATTAAAACCATATATGCATATTAATATGTACGATTAAATTTATTGGTTTTTTTAAGTAAATAGTTAATTGTATGATTTCTTGTGGCTTCCTCAGAAACTCTTATTGTTATTTTACCCTCCTTTCTTCTGTACTTACCTCCCTACTCCACCATAAGGTGCTCCCCTTTCTTATGGCCCCAATCAAATCACTTGTACACTGTTAGTCCCTCTTACCCTGCTCCCTCCTCCTCTTCTATTTACCTCTATCTCCCTTCTTAAAGAGCCCCTTGTTTCCCAGTGGTCCTCTGATCAGACCACTAGGACTTTGCTCTTCCCTTCTCTATCGATCACTAGCCCCGCCCCCTCCATTCTGGCAACAATTTTATTGTACTTTCTTGGCTCCTGCAGTTACTCCAGGCTGTGCCCCCACATCTAGAGATTCAGAGCTAGAAACTACAGATAAAAGAGTACATTTGGGATTTACCTTTCTGGGTCTGGGTTACCTGAACTCAATATGACCTTTTCCAGTGCCATCCATTTACTGGCAAATTTCATCATTTCACTTTTCTTTATAGCTGAATCATATTCCGTGGTGTATTTGTAGATTTCCGTAATCCATTTGTCAGTTGAAGGCTATTTAGATTGTTTCCATTTTCTAGCAATTATGAATACAGCGGCAATGAGCACAGATGAGCTTCCACACTCCCTCTTCAGCATTTATTGTGAATTGTTTTAGTGGTTTTGCCATCCTGACTTGAATTAGATGAAAACTCGAGTATGCATGGATTTGCATTTCCTAATTACTAAAGACAATGAGCATATTTTGAGTTCTTTCTTAGCCAATGTTTTCTTCGTCTTCTGAGAACTCTCTGTTCAACTCCCAGTTTTGGGATGGAACATTTGGGTTTTTGATTCTTTGCTTTTTGAGTTCTTTATATATTCTGGTTATTACTCCTCTGGCAGAGACACCATCGGCAAAGATTCTCTCCCATTCTGCGGACGACTTCTTCACCTGGCCGACTGTTTCTTCAGCTATGCAGAAGCTTTTCATTTTCATGAGGTCCCACTGTCAGCTGCTGGCCTTCATTCTTGAGCAAATGGAATTGTATTCAAGAAGTTCTTTGCCACACATGTATCATGTAGGGCACTGCCTGTGCTTTCTTCTAGCAGTTTCAGTGTTTCCTGTTTAAGTCTTTGAACTTAGTTTTTATTCAAGGTGATAGGTACAGATCTAATTTCATCCTTCTGATGTGAACATCCTGTTTTGTGGCACCATTTTTTGAAGATGTTTTCTTCAATATGTTTTTGGCATCTCTGTCAAATAGTAAAGGGCTGAAGGTAGATTTACCCTTTAGGTCTTTTATTTACTCTGCTGCTCTATGTGTCTGTTTCTGTGTTGGTTCAACATTGTTTTTATTAAAATGTCTCTGTAGTATATGTAGATATGTAGTATATCTGGGATTGTAATTTATTTAGCATTGCTCTTTTACTAAGAATTTTTTAAAATTTTTATTTAAAAGCCCTGTTAGATTTTGTTCAATGCTTTTTTTTTCTGAATCTATGGCAATGGTCATACAATTCTTATTTTTCAGTCCATTTATGTGTTTCATTATTTTTATTGACTTGTATTCTGAGCCATGCCTGAATTTCCAGGACAAATCCAAAATGACCATGGCAAATGATCTCTTTTACGTATGTCTGTATTCTGTTCACAAGTGTTTTACTGAGCATGTTTGACTCTGTTCACTAGGGATACTGGCCTGTTTTCTTTTTTTTTTTTGCTGTGTTGGCACCTGGTGTGGGTAGTAGGGTGGCCCTGGCTTTGTAGGAAGCATTGGGACTGCTGATTCTGGTCCTACTCCTTAGAATAGTTAAAGAAGGACTGGTTGTAGATCTTCTCTCAGAGTATGGTAGAATTCTGCTGAAAATCCATTGGTCCTGGCCAATTTTGGAGTTTTTAGTTGAAAGACTTTGCTTCTACTTCAATCTCATCATTAGTTATGGGTCTGTTTAGGTTGTTGATTTCATGGTTCAATTTTGGTGGTTTAGTTGACTCTAGAAATTTATCAATTTCTTTTGAGTTTTTCAACTTAGTGGAATACATATTTTTTAAATATTCCCTTATAATATTCTGAATTTGTTCTGTCTGTTGTAATGTTTGCCTATTCATTTCTAATTCTCTTAATTTGGGTTCTCTCTAATAGTTGGACCAAGAGGATGTCAAACTTGTTCATCTTCTCAAAGAACTAGCTTTTAGATTCATTCATTCTTTGCATTATTTTATTTCTGTTTCATTATTTCTGCTCTGACTTTTATTATTTCTTACAGTTAATGGGTTTAGATTTCGTTTGTCCTTGTTTTTCCCACTTTTTGAGCTGTATTATCAAGTCATTCATTTGTGTTATTTCTGATTTTGTATGTGTGCACTTAGAGCTATAAATTACCCTGTAGGATCGCTCTCATTATGTTACAGAGGTTTTTGTCTTGCTTTGCGTTTTCATTTTTAGTTAATGCCAGGAAGCTTTATATTTCTTTTTTGTTTCTTCTTTGACACATCCATCATTTAGCAATGAGTTGTTTCATCTCAATGAGTTTGTGTATTTACTAGAGATGATTCTGCTGTCAATTTTAAGTTTTATTGCGTTCCTTTCAGATAGGACACAAGGAGTGGATACAATCTTTTGGAATTTGCAAAGATTTATTTTGTGTCTCAGGTTGTGGTCTATTTTAGAAAGGTGTTTATGTGATCCTGTCTAGAATGTGTATTCTTTTGGTGTCTGTATAATATTGTATAGATATCTGCTAAGTCCTTTTGCTGTATTATGCCTTTTAATCATGATTTTCTTTGTTTAATTTTTGTCCAGATGACCTGCCTATTGGAGAAAATGAGGCACTGAAACCGCCTACTACTAATGAGTTGATGTTAATCTGTGTCTTTAACTCCTGTGGTGGATTTTTTTCTATGAAATCGGATGCTTCAGAGTTTGGTGCATACATGAGTAGGATGACAGTGTCTTCTTGGTTAACTGTCCCTTAATTAGAATAAAATCCCTCTTTTATGTCTTCTAATTAGGAGTAATTTGAGTCTATTTGTCAGAAATTTGGATAGTGATGTCAGCCCACTTTCTGATCACATTTGATTGGTGTACTTTTGTCAATCTTTATACACTAAGATGGTACTTATTCAATGCTAAGATGTACTTCTTTTTTGTTTTTGTTTTTAATTGAGTTATATATTTTTCTCATTCCCCTCCCTTCCGCCCATCTACCCTTCGTCCCTCTTCTGTGACCTTCACATTCCCAATTTACTCAGGAGATTTCTTCTTTTTCACTTTCCTATGTAGATCTATGTATGTCTCTCTTAGGGTCCTCTTTGTTGTCTGGTTTTTCTGGGGTTGTGCCCTGAAGGTTGGTTTTTCTTTGCTTTATGCCTAAAAGCCTCCTATGAGTGAATACATATTATATTTGTCTTTCTGGGTCTGGGTTGCCTCAGTCAATATGGCTTTTTTAGATCCAACAATTTGTCTGCATATTTCAAGATGTCATTAATTTTTACCACTGTGTAGTACTCCATTGCATAAATGTACCACATTTTCTTTATCCATTCTTTGGTTGAGGGGCATCTAGATTGTTTCCAGGTTCTGGCTATGACAAATAATGCTGCTGTGAACATAGCTGAGTACATGTCCTTGTGGTATGACTGAGCACTTTTGGGTATCTACCCAACAACTGTTTTTGCTGGGTCTTGAAATAGATTGTTTCCTAAGTTTCTGAGAAATCACCATACTGATTTCCAAAGCAGCTGCACAAGTTTGCACTCCCACCAGCAATGGAGGACTGTTCTCTTTACCCCACAACCTCTCCAGCATAAGTTGTCATCACTGTTTTTCATCTTGGCCATTCTGACAGGTGTAAGATGGAATCTTGGTGTTGTTCTGATTTGCATTTCTCTGATGGCTAAGGATGTTGAGCATTTCCTTAAATGTTTTTCAGCCCTTTGAGATTCATCTGTTGAGAGTTCTCTGCTCAAGTCTGTACCCCATTTTTTATTGGATTATTTATTCTTTTGTTGTCTAAGTTCTTGAATTCTTTTTATATTTTGGAGATCAGTCCTCTGTCCAATGTGGACTTGAAGATCTTTTCCCTTTCTGTAGGCTGCCATTATGACCATGTCCTTTGCTTCATGGACGCTTCTCAGTTTCAGGAGGTCCCATTTATTAATTGTTTCTCTCAGTGTCTGTGCTGCTGGGGTTATATTTAGAAAGTGGTCTCCTGTCCAATGTGTTCAGGTGTACTTTCTACTTTCTCTTCTATGAGGTTCAGTGCAGTTGGCTTTATGTTGAGGTCTTTGATCCATTTGGACTTGAGTTTTGTACATGGCACTAGATATGAATCTATTTACATTCTTTTACATGTTGCACATTCTTCTACATGTTGACATCCAGTTATAGCAGCACCATTTGTTGAATATTACTTCTTTTTTCCATTTGATATTTTTAGCTTCTTTGTCAAAAATCAGGTCATTGTTGGTGTGTGGACTAGTATCAGGGTCATCGACATTTCCACAGGACTGGTAGGCTTTGGAGAGAAGATACTGGCTCAATATTTTAATATTGTTTGTATTTTCAAGATGAGATCTGGGCATGTGAACTCTTTTTAATCGTTCAGAGCATTCTGCGGACAGAGCAGTTTTGGAAAGAAGAGAGGATATGTGGGAGGATGGGGTCCAGAGGTGGGAAATGGCTTGAGTGGAGCGAATTCACACGGACACTGGGGACTGCCCTCGTGTACGGGATGCTCCAAAGCTGGTGTATGGGGGTAGATCTGAGTACAAAAGTTGGATACAGCATGAATTTATCCTGTTGGTTGGAGGCAAGGTGGAGGATACTGTCTGAAGCCTAGAGCTCCTTTAGGATACAGGCAGAAGAGACCAGACTAGGTTGGTGGACTGGTTGTGGGGTTTGCATAAAAGGGATGAATGAAGAATTCAGAGAACTCACTGAACTAGACTTTGGAGAAAGAGTTGGGAAGTTTATTGTTACTGAGCAGGGTGGTTGGAAGGTACACAGAAGGGATGGGGGAGCAAGGGATAGTTGCAGATAGTGTGGATTCTGGCATAAGCCTAGAGGTTGGCTAAGGTGGAAGTAGAAATAGCCACAGTAGTCTGGGGCATTGGTTCTGTGACTTTGGCTAGTATAGATGGGGAAATCTGGAATACTCACAAGGTTACATCCTGGAACACGGTGTGTGAAGTCTGGGTACTAGGGGTGGGGGGTTGTGGAAGCAGTGCTAGTCCTATGCTTTTCTAAAAGGAAAATGGTCAATATGATAGCATGGTGGTTTGAAATATTATATATATATATCTTTACATTATGCACACTAAGGTCACAAGAATCAATTTAAATCACAATCTACCTTTCTAGACTCTACACATGATTTTGCATGGTTTTAGTAAAAAAAAAAAAAAGTCCCAGTTCCTGGAACTTCATCATGCAGACTTTTCTTAAAAAAAAAAAAAGTCAGTGACACTGTGTGGAACATTAAGTGTTAAGAGTGTGTCAAAATCTTCTCTTAAACCTGAGAATGGCCATGAGATTTATACTATGTATTTAATGCATCTATAAGGACCTAATAAGCTTGTTGGGTGCTCTGCTGCATGAATGTTTGTTAATCCATTGCTATAAAAGAGACTGGGACCAGGAGGATTAGGGAAGGAAGAAAGGAAATAAGAGAGGCTACAAGAGTCAAAGGATTCTAGTCTCTTCTTGAACTGTCCCAGCTGTGCAGAATGAGGAGGTATCTGTGTAAGGGCATCTCTCATTTCCCATGGAAGCCCTTTCTCCCCACTTCTTATCTAATACATACTGACCACAGTGTGCAGTCATGTTTCAACTCAACTTCATCCTCCCACACCTGCAATGCTGCAGAGTTGGGTCACTAGCCTCTAGGATATTTGGGTACCCTGGGCGTTGTCAGTCATAGGCGAATACTACATCCTTCCATTCCCCTTGTTCGTACTTGTCTCCTACAACAAAACTCCTCTAAAAGAAAGGAAAAGATCTCATTGAGAGTGAAAACCCAGCATCCAGCGGAGTGGTCACTATACAGGGGAGCCTTTCACTGTTTTCTGAATGAGAAGAAGAGAAGGCTCGTTATAGGACCAAGAATATGAATGGCATAAAAGTCGAAACAGGAGACAGATTAGGCAGCGGGATCTTATCATAAGCTAAACTGTTTTCAGATTGACAAGGGAGTTAGAGAAAGAAACCAGAGATATCCATAATTTATACAGCAACTTTGGGGTCCAAGTCTAGGAAGATGTTCTGAATATTTATGCTAGTTTTCTGGTTATGAATGTAACTACTGTCCTCCAATTCTATTCCCTGGGCCAGGTCAGTCGCTTTTCACACAAAAGAAACAAAGATAATTAGAAGTAGAGAGCCAGGCACTGTGCAACAAACTGTCTCGCAACAGAGTTATTTCACCAATGCAGAAGAGCGAGGAGGGCACCTAACCTTGACAATAAGGAGGATGAGCCGTCCTGCGACGTTAAGCAGCATTTGAGGTCCGTTCCATGTGCTTGGGGGTATGTATCACTATCACACAGTCTACATGGCTCAATTATCTCCATTCCAGTGACGCTGGAACAAGCACCCTACCCAGCATCACAGGTCTTAGTCCGGGCCTGTCTGGCGCCAAGATTTAACTGGGGTTTCTTAGCTATCTAAACTCCAAATTAGTGGTTTCTTGTGGCTACAGATCACGACATCTTTCTGAAAGTTTCCCACTACACAGAGCAAGGTTCACTTGTGGCCTAGGGTGAAGCTTCATAAATTTTGATGAACTGACCTCAATGAGTACATTTAAATATCTATCTATCCTAAGAAGGCCCTAAAGCTGTCATGCAAATGAAGGGAGAACCCATGGCAATCTTAAAGCAAAAGCTTTATTCTGGAGAGAAAATGCAAATGCAATGTCTGTGTTACTGAGAGGGAGAACAAAGAAGTTCAAGTTTTCCTTAGTGGAGTCTACGAAAACTTCTCACACAGAAGCAGTTGGCAAAGTTAAGAAGTTCTCAATAGAATTCAGTCAAGAGAAAGAAAATCCCAGGATGCCTCTGGCTGGTATCTCATCCTGAAAGGCTTTTTCTCTTCTCCAAAGTTCTTTTTTTAAACTCAATTGATATGATTGTCTTCACTCAATTTAGCTCGAGGTGAATACAAAAAGTCCTGGGGAGATGGCCACTACAAAAATGGCAAAATGAGGTGTTTTATAAAATTGCTTCTCAGCAAAACAATCATTAACTGCTGCAAAACATGTCTTTGAAAAATTCTTTAGAGCTACAGGAAATTATCTTAAAAGCAAACAGCACTAAGGATGTTTGAAAAGTCATAAGGAAGCCTACTATGGCATAAGCTTCCTGGATACATTTTATGTATTTATTCATATAACACAGCTTAGTAGGCATTGCCCTACACAGGTGATAATGCTCTTCACAGAAGCCATATGCTATCAATAAGAAGTCTGGTGTCAGGTAGAGATATAATATCTTCCCACTAGAGTTGTTGATCAAGGAGGTTCCTGAGACCCCAAAACATACCCAATGCCACCAGAACTTAACAGCAAGACCCTATTGCTGAAGACACCACACCCACTGGTCACAGGAATACAGAAATCAAATGGGTAAGGATCAGGAATCTTCCCCCTAGCTGACTAGTTTTCATAGCAACAGGAGGTTCTATGCAGCCTGATGGAAGAGAAAGTCATCAACAATCTACCCAGCTAGTAACCCTGTGAACCACATCAATGAGCATCATGGCAAGATGGGTGAAGTAGGGCAATGGATACTATATAGGAATAACTGGCAGTTTCTGATTGGATTCTAAGTCAATTCCACAGGAAGAAATGCATGCCTGGTACTGCAAATTTGGCAAAGAACCCATTGTTGAGGAGCTCATGATCCCATGGGTGAATCTACTACTATTAGCCTCTAAACCAGTGGTTCTCAACCTTCCTAATGCTGTGACCCTTTAATATGGTGCCTCAGGTGGTGGTGACCAACATGAAGTCATTCTCATTGCTACTTTATAACAAATTTTTGCTACTGCTATAAATTGTAATATTTGTAAATATTTGATATGCAGGATATCTAAAGTACGACCACTATGAAAGGGTGATTCCAACTACAAAGGGGCCGTGATCCACAGGCTGAGAACCACCATACTCTAAACAGAGACAGTATCAAACTTCTGTCTAAATTCACAGACGCTTCTGTATAAACTGGACAAAACATAAGACTCTCACATCTGGACTTCGTACAGAGATAAGTCTGGTTGGTTTGTCTTCTCTTATTTTCTTCTTTTCTCTTGTTAATCAGCCTAGTCGCTCAGGCCCTTATTGTGTGTGTGTGTGTGTGTGTATATATAGTATATATATAGTATATATATAGTATATATAGTATATATATAGTATAGTATATATATAGTATATATATAGTATATATATACTATATATACACATATACATACTATAGGAGTCTCCAACTATTGTTGAAAATTACCCAAAACATAAAATACAGGCAAAGGACCCATATAGAAGATATAAATATGGTTGAAACCACAGTCTTATTCATATGCCTTTAATTTTCCAAAGTTTTAATTGCCACCATTTCCTGTAATCTTAAAATAATGAGTGAAAAATGAATAAATCAGTTTTAAATAAAAGTCCATTCTGAGCATTGTGTGATGCTTCACCCTGGCCCAGTACATCATGCCTAGGAATGAGTCATCCTTTCCTCCAGCATGTATGTTGGCACTTGACATATTAATTAATCAGTTGTTACTCACTGAATTATCTTCTTGGTTACCAGCTGTCATTGGATCTCAGCACTAGTTCACACTCCCCACTTTACAACCTGCAAACCGTGAGAGTTACAGTGCAGGTGCTTTAGATATGCAAGGCAGCTTCATGGGTTTACCTCCAAGCGAGGTGTCGATGTGCAACAAGAGCTTTTGAGACCATCTTGTAGAATGTTCATTATTATATGTTATCACTATTTAATTTTAGTATTATCATTTTCACTATATCATGATTAATTTAGAAATCAAACTTAACCATAGTTATATAGAAAAATACCAGGGCAAATGTAGAGTTTTTAAGATCCAGGATTTTAGATATCTACCAGGTGTCTTCCAAAACATTCACAGGAACTATAAAAAACATGCATATATATAATTTATATAAACATTTAAGTGATTTGTAAATCAAACTGCATCAAATACCACAGCATGAGTCCTTGGATGTCTAAAATCAAAGAGATGAGTGAAAACAAGCCTTGGCAAGGATGTGGAGAAACAGTTTGGCCAGTTTGCAATTTCATCCAACAGTTCCTCAAGTCCATCCACGGCCTAGGGGGAGGGTGAAGTGTGCAGCTCCTCTGCAAATCTTTGTGAAGGTTTCTCACAAAGCTAAAATTACAACTACATATGAGCCAGGTTTATCACCCTGCACACATACCTCAGGGACTCCTGGGTATCCTACTACAGGGATATTTTCACATGCATGTTCACTACTGCTCTGTTTATAATCGCTGGGAACTGGAATCAGCCTGCGTGTCTACCAGCTGATGAATGGATAATGAAAATGTGGCATATATAAATCTAATCTCATACATATATACATACATATATAATCAACTCTAAAGAAATTGAAATCATGAGATTTGCATGGAAATGGCTAGAACTAAAAAATATTCTACTGAGTAAGGTTGAGTCACGCCGAGACCAATGTCACATATTCTGTCTGATATGTAAATTTTAGCTTCAAATTATTAGATTTCTGTGTTTAACATAGAGGGCTTGTAGTGGCTAATAAGTAAGAAAAGAGCCATTGGCTAGAGCTATTATGCAGTGCAGGAAGGAAATAGTAAGGCCATTGATAAGCAAATGTAGGTAGGAAGACAAATAGAAATGTTTAAGTGGAGATTGAGGTAGACCAGCAGTTGCAACCTGTGGGTCACAACCCCTTTGGAGGTTGCATATCAGATATCCTGCATATCAGGCATTTACATCATGATTCATGACAGTAACAAAATTGCAGTTATGAAGTAGCAATGAAATAATGTTATGGTCAGAGGGCGCCACAGCATGAGGAACTGTATTAAAGTGTTGCAGTATTAGGAAGGTTGAGAACCACTGAGGTAGACGGACAGGGGACTGGAAGAGCAGGGGAAATGGTTAAGAAAAACTAAAGATATACAAATAGAACATATGGAAACCTATTCTTTTTCAAAATAACTAAAAATATTAAGGGAGGTACCTTCCATGGCTGGATAATGCTGTTCCCAGAAGCCATAGGTTATTAAACAAAAAATCTCAGAGTCAAATATGAATTATGTCTTTATGAATTGGTCAAGAGTGCCACAGAGGTTCCCCAGACAGTATAGGTTATTGGCACTGCTCTTGGCTGCACACAAGAACTAGATGATAGGACCCATTACTGCGGGCACTACCCACTTTGACTGTAAGACATTGGAACAAGCAGCTAGGACAGAACTAGAAGTTTTTTCACTGTCTGTGTTCAAAGGGCCAGAAGGTACTATAGGTTTTGGGGAGAAGGAAACATTAACCTTCCCATACATCTGGGAATGCTACAAAGCACAGTAGCAGCCTGCCAGACAGGACGTGTGCACCAGCACAGTGCAGGTGTGGTTGTAATGGGGCAACACACCACTTTTCTGGTTGGATTTTAGGCTGCTCCACAAGAGGAATTAATGTTTAGTGTCCTAAATTTGCTCAAAAGCCTATAGTTAGGGAGGTCCTAGGCCCTACAACGGGAGAAGTCTATTACTATTGCTTTGCTAAATGACATGTTGTCAAATTACCTTCTACATATTTATGTTTACAACCATTAACTAGTTGTGGCTCCTCCCAGTCTTGGCCAGAGAACCCTCCTTCTGCAGCGAGAAGCAGTGCTGAGAACAAGTGACTGCTGAGTGCTAGGTCCTAACTGGGATGTCTATTTCATTTCTGCCAATTGTAGTAAGAGGAGCAGACTGTGTCCCGCCGCCCTGCTAGCTTACACTTGAAATAACCACACAGAAATTGTATTAATTAAATCACTGCCTGGCCCATTATGTCTAGCCTCTTATTGGCTAACTCTCCCATATTAGTTTAACCCATCTCCATTAATGAGTATCACCACTTGACTGTGGCTTATCGGCATGAGTCTAGTCAGCGGCTGTCTCAGGCAGGAGAATCATGGCGTCTGCCACTCTGCCCTTCTTCCCAGCATTGTGTTCTGTTTATTCCATCTATCTAAGTGCTACCCTATCAAAAGGCCAAGGCAGTTTCTTTATTCAACCAGTGAAAGCAACACGAATATAGAAGGACCTCCTACACCATCCAGTGGCCCAGGGAATACTATAGGAGGTGGGGGGGGGGTGGTGACTGAAAGAGCCAGAAGGAGCTCTGTGAAATTATCTGAACATGACAAGGCTGGTTCATCTGTGAACTTACAACAGCAGTAGCTACTACGTAAGATCTGAAGAAGAGCGAACTCACCATCATTCCATTACGAATGAGGGAGAGTCTCAGGCAGGCCCTACCTCTCTTTAAGAGGCTGTGGGCAGATAATAGTTGCTGAGGGAGGGGAAGACATGCTCCTCAGCTATGTACCCATGAGTAAATTGCCCATACTCATACATACAGATAGCCTTAATCTAATGCAATGTGCTACAATACGGACACAGAGTAAGAGGAGGACTTGTTGGCATGAGACCAAGCAATTCAGTTTGGATTCAGAGTCAGTCCTCATTATTGGATCTCTGTTTATGAATCAAGGACACATTCACAGGACCCAAATCCTTGCGTTCCTCCAATGTGCAGAGTCCCAGTCAGGGCCAAAAAGCTTTGTTCCACTTCCCTCTTCCAGCTCTTGTACTGTGAACTTGTGCATCTTTGGTGCCCTGTATTTTGCAATTACAGTTTAGTGGCTGATCCATCCTACTGCAGGGACCCAAGGGTAATGCTGAAGGGCTCTCTAGTGGTTCTAAGTACAACGAGTTTGTATACTCTTTATGAAGAGAATAAATAAATGTATTGAAGGAGCTTCACTCAGCCACAACTGGCAATGCTGTTAGGAGTTCAGTGTTAGTTGGTCAATACCCTGTGTACCTAAGATAGTGAATTCACTGATTACTGTAAGAGAACTCTACAAGGCGATTACATAGTGTATGACAGAAACACAGAAAGACAGGAAAGTGTCTAAGTGTCTGAATTATAAATATCTGAGTTAGCAACTTATGAAAGAGTATGGTAGAGAACACATTGTAAGGCTAAAAACCAAAGAAATGTACAGCAATGTTACCCCAGATTGTTAAGTCCCTTATAAGAATTTTATTATAAAGAAATACTACATACTGTGCATATTTATTAATAAGAAATATGTACTAAGGCATTATCAAACAGAAACTTCTATAAAATAAGGTTGTGTGTTGGCTAATTGCTTAACAGGCTGGGACAAGAGGATCAAAAAACCCAGCCCTCTACTTTACCAAGAAACTATTCTATCACCAATAGGGACATCACAGGACATAATAGCCAAGAGAAGGAAGATCAAATGTATATTTCATTAAAAGTAAAAAAGCATATATACATGTAAAATCTATGCATAAATTTTCATAGCAGCATCATTCATAGGAACATATGGAAATAGCCCCAATGTCTATCGACTAGAGAATGAGAAACATATAATTTGCTCCCACAGATGCCCACTGTCAGTAATGGTGGAATGAGTTCTGATCCACATTACAACAGGGATGTGCCCTGACAATAGCATGTTAAATGGGAGCAGAAATCACGGAAGGCCACATACCAACTGATTCCACTCAGCTGACACTTCCAAATAATGATGAAATCTATGAAGTATAGGAACCAAGAAGCAGTTGTACAAGAGGGACAGAGTGAGAAGGAAAACACACACACACACACACACACACACACTTCATCTGTCTTTAGGGTATAGCAGAGTAGTAGATTAATTGCCTACCATGTCTGAGACCCAGTGTGGAGAAAATTAATATGTAATAAAAATTATATGATTAAAAACATTTAAATTTTCTTCTTAAGGTTGCTCTATTACTAAAGTATTCAGTTTGACTATAAAGTATCTAGAGTAGTTAATCTATAAAATTCCAATGCAAGCTGTATTGAGACCATAATTTAAATTTAAATGAGGCCATATTTAAAATTTCCTATAGCCACATTTTAAAAAGAATCTGAAATTAAAATATATTTTATTTAATCTGGTGCATCCAGAATGTCTTCCTTTTAACATGTAGTTGACATAAAATGATTATATTTTTTTCTCAAGCTAATGCTTCAAACCAAGTATATATTTCTTCTTTAAAACACATCTAACTGCATCTCCACTGTTCACTGAATCCATGTGATTGTTGGCTACTACACTGAGTATGGGCCCACAGACGACACTGAGTAGTTATCACATCAATATCAAGTGAACTGGAAGATGAATGAATGGGTAGGGCTGTCATTCTGCGGTGGAGTGACAGCGGTGGAGGACTGTCACTACCATGTGTGAGGCCTTCCATTCATCACTGCACCAACATACGAAGAATAAATGAATGAACAAAAGAGCCAGGGAGCGAATAAATGAATAAAGCTCTTTTTACAGGATATAGAAATGAGGCACAGAGACTATATACAAATCCTCTATCGGGCCCTACTTTAGAATGTGGGGAAAGTGCTATTTAGCTCTTGTCTGACCAGTGTAAGGAATCCACTTTCATGGCACTGCCAATGGCTCCTTGCTACCTAAAAACAATATATTCTTTATCACCATATTTAAAATGAGTAAAGTTAACTTTCAATTTTTGTATTCTCTTTCCCACCACTGCTGTCCACGCCCGACAGTTGCAAACAAGCTGATTATTCCAGGTGAGGAACACTAAAGATCTTGCCTAGAAGTAGCTTTGACCTCCCCCAGCTGACATCTGCCTGCAGCCGCGTCTTACTGGATGCTGCAAGTCAGTGAAAATTCTGGTCTTCAGACCCCAGGTTTCCATTAGGCTGGAGATCAGAAGCTTCCCCCACCAGGTGAAGGTCCCTCCCTCATGTGTTCATCTGCTCCTGCGCTAATGCTTGACACATGGCAGCTTATACTGAGTATACAAAGGAAAATTGGAACCGACATTTGAGCTTGCTTTATCGCTACATAAGTGCGTCCCTCTGACGGCCTGGTTCACTTAGCCCATCCCAGTGAGGACTCCCTCGGTCTGTTTATATGCTGTATCCTTCACCATGGCTCTTGGGAACTCCTCACCATAAAGATGTCATCTTTCCCTCAGAGCACAGAGCTTCACTGAGACTCCCTTGAATAGGTAACACCATTAGGTATATAGTGTATCGTGCGGCAGTTCACTGAGAAAATATATTGCCCTATACACTGTGTGCGTGATGTGGTAGAAAAAAGTATCGAACATTAAATTAAAGAGGAATATGTACGCATTAGAAACATACCATTTAAGTTTGGGCTTTAGATGAAAGAGATGTGCAATCATTACACTTGAAATCTTTGTTTTTTAACATGAGAGTGTTATCTACTTGTCCAGTCAAGATGGAGGAAGATACAACCGGAGTTCAGCTATTGCTAGGAATGAAGGGTAGAACAGGGACTGTGGCCTAGAAATCCAGGGATCAGCATCATCCTCAGATGCAGGCAGTGAGATACAAGAATGTAAGAACGAGGCAGAACAGGTGTATCATCCAGATGGAGCAGAAACACCTGGCCAAGGAGTTCTCTATGTTTGGTGTGACAATAATAATGAAGGAAGGGGTACAAACATGTTCACTCTTATTCATACTTGGCTGCGGGTTCAGAACGGCAAACGTCTCTACCATGGGAATGCTGACACCTTTGTCTAGATAGTCTGCTCCCGTTCCAGGCAACCAGGACTACATCACCAACTACGAACTCATTCAGAAAACTGTATCTGACTAAAGTCAAAACAATAAAGTTACATCATTGGTGCCTAGAAGCTCGGTCTTGCTAAGACGCTCAGCATCGTCATGCCTACTGATGTGATTCCCCAGCACCCCATGATAGACGGCATGTGTGAGTTGGGTTACTGCTAAGAGTTTAAGAACAAAGGGAGAGACAACAGCTTGCTGCCTTTAGCCAAACTAAGGACACTATCAGACAGACCCTGCAGGCTCACAGACTCTGCAGTTTTTACAAGGTTATATACAGTTCCACTGTTGACGTATGCTCCAAATAATGTTGACTGGGTGCTCTTTCATCATGTGAGGGATGGAGGCAAGAGCTTCATCCTCCCGACCTGGAAACCCACAGCAGCAGAAAATGATCCTTGCAGTCTCACAATTACTAGAATCATCTCACCCACACCCTGCATCACCCTCACTGTGGCAGGCGACAAGCACCTCCAGAAGAGACTAGTGGAGTCAAGACACCGACTGACACCGAGACACATGCTGACTCTCAGCAGCAGTGGAGAAAGAGGCTGCTGTTTCTCACACTATTCTGGGTCAGGGCAAAGTAAGAAAGTTAGCACCCCTGTGAATGACCCCCAAGCCCAGCCCGTCCTACATCAGGTGGCCTCTCTTACTGAAGGGGTTCTGTGTGTAGTCCCCTACACTACTGTCTTACGGTTTGATCACTGTGAAGAGACACCATGACTGTGGCAACTCTTATAAAAGAAAACGTTTCATTGGGACCGGCTTACAGCTCAGAGGTTCAGTCCATTATTGTCATAGCAGGAAGCATGGCAGCACGCAGGCAGATATGGGGCTAGAGAAGGAGCTGAGAGTTTTACATCTTGATCTGCTGACAGCAGGAAGAGACTGCCACACTAGGCATGGCTTGAACATCTGAGAACTCAAAGCCCACCTCCAGTGACATACTTCCTCCGACAAGGCCACACCTCCTAATAGTGCCCCTCCCTATGGGCCTGTGGGGACCATTTTTATTCAAATCACTATTTCTTTCTCACTCAGGTTTGTGCTCAGTCCCTGCCTGAAGAGACACCCTGAGGGACTCTCTGGCTTCCCTTCCCCACCATTCTGAGTTCCCCACAGATGACTGACTCCCACTGGCTCTCCCTCCTTGCCCTCAGTCAGCGATCCATCAGCACAGCACCCTCACAATTTCTCTTACTCTTTTAACTGGAGATCAATTTGCCCATTGGACTACTCTGCCTTCTCCTACCTTTTGGGGCAAGTCAGAGCAGCAAATACTTGGATCAGCAGCACATGTATCCTACTGAGGAAGCCCCCGGGGGGAAGGAGGGATTTGGTGGCTTTACTTTGTGTTTTTGAGCATTTGCAAGGCAGGCTTTGCCCTGAGAAAGCACCGATCCTAGAACCCACCCCTTCTCCAGAGGCATAGGAAAAGGTCACACCAGCTCTAGTTCTTTATCCTGCACGTGCTCCTTGATGTCAGGAATGTGCAGACACTATGGGCTGTCAGCCTCCTTAGCCCAAATGACCGCAGCAGAGAGTAAATTTTAAGTAGATTGCACGATCTGAGAAATACAAGACTTGAAGCATCATCCCGAAGCCAGGTTTAGAGAGCCACTGCCTTAGACCCTGACAACAGCCTGTCAATTCCCCACATCATCTCCTCAGGCTGGCTGAGCTATGCCCAGGAGAGAGCAGCAAAGGCTGAGTCCCAGGCCACAATGCCACACACATGTACCTGTCACTCACGGCAATGGATGTCCCACAGTAGGAATCTCCAAGATAGGAAATGACTTGTTTCCCTTCTCCCTAGATGGGGTTCCACCCAAGTCGCAGCATCCTATGCTGGCAGGAACAGCAGGCAGCCAGTGTAGGGTGGGGCAGGGTGGGGTAACACCCAAGGCCAGGACCACTGCAGTTACCAGCCTCACGCTGCTGAGAATGTTGAAGCACCTCTCTCAGGAGCTGGGGGACAGCACTCCTCTCTTGCCTCATCCTCCTGTCACTATCTCAGCCAACCCTATGCTGCAGGCAGAGAGGAAGGGCAAGCAGAATGGGAAGGTGACCATTTAATCCTGCCTTTGTACTTGGGGCAAATGGCCTGGTTGAGCTGCACTCTTTAGAAAATGCCACGCTCACAATAGAAAGGCTGCTTCCCAAAGCCGGATGCTCCTTGAGGCTACCCCACATCCTTCCACCAGGCCAGAGCAGAGTTGGGAAATTGTCTCTACACTTACCCCCATAACTTTCATCTATGTCTCTATTTTAGAGTGTTTTCTTATTATCCCCCTATTGTTATTCTACCTGGTATTGTTTCTTTCTTCACTTGGCTGTGTTAGAGATTTTATTTCGCTGCTGCTGTTGTTTCTGAGGCAGGGTCTCACCTAATCCCAAGCTAGCCTTGAACTCACTGTGTACCTGAGGATGACCCTGAACTCCTGGTCCCTCTGCTGCCATCTATTGCGACATGTGCCCACGCATCGATTTGGAACACTACAGACATATAAAATAAAATGAAGACTCTGGAAGATGTTACTAGCAAGGCTGACAGCTTCTAAATTTCTACGTTCTCAAACGGCAACGAAATTTGAAGGAAACCTCGCAGGTGGCATTTATAACCAACTTCGGTAACAAGGTATTCCTGCGAACCTCAACCACGACTGAATGAGAACAGACCAACAGCAGCTAGCCATAAATCCTGGGTGACATTAGCATTTGGAGCAGTGGAATAAAGCCAACAGGCACTTTGCCTTTTGGCAGAAGTCCAGGAGTTGGGCAGTCCTCAGGAGAGTCTGGCCTACATAAGGCCAGCAGCGATTCCCAGTAGCTTACTCATACAGGTGTAGGTAAATTTATGAGGGGCAAGGAGAGTGTGGATAATCCTATCACAGCCTTCTCCAGCCATGGAGAAGCTACTGGAAACATAACTAAGTGGACGAGGGCAAGAAGCACAAGAAGGAAGAGGAGGTTCCCACAACACGGGAAGGAGAAACCCTGAGTCTAAGTAAACAGACCACTATGTTTTAAAACACTACCCCACGTGCCAAGATGAGCGGCCCTGGTGAGTTAGAAAAACACCCTTGATCTATCTTGTTGAAACATCTAAGATGCCACACTTGGCAGCAGCCAGAGGGAAACACCAACGTCAAACTCCACAGAAAGTTGTCAAGAGAACTCAGAGACTGCTAGCTTCTCAGTTGCTGAAATGAAATACTGACCAAAAATACCTTGGAGAGGAAGGGTTTATTTGGCTTAGAGCTTATACACCACCAGTGGCAGAGGTCGAGAGCAGGAACTCAAGGCAGGAACTCAAGGCAGGAGCCCGGAGGCAGGAGCCCGGAGGCAGGAGCCCGGAGGCAGGAGCCCGGAGGCAGGCACTGACACCGAGGCCATGGAAATGTGCTCTTTACTGACTTGTGCTACCCACGCTTGCTCGGCGTACTTTCTTATACAGCCCAGGACCACCCACCCAGAGGTGTCACCATCTACCTTGACCTGAGCCCTCCCACATCAATCATTAATCCAGAAACATCCCACAGACATGCACACAGGTTAGTCAAATGGAAGTAACTCATCAATGGTGATTTTCCCCTCACAGGTCTGTCTAGGCTTTCATGTAAAGCTGTCAGAAGCAAACTATACCATGCACCATGAAAGTAAATCACAAATATATGCTTATGGAAAAAAAGCAGAGCTACAACCTTCCTTTTCAAACACAGCGAGAGTCTTTAATAAATAGTACATAGTACTTTCAAACAACAAAAACAAGGCCATAAAATCCACAATTTAGGTGTGTGAGCTACATACAGAACAGACAGAGGAAGAATTTGCTTCAGAGATCAAGATTAATTTAGAACAAACACAAAGTGATTAAACACAATGAAGAACTGTGTCAGAAAACCACAAGGTAAAGTGGAGGAAATCATTGAACAGATCGAAAAAACCAAATAGCTGCAAAGAGATTCCATGCAAATGAAGAAAGGAGACACCCCGAAAGTGGTGTGATGGATGAGAGCTAGGAGATCTGGAACACCCAGAGCATGGGGACAGAGCAAACTCTGAACACTACAAATCTAATATTCAAGCTACAGACAATGTATACGGAGAGCGCGAAACATTTGTACCTAAATGTCAGTCCGGAACAAAAAGACAAAAAGTAAACACAGCCTAGTAAAAATCCCTGAGCAGGACAAAAGGTAAAGCATAAGTGTCTAGAGAAGAAAATGACTTAGCTCTATGTTGGGACCAATTGGGTTCCTGGCCTTCAGCTGCTCTTCCCTTCTAGAGCCTTCTAATTGAAGTTACTAAAAGCTGTGCTTTGCCTAGAGGATCAGAGGATGAGATTTTCACCTGTTGGCCATTGACTGCAGGGTATTTAAGCCTCCAAGGTGCTATTAAAGAGGGCTTTTTGGTACCAGTGATGGAAGGTTCCTGTGTCGGTCTGTCTGTGTGTGAGTATTCTCAACCTCCAGCCCCTTGCCCGAAGCTCGCGAACCGGGGTCTAACGCATAGAGTGCAGACCAGGGCCACGGTGCACGGCAGCTGTAAGAACTAAATTAGCAACAGGCATTTCAACTGCAATGTATCGTTCCAAAAAACTAACAGAGTAACATATGCTTTACACTTAAAACCACAGAAATTGGACCAAATTAAAACTGAACAATAAAGAGTCAAGAATGACAACAGTTGACAGGTAAGCTCTTGTGATCTTGTTCTAACAAGCTGCCCATATGGGCCCACTGGAATATACATCAAATCAGATAACAAGTGTTAAGAGATTCCAATATGAGAACCAGAGAGGCAGGGATACATGCATGTACATGTGCACGAGTGTGTGTGTGTGTGTGTGTGTGTGTCTGTCTGTCTGTCTGTCTGTGCATGCATATTTATGGGTGTGATGTGAGAACTGGAAGAAAGAACTTTGCTATACACTGGCTGCCTGCTCAGATTACTAATAATTTCTCCTTTTGAGAAATGGGAAGCGGGTAGAGGAAACGTGCATTGAAAGGGAACGGTTTCTCCACTGATTGCACCAGGGGTGCAGTATTAGCACTGTGACTCACAAAATGTCTACATTATTTTGGATAGAATGAACAGTCATTGGAAGATTCTCTTTTCATCATAACGCTTAGAAATCTCACAAAGCAGAGCTGGGGAGACAACTCATGGTTAAAGCACTTGCCAAGCACACAAAAAGAGAGACTTCAGGTCCCCAGAACCCAGGTAAATGCCAGGTAGACATGAAAGGCCACCACAATTCCACCTGAGGAAGACAGAGGATCCACTAGCAAAAGTTCTGTGTTCCTTTAAGAGACTCTGCTTCAAAGGAGTAAGGTAGAAGAGTGATTGGAAAGATCTGTCATCAAACTCCAGCCTTCATACATACACACACACACAGAGAGAGAGAGAGAGAGAGAGAGAGAGAGAGAGAGAGAGACAGACAGACAGACAGACACAGAGAGACAGAGACAGAGAGACAGAGACAGAGAGAGGCAGACAGACACACACACATGCTCTCATGCACAGCACACACACAAACACACACACACAGAGAGAGAGAGAGAGAGAGATCCTTGCAAATTGAAACTATAATTGCAATGAAAAGAAGTGTTTCTGTTTAGAAGTTTTACATGGACATAAGCAGATGGGCCTATAGTGAACCTGTAAACCTACAACATTCTGCCAGCCTGGATCACAGAGAAGCTGTGGATGACAACCACCACAATAATGCCAGGACGCGCCAGAGGTGAACTGAGACCACTCAGTCTCAAATTGCAGATAAACGCAATCTCAAAATATGTCTGAATCCATCGATTCGTAAAAAGAAAAAAAATCTGTAAAAACACTGCTGTTCACTTTTGTGGGGTGATAAAGAACCGATTCCTTCCTTGGAAAACTGATCAAAGAAAAGCATAGAGTTTTATTTATTTTCCCTCCCGTCTAAAAGAACTGTAGCACAGAGTGCCAAGCAGCAAATGAGGTGAACTGCTTGTTCTAAAATTATCCCAATTAATCAATGGGGGAAATGATAGAATAAAACAGTTTTGCAAATTCCAATGAATTAATATATCCAGGCATTGAGCATCAGCAGCTGCTAACATCACATGAAGAGACAATCAGATACCATGTGCCTAAAGATGAAAGAATCCAGCACCATTTATAGGCTTGCAAATGCATCAACCCCAAATCTAATCAACTCCCTGGATCCATCTGCCAGTTTTCAGGGAACACAGGAAAATGATGAATGGGACTGCAAAGACCCAGTCAGCAAAATCTACACTTCAGAAAACTACACATGAATAAAACCCAGGGTTTATTTACAAGTAAATTGTGGGAAGGAAGGTGTGGCAGTTCAGTGAGAATGGTGCCCTTAGTCTCAGATATTTGAATGTTTGAGTTCTAGTTGGTGGAACTCTTTGGGAAGGATCAGGAGGTGTGGCCTTCCTGGAGGAGGTGTGTCACTGGGAGTGGATTTGGAGGTTTCCCCACCATTCCGTGTCTCTTTCTCTGCCTCACGGTTGTTGTCTCAACACGTAAGCTCTCAGCTACTGCTCCAGCACCATGCCTGCCAAGCTGCCTGCTGCCATGCTCCCCACTATGATGGGCATGGACCTTAACCCACTGGAACCACAAGCCCCCAAATTAAGTGAATTCTTTTATAGGTTGCCTTGGTCATGATATTTTTTTCACAGCAATAGGAAGCTAAGACAGAAGGCAATGGAGAAGGAATCTGAAGAGCAAGTGCAAGGGTGCAAGGGTTGGGGAGACAGCTCAGGAAAGCCTGGGTGCTGCTCCCCAGAACCCACACAAAGCTCGGTGTGCCACTGTGTGCTTGGGACACCGCACTGAGGGGTGATGATAGCAGAGTCCAGGGCTCACTGACAGCTACTCCACCTGAAATGGGGTCTCTAGTCTCTATGAAAGACCCCTACCTCAAAAGACACAGAAGAGAAGCAACTAAAGAAGACATCCCAGTGTCAGCGTCTGGTCTCAAATGTATAGGCAGGTACACTCACACAGCACACACAGATATATACATGCCAACACATACACACAGAGAGGGGGCATTAAAAAACCATTTTTATAAACTTACCTGTGTTGGATCTCATATAAAAGAACCCTCAGAAACAGTCATGGGGTCTGTGAAGATCCTCACAGACCTACCTGCAGACTCATATTTGAACCACCCAAACAAGTGAGGTGCTGCCTGTCCTCTGCAGTATGTCTTCTTAAGCAGATATCACACTGCTTAACTAATCCTTAACTCTCAGCCAGATAAACCTAATGCTCCCTACTCTAATCGATACAGCTATTCACATCTGGCAATGATGCCAATAACAAAAGGATGCCACGGGAGCCAATGTGAGGAAAGTTCCAGAGATGGTGTGCCCTGAAAACCGTAACTGTCTCTTAATGTTAGAAACCCAGCCAACAAGGATGGGAAAAGATACCACTCACAGGACAGCACCTTTCTAGTTGAGAACCTTCCAGAAGCCGGGAATGGGCCAGGTACCGTGTATTGCAAGCCACACTGAATGATGGTTATAAGAAAGGCATTAAGGAACTAGTGGAGTGAACATCAAGACAGCAATGTCTTCCCAAATGTACTCATAAGCTTAATCAGTAATGTTTCCCAAGTGCATGCATAAGCTGGCTGCAAATTTAATCACTGGGTATTGAAAGAAAGGCATTCTGGATTTCTTTTTTTAGTAAGCAACAAAGGGCTAGAGTGTAGCTCAGTCGGAAGAGTGCTTACCAGGCATGCACAAAACACAGGGTTTGATCCCAGCACCGCATGACCTGGCTATGGAGGCACACAGCTGTAATCCTAACACTTGGGAGCTGGAGGCAGGAAGATGGGGAAATTCAGGCCATCCTTGGCTACACAGTGAGTTTGAAACCATGCTTGGAGGCATGGCGTTCTTTCTGAATAGAAAAAAAGAAAGAGGAAAAAAGGGAAGCCAGAAGATATTAAAAAACAAAGATCATTTTGAAAATTAAAAATAAGAACTGCTTCAGTATCAAATATGAAAGGCCTATTTCAAACTATTAACTGTTACGATGGGTCTCTACTGGAAAAACACAACAGGTTAGGAAGAGAACAGAAAACCAGAAGCCATGTGTAAATTCACCTGTGATGAAAGGAAATTCCCAGGTGGTGAGGAAAATGATGCACCCCGTTACCAGAAAGAGACAAGAACAATCTGAAGAAAATAATAAAACCATAAAATAAGTAGGATACAGACACAGAAATGCTTGTACAATCTTAGGATGAGTCAAGCTTTGTATGCATTATACTAAACAATGTATCGATGCACAGTGCATATGTATTACTACAGCCTGTAAACATCAAAAATACTCATTATTTTAAGTGCAAAACAAGTTAATGCTGACCAAGTATCCATTTTAAATACTTTCCTACACAAAGAGCACTTGTAGAACGCTAAGAGGAAATCAGACATTCTACTACCCAACTTAAGTAGAAAACAAACTAAAGAATGGATAAAATAAATCTCTGGAGACTGGGGAGATGGCTTGGTCAGTAACAAGCTCCTTAGGGGCTCATGGAGGTCTGTGTCTGGATCCCAGCACCCATGTTAAGAAAGTCAAGTGTGGCAGAGCATGTATCTAATCCCAGCATGATGAGGCAAAGACAGACCTCATCTGAATTCCTGGAACTCCCAACTAGCCAACCTAGCCAAATTGTTCACTGAAAGGCCCTGTTTGAAGAGCAACATAGAGAATAAAGGAAGGCACGCACATTGACTTCTAGATGGTACACACATACAAGAACATGCATATGTACACATAGATGCCCCCCCACACACACCCCCACACACACCCCACATACAAAGAAATAGGCAGTACAGAGATTGGGAAAAGAACAATAGGAACAAAAACATTTGATGACAGGATGCTGAACTGAATGAGCATTTATTTGAGAGACGGTGTTTGGAAAAACAAGAACACTTTGGAGCTTGATCTGAAACTGTGTATTAAAAACCTAAAAGACAGCCTTCTTGGCCCAGTAAGTTCACTGCTGGAATTTACCCTAAGGAATTTCAGATATTTGAGAAACTATGAGAAGTTTGTTTGCTGGGGTTCTGGTAAAATTAATAATAATAAGAATAACGGAAAATGTATATACAAAGTTAATGAAGCTCTCTGAACAAACTTAGTAAATTAGTTATTAAAGTGACATGAATTTGTGCTTAATAAACCATGTCATCATTATACATTGATGGAATGAAATGCAACGTGCTTAAGAAAAGCTATTAAAGCCGTGATAGAGAAA
Organism: Myodes glareolus; assembly: GCF_982192425.1. NCBI lineage: Eukaryota > Metazoa > Chordata > Mammalia > Rodentia > Cricetidae > Myodes > Myodes glareolus. The sequence continues at coordinate 48,087,154 of NC_142048.1, forward strand.
AATCCCTGTACACTGAATATGGTTCAGGACAGAGAGCTACAACTGTTTATTCAGTCTTTTAACACAGCCTTTTGAGGAATGTCACAGAAGGACAGCACAGACTGCTCCCATTCTAGCAGGGAAGGTGACAGTACTCAGTGGACAAGATGTCTGTCATGTTCTTTGGCTGTGACCGTAGGCAGGATGGTGTGAAGTTTGGAGGAGGTAGCAGGTGAGGTTTGAAAGGACTCCAGAAGACGTCACTGTGGAAGGGACTTTTGAACAAAAGCCTAGAAGAAATGAACTGACAAACAGCATCAACAGGGGACACAGTGAGTAGAGAGGCCTTGAACATGAAAGCACCAGGACTGGTTCAGACCAACCTTAAGGTTGGGGAAACCAAAACTGAATAAAGAAGACAGCAAGGTGCAGAGGCCACTGGGGCGGGGCGGGGAACATGGGGAAGGGTAGTTGGGGTGGAAGGTGAGGGTACTTGAAGGTGAAGGTGGGGGAAGCAGAAGGTGAGAGGGAGGGATGGAAAGGTGGGGGCGGGGTGCACCTTCAGCAGCATCCAGTAGGAAACTGTAACACTGTCAGCTTTCTCTCTGAAAGGTGCAAAACCAAATGCAGGCAGTGGGCGGGATTCACCTAGTGTCACACACCCAAAAAACAGTATTAGCACAAATGTATGCATTTTATTTATGCGTGCATGAGAAGATGGAGGAGGTAGGACAGAAACAAAATGGAAGACATGCCCCTGAATAGCAACAATGCAATATATATGCATATATCATGAAAATTTACTTTTGTCCTAAATAGTTTAATTATTTCATACTGTGTACATGTACAAAAAGAAGCAAATCGTTCCAAACATTTATGATTTTTAAAGTGAACAAGCCTCTCTTTCTCTGTCTTGTGTAGTTTTCAAAAGGAGAGCTTGTGGCTTTTTCAATGATATTCCCGTCTAGTTCTTTGGATGTACGTCCAGTGAGTCACACAGCAGATCTAAGGCGATCTCTACTGAGTGGAGCTGAAGGGTGGCCCATGTCGCAGATCTGAGCTGGGTCCCTGGTCGGCAGGGTCTGTATGCATTCCTTTACAAGCACTGGCAACCCCAAACCAAACAAATGCACTGCAGGTTAAAAGTACTCAGACCCTGCATGCCATGAATAGGAATCATCCAAACATCAACACAGCCATCTTCTACCTCAACCTGGAAACACCTGTGGCTTCTGTCTTTATCACTGCTGTTGTAAGGTGTGTATCTCGTATGTAAGGAAAAGATGGAAAATTAATAAAGGGTTTTTAAAAACAAAATTAAAGATCTAAGACAAAATTAAAAGCTCAACTAGATCCTCCATGCACACTGAAAAAAACAGCGTCTAGGTTCTCAAAATGTGGTACCCAGATCTGCAGCCCCAGGGGCACCAGATAATCCATCGAAATGTGGGTATACTTGGACTCCTATTAGACCCACTGCATCAAGAATGCTGAGCATGAACGGGACCTTCAGATGATTCTGCACAATGCCAGGAAAGCCAGAAGTAGGGGGTAGAGATGGCTTTCTGACTCTTCTCTCTGCTAAAGTGAAGACAGGACACTGACCTCACCTGCTCTTTGCTCTGTGGGATTTCTATCCTTCAGAAGTTAACATCTACCTGGGTTTATTTACCATTTATCTTCCGGGTCAGGCGAAGTTGCAGCCCTGTCACTAAAAATGTCCCCAGCGCAGTCTGGGGAGACCACAGGCTTTGGACTCCTGATCCCATCAATGCCTGCATAGCTGTCACTGTGAAATTGTTTTCTGGATAAGCTAATCTCTGCGCATTAGTGCTAGCCTGTGCAAAGTCTTGGGCATCCCTTTCCAACAAAGGGAAGAGCTGAAACATGTTCTCTCTCTTCTATAATCCTGTAATTTTATCTGGGATTGCTCTGTAACACCATCTTTTCCCAACAGGATGGAATAGCAATTCGCTGCTAAACCTTGCACACACCGAAGGCCCCTAAGTCCCCATCAGAGGGAACTAGATGGAAGGAACTGAGAATCCGACTTACCATTTAATTGGTACTTGACCTCTGAGAGGGAGGGTATAAAAGGATCTCAGAGAATCACATAGTCCCTGTTCTTTCTGGGTTACTCCCACAAAATAACATCTTACATTGTTACATAGGCAAAATCAGTAAGACTCCTTTTTCCCCTCAAAAACTACATAGGGTTAAAACTTCAAAGAATCTCTCAGCAGGAACTTATTGTCCCGAAAGTACATAGCTGGGAACATTTCTGGCATTGTTTAGATGTAGTTTTTGTTTTAGAATAATTTTAAGACCGAAGTTGCAATAACGTCACACAGTGGCCCCACAGACCCTACACTCCGCTCTCCCTAATGTAAACATCCCACAGGACTGGGAGGCACTTGTCAAAACTGAGAACCAAGCACTGTGGCAGGACTATCGCGGCTCTAGTCTTTATTCAGACACAAACAGTTTCTCACTAATGCTGTTCCTCTACTCCAGGAGCTAATCCAAGACACTGCCTTGCATTTAGCATTTTGTTTTTTTTAGCTCTTTTCTTGTGCTTGCCAACTTCTGGATTAGAACTTCATATAGAACAAGCACGTATAAATAGCGGCTAATTAACTAACACAGCATCCCACGTTCCCTAACTGTTGGCAATTCTGCTCCAAATACAGAGGGCTCCATGGTGCAAGAGGCCAGCTAAGTCACAGTGCGGCCAGGTGGCCTTGGGGCGGAGGCAGGACCCATCCAGACTTCGACATCCTCATAGGTGAGCTGGAGGGAGAAATCCATTGGGGCCACAAACAACCTGGACAAGTTAACGACACCCTACAGGTCCCTGGTCCTGAAGATAAAAGCAATGTCCTGAAGGAAACTCTTTATAACACGGCTCTCAAGATAGCCAGGGCAACAAATGGCTTATGTAACGGCCCCTATTCATCTTTTCAGAAAACATTTTCCTTATCTGTTTGTCCAGTGATGGATATTAATGCTGACTCTTTATCCTCTGGCTACGATGGAGTGATGCAATAGATATTAAGTGCAGGGACAAGAGACAGGGATGGGAACATACTCGTTGCAAAGAAATGACCGATGTTTCTATGCTAATCAGCTGTGTTGATTGCCATCTATTGTATACATTCATAAAAGCGCCATGCCATGCCTCCTAAATACATACAACAGGATATGTCAATCAAGTGAATCTTAAAGCCTTTTATTTCAAAAATCTGTCAAGGTTATCCAAAGGCAACAGGAAGAAAGATGTGTGCGTAGGTGGAGATTTTTCTCCATCCCACCAGCCCCACTGGTTTGGTTTCTCTCCACCCACTGGGTCCCCGCAGTCGCTTATGAAATAACTACTCTGAGGCTTATTACCAGTTACAAGTGGTTGGCCAGTGACTTATGTTTCTTATTAGCTAGCTATCTTTCTATTTCTATAAATCTGTGTATCACTATGTGGCTGTGGCTTATGGGAGATGCCCTGGCATCTCGCTTCCCCAGCGGCTACATGGCCATGGCGTCTCCCTGACTCTACCTTTTCTCTCTCCTGATCTTTGTTTCGATTTCCTGCCTATGTATATTCTGCTTGGCCATTGCATGAAATGGCTTTATTCATCAACCGATAAGAGAAACACATAGTCACAACATGTAGAAGGACAGCCTACATCGTGTGTGGGCAAAAGTAGGAGGAAAAAGAAAGCTCTTTGACAGTGTTGGAGAGATGGCTCCGCAGTTAAGAGGCTGGGCCTTAACCTCTAGCTGCTCTTCAAGAGAACCCAAGTTCAAAATTCTCAGCACCCACATGACAACTGTCTATAGCTCCAAGCACCTAATGCCCTCACAGACATACATGTAGACAAAACACCAATGCCATATAAAATAAAAATTTTAAAAAAGTCCACTGATTTCATGGGGAAAACCTTGGCAGAAGCTACCGGGAGATTTCCTACCCCATAGGTCTTGCAAACCTTTTCTCCTTTCCCATCTTTTCCTATTCCAGCTCACCTCCATGAGAGTGAGAGAAGACAGACATACGCATAGAAAAACAAAAGCTTCCAACAAAAGGCTAAGCTCGTGAACAGCCAACCAAGGACCCGGCACCAGGTATTCTTGATAGATGCCTCTCAGGTTTCTGAGAAGACAGAAAAATGGCTTCCTGAATTCCCCTTGCAGGCCCAGACAGGACTCTCAAAATCCCTCTCACATTTCCGAAGTCTCCACTGCAGCATTGGCCTGGAACAATCCTCACACACAGGGAAAACAAATGACCAAGTTTTGAGGCATTTCATCCAAATGATCACTCGGGTGAGAAATAGGTCAGGCCCAGAAATGACCCCAGAGGTTCCCCTTCAGTGAATTATAGCAAAACAACGGTCAGCCTTATTTTTGAGGGTGTAATGAATAAACTGTTACAACAGCCACTGAGGCTTTAACGGACAGGTTGAGACAGACAATCACGATCAACAAAACTGAACATTGGGGCAAACTGCACAAAGGGTCCTCAAAGACTTAATGCTTGGTGGTCTTCCTGAGGCAGTCATATATTCTTAGACTCATCAACATACTCCGGCCCCCAAACTAGGTCAGTCTAGATCAGTGGTTCTCAACCTGAGAGTCGCAACCCCTTTGGAGGTCAAATGACCTTTTTCATAGGGGTCACGTAAGACCATGAGAAAAGAGATATTTACATTACAATTCATAACTGTAGCAAAATTGCAGTTACGAAGTAGCAACAAACATCATTTTATGGTTTGGGGTCACCACGACATGAGGGACTGTATTAAAGGGTCAGAGCATTAGGAAGGTTGAGAACTACTGGTCCGGATAGAAAGCCCTGAAAACGTTCTGCAATTGGACCAATGAACCAGTGCATGATCTTTGCTTCTTATATGGAAGCTCAGGGCAACAATGTGTTTGTCTCTATCTACTTGCAAAGCAGTTACAAAAGTGTGCATAAGAGCATACTTTCCTAATTCTTGGGCATGCTATTTACTTCTTATTTTTATTTTTGAATTTATTGATTATTTTTGACTCTTAAAATAGGTTCCCAGCCTCACTGAGAACTGCAGGCTGGCCTAAAATTCTCTATACAGTTCTTGCTGGCCTGGCATTTGCAGTCGTCCTGCCTGGGTCCCCTTTCCCCTAAGTTTGGAGTGACACCATGTCCACCTAGAGCACATCAGCTAGCCTCAGACTCATCAGAAAATCTAAAGTCCAATTAGGTTATGTCAAGACAAAAAGAAAAGCAGTTTCACCCCAAAGATTTTTGAGAGTGTGACTGGATGTGAACAGGATGGGCAGCCATGGTCCACCCAATGTTCCTCTTCAGTTTTCCTAATAAAGAACACGCTGGATTCTCTGTCAGGATTCATAACAGCTAGGGCGCATGCAAGGACTGCCTCAAGCCCAGAAATGCTTGCTCTATTCCCTACCCCGGCTGCAGTTACTCACTTGAGTTATAGGAAAATGGAGGCAGCTAAGGCCAGCAAGGTCACAGGCCAGATATAGACTTCTTTTTACAAATACCTCTCTCTTCATGGCCAGCGTAACAGGGCTGGGGAGGGTGGGGCAATACTGGAAAGCTCGCCACAGAGGCAGAGCAGAAAATGTCTTAAGATATTTTTTTCAGTCTTAAGGGCAGAGATTCCATACATCTCAAACTTTTTGTTTACAGACAAAATCACATACTGTATTTTAAATCTTTTAGTGTATGTGGGATGGTGGGGCTTATATTTCTAACATGGTAAGTATAAAATAAGTCACAAACACCTCACACCTTAGCCACATCCTTATCTCTTGCTCTGTCATACTTCCAGCCTTTGAGATTTTTGTATATTCTGCAATTCCTTCTAAGGAACCATAACTACAGCTTTAATTAAACTGCTATCAGATATGATAAATTCACATTCAAACTGCTCTCAAAAATGTAGTAATGAATCTATCTGATGTAATCCCCAGGGAAAAAGCCAAATTTGCACCGCCGGCCATCAATCCTCCCTACCCAGGATCGTGAGGAAAACTAAGAAGGACAGAAGGCAGAAGAGACACCAGCGGAGGTCGTGACCTGCTGAGATGGATGTACCCATACATCTCTTCCACACGGGCCCACACTAGAGCATGTGTGCCCCCCCCACACACACAGTGTTTTCCACTAATGCTCAAATAATGACCCTTTCCCAGCGCCAGCTCCCAACAGAACCACTTTGCTACTGAACGCCTGCTTAGTTGGGAGCCAAACCACAGGGCGCACAATCAAGAAGGAAGTCATTTGAAAATTACTAGGCATTCTAGCTGTGTGTCCTCAGATGCCTGGAAGTACTTTTCCCCCCACTAAGCCACCTGGCATCCATTTCAAAGCACAGGTCTTTCTGTAGAGGAGGGAGCAGCAATGACCATGGAGAGCTAGAGGGAACCGGGCCTCTGTAGAAGCTGTGTTCACTAGTACCCACGACAGACACGGGGCCAAAGGAGACACGCAGCCGAACTGACATCTTCAGGGGGTTCTCTTGCAGATTTTCGCTTCTGTGTTAATCAGGACACTCTAGGATGCTGGATGGAAGTGTCTCACAGTAGCACGTATTTGCACGTATGTTTTCAAAAGGGGCTTCTAAGAGCAGTATTGTAAGGAAAACACTTGGGCAGCAATGTGCACATGAGGCTATCACGCAGTCGCCGTGACAGAGGACACGAGCAATCCTAGGTGTTCTCCCAGGGACTCATCTTCGCTACGGGGCTCCTTGAATCACGATTTCATTGCAGCCTACTTTGACAGACTACTGCATTTTGAAACAGGGGAAGTGAGTTAGAAAAGGACTTAGGAACAGTGATGAACTTCCCGCTGCTCACGAGCCATGCCACCCTGCAGTTTTACCATTGCACCATCTAACCCAAGCTCCTCCAACTCCCACTCTGCGGGTACCATGGCATTTGGTCTTCATCAGAAACACTCGCTGTTACTCTGAGATGACTTTATTAACTGATGTACATCTCTCATACTGTTTGTCACAGTTCATTAATACTGCAAGGAGAACCCTGAATAAATACAACAGAAGCAAAGTTTTTCCCAATGAGAGCATCCTTGTAGAGACTTTGTCTTTAAGTAAGTATGATGACATTGCTTCTTACTTGATCAAAGATATTTTGTGTTAAGAAAGGCAGACTTAATGGAGTAAGCCTGGTCCAGATGTGGTTTTCACATCTGTCACTGCTGTCATTTATAGACAGATGATATCAAAAAGCTGAAGCCAAGCATCCATCATTTGCTGACTGATTAAGAAAAAACATCAACTGCATAGAACTCTTGATCCTCAATTTTCTTTCTCCCAACTTTTGGCCTTCCCATCATCTCACAGCCGAAGTGACTCTTTCACCAGAGGGCAGGCCACGAAAGTGGTGGGGGAAAGAGGTGGGTCAAATGGTCTCCCAACTACCTGCTATGTGTCCTGAGTTTTTTCTGTCACCAGCTGTGAGCACATTTTTATATAAGAGAGGAAGTTCATCCAACTATGGACATCCCTCAACTGGCCCACATCTGCCTTTTGGAAATGAGGTTTTATTGGACTAGAATCATGCTGGTCCACTTCCAGATCCTCTGCAGCTGCTCTGGCCGTATAAAAACAGATGGGGAGTGGGGCAGCAAAAACAGTGACATGGTTGGCATCACCTACAAGACTAATTTCCTGGCTTCTTCCAGAAAAACTTTGCCAGCCTTGTCTCGGGAATTGGGCTTGTTGGTGCGGAGTCTCAGAGTGGCCGGACTAAGCTGAAGGCCTGCTCTCCCTGCTAGAGTTCTTATTTCACACTGGACAAAGTCACAAGACAGAATCCTGAAGCCCACCTTCTCTACAGAGATGTGGAAGAAAACACCTTAGGATGCTTTCAGTGACAGTCAAGACAACAGGTTAGCTAGCTCAAGGACTTCCTTTACTGAGACAATATGTGAAAGACAACGTAGGTAAAGGGTTAGTTGCGGGAGTAGCTTGGCAGTTTAACAAGCACTCTGAAGACTGTCAACTCTGTTGCCTGTGGACCTGAGCCAGACTGACTGTTACTGTCCAGGCCGACTGCTATGGCCTTACGGTAGCTGTACCTACACACATACAATAGAACAATCATCTTCCCTCCTTCCACTCTGAACAATAAGCAAAACCTTTCCCCAAATTCCCAAACACGCCTTCAGTTTGCTGTTCCCCTATCCCTCTGCACAGACAACACCACAGACCCGGGCACTAAGGCAATTTCTACCAAGAAGAAAAAGACCACTGATTTCCCCAAACCAGTTGAATGTGGCAGCTGGTGCTGAGATCTCTTATACATGCTCGCATACTCTCTCTCTCTCTCTCTCTCTCTCTCTCTCTCTCTCTCTCTCTTTCCTGAAGCCTATGACTTATTAGAAAATGATGAATAGCTGAACAAACTTTGGGTTTTATGAAAAGATGACCATGGGCTGGCAGTCCACAAGGTTTTCTATAGATTGCCATGATCCTATTTTATTGTAAAATTTAGCACGATCCCATTGTATTGTCAAAGAGTAATACTCAAGTCACCAGGCATGTCATTGGCGGTGAGTAAGTTTGATTTCCTATTAAAATATTTTATGCATACATGCATATACATATGTATAAAAGCAAACACTTTATATCTCAGAAATAAAACTATTCCATGAATTATCGCTATGAACTTGAATACAGCATTTTATCTCTCTCAAACTTAAGAGGTTAAGATGAAAATCCCTTCAAGGTCTGTGATACAAAAATCATTACTAATTCAAAAGCTTGAATAAAAGAACACTGGGTATTTGAATAAATATTTAATTTATACTTTTTTATTTATAAGCTACATTTTTTTACACAAAGAAGGTGAGCTAGCCTTAAAAAGTTAAATAGCAAAAGGGAAATAAACAGTCATTGAGTTGGTGGCAAGGGAAACCAGACATTCTTGAAGAATTGCTCATAAGCGCCACCTGCAAAAATGAGACCTAAGTTGTGCATTTAAATCACGAGGGAAAACATTAAATTATAAAACTGACAGTGTCCATGAGCTAGGACTAGCGATAATGGTTCAGAGGAAGCAGAGTTTCGCTTTATATCAACAGTTAAGATAAATTCCACTTATATTTCCCAAGGAAGAGGACACCACAGCAAATATTCTTCTTACTTTCAACATTTTAAAATCAAATCTATTAGTTATAATAATGCTAACCGCTGAAACAAAGCCTGACATCTCGCGGTCTTTCCACAACAGAAATGTATTCCTAAGCACGGACAGCACTCAGCGCGATGACCATGATCCAGCCATCCCATGGGTCTATCCTCTAGGGTCAAGACTCTTTGCAGTCTGCTAAAACAGGGCTGCCCGGTCTAACCACGAGGGACATTCTAGAACAGAGAGTCTTGTGTGCTTGTGGATCTCTTCAGCACTTAGGTTATTTAGAAGCAAACCTGCCTAATTAAGAGCCCAGAATATAACAAAAATGTCTCCATATATTGTCAAATGATTCCTAGAGGACAAATTTGTTTCTTTCTGACTGAGAAAGAGTGAATTAAAGATAACAGAGGAAAAACTCGAGAAGCCATGTTCCTTTTTACCTGAAGTCTAATTCAGTACATACATGAACAGCCACAGTTTGCTCTTGGGCCTTGAACTCAGTGACTTTGGTGATTATTGCCATCTGCTTCAATCACCATTTGAAAGAACAGGCTAAACATTTTTCTTACCCAGACAATTCTTAGTGCTTTTGTCTAGTTAATGCGTCACAGCATTCTGGGTAACTACTTTGGGAGTCCTACCGCCGTAGATTAGTTTTTGTATGTAGGACTTTACCTGGATGGGATTCAATGCTACACACACTACACACTTTCATAGTTCACTTCATATCTCAACACAGTATTTTGAACTTGACCCTTATTACCCATATCACTCCATGAATCAGCAGCTCCTTCCTCTGCACTACTGAATAGTATTCCATTGTATGAATGGAATTTATACAAAGTGTAATGGCGCATACAATCAATGTACAAAGATACACACATCTGTTTACTGTTTCAACTGTCACATGTTGCCATCTGAAGAGCTTATAGGCTAGTATCTTGACTCATTTAAATGTAGGAAGAGCTGAGAAATGACATACTTAGCTAGGCGGAGAAAACTCTGTATTCTGAGGAGTGGGGCATAAACCTTTTGCAAGGCAATACATTATCTCTGTTTATGCAATACCTACACAGGCACTCCGTGTATCACTCCAGACCTTTAGGCGAGGATAACTAAGTAAATGTTGTTGGGAGGATTTGTACTTTATAATAGTAAGGTTTTCAGAAGAGTATTAAAATCTTGCTATCCACGGAAATACTTACCATTAACCATGTTAAATTATAAAACAAACATACTTTAATTCACTAGCCACATGTTTTGATTAAATACTAAATGATTTAAAGTACCTAAAACAACAACAAGAAACACTTAATTTTAGTGTTTCTTTTGTGCATTCCTTTTTTGAAAGTTCAATATTTTAAATTAAAGTATTTGGCACTGGTTAGAATGTGACTGACCACGTATAAAGAGTAATGTATTTGAATGACCATAATTATACCTAAAATATGCAGACCTGCAATTCATAGAAAGTTCAACTTTAATTTCACATGATTTGAGTATATTATATTTTAACATGAACTCAAAAGAGATAATCCATAATAATAGATATGCAGGCTGAACAGTTATCACATTTACCCATGAATAAAAGCCCATAATCATGAATTCATGAATATTTTCCCAGTAAATCCTTTCCAGACAAAAGAGCTGGCCCATTAAAAACCTACTGCAAAAATACAGCTGTTTGGGGCAGGAAATAGTGTTCAAAAGTAGCAGATGTTCTGCAAATGTATAAAGTCCTGAATTTGATCTCCAGCAGCCCACCACCCCCAAAATGGTCTTTCTATTTGAAAAGTAAATGCTATGCTAAAAGGTAAAACCAACTACCTTCTGTTGCCCTGCATTTTTACTAATGGTGATAGAAGTAATATTATGAAAATGTCCATTCGACCATAAGAGCATGGATAGCCACAGTAATCCTAAGCAAAAAGAACAATGCTAGAGAGATTGGCATTCAAAATATATTATAGAGTTACAGTAATAAAAACAGTATGGTATTGTAACAAAAAAGACATGTGTACATGCCAGCAGAATAAACAAAAGACCCAAACATGTGTACACATAATAATTTCAGCCATTTGCTCTTTGATAAATGATGGAGAAGGGTTAACTGTCTATGTGTTACTTTCATTGGTTAATAAAGAAGCTGCCTCGGCCTTTGATAGGACACCAGCTTAGATAGGCAGAAGTAGACAGAACAGAACTGTGGGAGAAAGAAAACAGAAGCAGACAGTCGCCATGACTCTCCTCTCCAAGACAGACCCAGGTTAGAATCTTCCCGGTAAGCCACGACCTCGTGGTGCTACACACATTATTAGAAATGGGTTAGATCAATATGTAAGAATTAGCCAATAAGAGGCCACAGATAATGGGCCAAGCAGTGTTTAAAAGAATACAGTTTCCCTGTAATTATTTCAGGGGTAAGCTAGCTGGGATCAGGGCGGGAACACAGTTGGTTCCTTCCTTTTACAGATAAAGATGCCAAAGCATTCACTGGAGAAAAGATAGATTCAACAATGGTGCTAGGAAAACATGTAGAAGAATCCATTAGACAGCATTAATTATTCCTAGCCGGAACCAAAGCTGTGAGATTGGTCTTACAATGCTCAGAGCACGCCAGGTACTAAACCTGCCCAAGTGCCCTCTGAGACTATGGGTCTCGGAGGAGAACCTAGCACTACCATTTTACTAAACCAGTGTAATTCCCAACCGCATTTTATATATTAAGTGTAGCTCTCACCCCTTATCAAAGAATATTCTTTTTGAAGCCAAAGAGAGCTCTACAGCACATTTCAACTGGTCGAAATGAGGAGGACAACCAATCACGGGCTGCCCAGCCCCAGTAAAAAGATACTTCTACAATCCAATTGCTGAGCACAATTCTCAGGGAGCATCAAAGAGGAGAAAACAAAGCAAGTGCAAGAGCCAGAGGACCAGGAAGACTGCTGAGATGTTGCATCTTCTAGATCTAACTAGGATGCTACACCACTGAAATTCTAGTAATGCGGTTGCCTGAACAAGACCTGAACAATGACAATGCAATTTCGTGTACTGTGGTGGAGGGGGAAACCTCGCTGCACCCAGATCTGCAGGCAGTTCATAACTGTAGAGAGATAAAGAATTAGTCTTCCTCAGAAATCAACCCCCTTACTTGTTACTCGTTTCCACGTGGTCAGTCCTAAAAGCAGGCTCAGCAGGGTGTAGTTCTATGTTCTTTTACACTCAATCAACCAATCAATCAATAATTAAAGGAGAGGCCATGAATTTGAGAAAAAACACTGGAGGACACAGAAGGGGTTGGGAGACGAGGGTTATATAATTATACCTTATTCAAAATACTTTTAAATTTAACCAAAACACAACAAATGCTTTGTCAAAGATAAAGTAATATAAACATATCCCTTATTTGGAAAAGTGGGAATGAGAATTGGGATTACAATATATACTGTGAACGAGTTTAGACCCAAGTGTGTGTGGACATAGGACTCCAGCTGAAGGAAAGAACACACAAGGAAATCCAGTGGAAACATCTGAAGAAAGGGCAAAATAAACTGGTTCAGACCGGGGGACAAACATACTAGGAAGGGTCCAGGGAGACAGTGGGAGAGGGAACACCACACATTTATACCCCAACATCACAGCTGCTCTGGAATAAGCTACGGTAACTAGTTTGGAACTCTGGGTCTACAGAAGGTTTGCAACCTCCAGAGGAAGGCTAGGACTACACGCCAGAGTTCATTTTGGTCAATAGCAAGGTTTAGCCCAGTGACGGGTGCTACTCCTTCGTTGACGGGCAACTGTATTCCAGGAGCACCCTGCACAAAATGTGCAAAGGACAGAGAGCAATGTGAATTTAGTACCTCCTGTATAAATAACCTATGCTTTAGCCACTGTCTTCTGCTTTTAATCCTAGGGACAGCCATAAAAGTTAGGTGTCTATTGTTGCTACATGTTCTCCATTGTTGCACTAACACTCACCTTTGGCTACGTGACTTCTACAGGGTTTATGGGTTGGTACTCTCACTTTCTCCTTTGGCCCATCCTTTGCCTTTGACTACAGACAAAGATTAGGATGTTCAAACAGACACACACTGCTCTCCACACATGCACAGAGTAGTAGGCAGACAGGCTCAGAAAACACTCAATAATGCCTTAAATTTATGATGCAGGCTGATCCTTGGCACAGGAGTAGCTTATAATAAAACAAAACAGAAAAAAACCCAGCAAAAATAAAAATAAAGAAGAAAAAAAGACATTCTAGAGAAGGCAGAATTTTTAATATCGCAAGATATTACATTCAAATGTCTAACTGTGAACAATAATAAAACAAAATTCTCATGAGACATACCACATGCCAAGGAAAAGGAAAATAAATCAATAGAAATTTTCTGTTAAAAAAACCTCCAAATCTCCTATATGAAGGACTGAAAATCTCAGTAAACTCCAACAATTTTGGTATAATGAAATTTCTATTACTATAGTAGCTGCTTGTACCACTGTGAGCTATGCACATGACTTCAGACTAATACATCACAAAGGATTATTAAGTTATGTTTCTATTCGCACAGTGTGTGAAATGGTATGTGTAACAATTGAAAGGGACGGCCACAGTTGTGAAAGGAAGGGAATTTTTAATCTGTGAGGTAGTAGAGGTTTCCATTAGTGTGTTTTAGTAGACTATATACAGAAGGAAATGACATAGTATTGAAATACTTTACCATGAAAACTTAAAAAACAATAATGCAAAGAAAGATGGACAAATGGGTTTAAGGAATACAAAAAAAAAAAAACCCTAGCAAAACTCAGAAGTAACTTCCTCCTTAATTAGCAATGACTTTATATGTAAATGGGTTAAGCACTTTAATCAAAAGACAGATTAGAAAACTGTATTAAAGCATAATACAGCTACATGCTAACTATAAGAAATTTAGTATAAATCCAAAGTTATATATACTAAGAGTGAAAGGATGCGAGAAGAAATTCCATGGAAATAGTAACCAAGATGACAAGACTGGTCATGCCAACATTAGATGGAACAGTTCACATCTGAAATGTTTACAAGAGACAAAGAAAGTTGTATATATTATACAAAAGTTCCAATACATTAATATAGCAATCAAATATTTGCACATCTAATGTCACACTCTGAAAATATATGAGGCAAACACTGGTAGAACAGAAGAGAGATCTATTCACATAATATAGTAGAAAGGTTAACAAAAGAGAAGGTAAGGATATAGAAAAACAAAGTAAAGCAATAGATTCTCAAGATACATAGATAATACCCCTTCAACAGTGACATCATACACATAATTCTCAAAAAGCAGGATAGACTGTGTTTTAGAGCATAAATTAAACATAAATTAACTTTCAACAGATTACAAGGTATCTTTTCCATCTATAAAGAAATAAAGCTATAAATCCACAACAAAAGAAAGTTCCTAAATCTCTCACAATTGTGGAAATTCTTGGTCAGGGTTGGTTTACAGTACCATGCATACATTCCCTCTAGTACAATAGGCTTTAAATCCAATCAGAAAGCATTTGGCTGCTCCCATAACATCCGTGCCCCTACTGCACCATGCTCCTATCTTGCCATGTTGGTACTATCACAGTTTGCTGGGCTCAGATCTGGGTAAGACTACTGTTCCCATTTGTCTCAGCAACCTACACAGTGCCATCCAATACCATATCAAAGCTAACTAAGAGGGTATATTCTTCCAGTTTGTAACAACTTGGTTTCATCATTGGTGGGGTTTTCATCAATAGACACTTACCATCATATTCTAATGGCAAGAGAAATAACCCATATTGTTCTGGGGTGTTGTCCTGGGGTTTCTAGAGCAGCAACAATAGCCTATATTGTTCTGGGGGTCTCCAGGATGCCCCTCACCAACCACTCAAGGGAAGACGTCCCACACCTGGTACTTCTTGCTTCTTGGAGGAGTATTGGCCTTATATAGGGGAACTCCTTAATGTTAACTATCCCTCCTTGTACTATCTATAGATGCCAACACTGAATATACCACTACTGTTATTTTGGATACCATGAAATAGAAGTTGTCTCAAACTACCCTCTAAATTTCTTTTGCAATATCCATAGATTAGTGCAATCTTCAGACCGTATTAGAGAAGTATCTTTGAGAAGTTGTAGTCAGAGACTGCTTGTTCATTCCCAGCCACCCAGACCTGAATAATCACACAGAAACTATATTAATTACAACACTGCTTGGCCTATTAACTCAGGCTTCTTATTAGCTAACTCTTACATCCTAAATTATCTCATTTCTATTATTCTATGTATCTCCATGAGGTTGTGGCTTACTTGGTAAAGATTCAGCTTCTGTCTCCTTCGGCAGCTACACGGCATCTCCCTCACTATGCCTACTCTGTCTCTATATCTCTTCCAACCTGCTTATATTCTTCTCTGGTATAGGTTGAAGCAGCTTCTTTTTTAACCAATGGTAATAAAACATATTGATTGCATACAGAGGGGAAACCCACATCAAGAAGTAGACTAAGACTAATACAGAAATACCCAACTAGTCATAGGGCAGGGAATACGTGCCCGTGGATGGAGCGCTCAGCCGCAGATGAGACATCTGTATCACATTCCTTACTACCCTGCAGAGGGAAGTTGGAAAGATTGTAAGAGCTATAGGTGAAGGAAGACATAAGTGAAATGTTATCCTCTGGACATGACAAAATCACCACAGTCATGAACTCGGCAGCTGTCGTTGCTAACATAAGATCTGTGAAAAGATCAAGTCAAGTTACATTCAACATGGAGCGAGGAGGAACTTGGCTTCATCATTGTTGGAGTTCTTCAGGGTACTCCATACTCTGTCTCAAATCACAAAAAGCTAAGTGAACAAAAAAGACACTGGCAATTGCTATGGGACAAAATGTAGGAGAGTGACCTTGCCCTGTAGACACACACAACAGCAAGCCACAACCTACAGGAAGAAGGCAAAGTACAGAGCAACCAAATCAACAGACGAAGAAATAAGACTGAATCAGAGAAATCCTAAGAAGTCTATACTTCTTGGCAGAAAAATGTTTCAGAACCAAGACCTTCACAAGTGAATTATGATAAACACAAAATATAACAAAAAAAAACACACCACCAATCTTTCTCAAAAATTACCCTAAAAGAAAAAGCAAACAAAACACTGAAAAGGAAAGAGACACTTCTAACTGGAAGAAAGCTGGGTCAGCATTATTGTGGTAGATAAGTATAGTCGGGCAAATGCCCTGCAGAAGAAAACACAAACATGCTGAACAAGACAGTGACTCAGTAGCATATTGAAATGATTATATGCCATGATCAAGTATGGTTTATTTGTAGAATCTAAAGATCATCTGACATATGAAAAACAACCAATGAAATACACATTTTGCACATGAATTGGTAGGTTAAAAATTAGCATTTTTTCATGATAAAGAATAAGTAACATGGGAGCTAAAGTAGCTAATCATAACTCAATAAAAGCCAAATGTGAAAAATAAATGCACTTAATGATGGAGACTAGAAAGCCATTTAGCTGCGATCAGGAGCAAGGCAAAAATGCCCATTCTTGTCCCTTTGATTCAAGATAGTTTCAGAAATTATAACTAGAGATATTTGACAAGAAAAAAATCAAATCACACAATTGAAAAAGAAGTCAAATTCCATCTGCTTACAGATGACACATTATAAAGCAAACATAGAATCCCTTAGAATTATCAACTGAGTTCACCAAACTTGCAAGACATAAAATCAATAATAAAATGTAGCTACACTTCTAGACACTAACAATGAACATTATGAGTTAATTCCAGCCTCGAAATGTGGTGAGAAGTTACACATAATGAGGAAGAAGCACTTGTACAATGAGCACTACGAAACACAAATAAAAAAGCTAAAGATATAAATAAAAGGGACTGTATAGCAGTTCCCACGCTAGAAGATTTAGCAATGCCAAGATCTCATCTCGCCCTGCAATCTACAGGGTGCAATCTGCAATCGATCCAATTCTTGGTGATGCTTTTGCATAAGTAGAAGAATCAGTCCTGAAGTTCATTTCAAGCTCAGGAGACTCTAAGGAGCCAAGCAATCTTGAGGGAGAACAAACTGAAAGGCTTCTTTCTGCTTTTCAAATTATTGAACTACAACCTATGACTCAACGATGGGTCAATTGCTGGGATGTTCGCAAGTACAGAGAATTTACCTAACATACAGAAGGTTCTGAATTCAACCTTCTGCATCAGAAATACGTTGCCTAAAAGGAAAAAACTTGAGCAAAAATGCAAACAATCTGATTTTTAAAAATAGGGTATCTGAGCATCATGTTCACTGAGGATGAACTACTTTAACAATAGCTAGGAAATGAAATCACCCTACGCATCCACCAACTGATGAAGGAATAGTGAAAAATCCAATGCACATACACATTGGAATTCTCCTCAGACATAAAAAAAATTAATTTTCAGGAATATGGACAGAATTAGAAAACATACTGATGTAATGCAGACCCAGAGAGATAAATGCCATATGTTCTCTTGTGTGAAGCCTGGTTACAAATTTTGAAATTCCTGTATTTAAATGTGAGTGTCTATAGGGTTCAAAAAGCAGGGTAGGAGCCATGGGAGTCATTAAAGAGGAAAGAGACGCAGGAAATATGAAAGTGAGAGGAGCAGGCACGAAAGAGCTGACAGAGTTGGCTGTAGGGATGGGTCAATGCAGATATGGCTAAGACAAACTCGGGATGTATGAGAAAGACTTATCCGGACCCACTACTTTAGAAACTGAAAGCCACAGTTCAAAACATAAGAGTAAAATATGTAGATGTAAAATAGGTAGATAACTGTAGAATCCAGAGGTCACAGGCATTAGTGCAAGAATCCAGTGGTTTGTGTGACGGCCCCTTAAGAGTTGTTGGACAGAGAGTTCCCAGAGATTCCCCCAAAGGATACAGGCTAGTGCTACTTTTCTTGGTTGCCCACAAAAACAAGATGGTGATGCTCTATTGCTGAAGACAGCACATACTTTGATTATAAGAAACAGAGGAATGGGGACAGAACTGAACTGGAAACTACCTGCCATAGGGATGGGAGGAGATAGGAAGAACCCTGGGCGGGGCTGGGGGGGGGGACGACTCATCAACACTCACCCAGTTGAGAACAAGATACACTTTCCGGTGAAGTAGTAACGAGACAATTTGAGGGATAGCAAATTGATTTAGGATTTATTTTGAGATTCACTCTACAGGAGGGAACTCACATCTGCTACTACAGATCTGGCCAAAAGCCCATGGCTAGGGCCGGGCTGGCAATATAACTAAACAAACATGTCTCAAGCTGTCTTCTATATATTTATTTTATACCAAAAGGCCAGTGCAACTCTCAACGTAGGGCAAGACCTCCCTTTTGCAGAGACAATAATTAATACAGAACAGCTGTTCTTAACCTGTGGGTCGTGACCTCTTCAGGTGTCTACTGACCCTTCATGGGGCCATATAGCACATATCCTGCACATCAGATTCTTGTGTTAAAGATTCATAACAATAGCATAATTATAGTTATGAAGTAGCAACAAGTAATTTTATGGCTAGGGGTCACCACAACATGAGGAACTGTGTTAAAGGATGGCAGTGTTAGGAAAGTTGAGAACCGCTGATATAGAGACTCATGTCTGGACAAAGTACTGAGGATAAGCGAGGGACACTCAGACTTAAACATGACATCTCTACCACGCTTCCATCCTCTAAGCTCCAGGACACACTACAAAAGACAGAAGAGAAAGAGTTTAAGAGCCAGAAAATGGGGAAGAGAATTGCAAAATACTGCCATCCAAACATGATACTGCTATTAAAACATGAGCACATGGTAGCTATGGATGTGCTACCATGGTTATACCATGGTATACCATGCTATACCATGGTATAGGGAACTTATACCTGTATAAGTTCCCGCCCCAGACAGAGGAGCTGAGGATGTGGCCGATCCTTTCCTGAGGAACTAATGACAGTTAACGGTTGCTGGAAATATCGTTTTTGCTAATGATGTAATCACTGAGAAATGATGAAGTCACAGGTCAGAGTAAGGGGTTCAGGGGCAAAGAAAGGAAGCCCCCAGAAGGAAATAAGGTGAATAAAATCACAGTAGATGTATGTGTGTGTCTGAAACTGTCAGAAACAAAGCAACGGGGAAAGGGCAGCAAAGAGACATGAATAGCTGTTCTGTGAAAATCTATAATTAGCCCATACACTAATCATCAGGAAAACACAAATCTAAACAACGAACTCATTAGCATAGCTACTATTTTCTTAAATAAGCAAAAATTGCATTTTCAAAGATGCAAAAATAAATAAACCCCTATGCTTTTCTGGGAATATGAAACGGTGCAGCTTCTGCAGAAAAACTCCTCCAAACATCCTAAACCGAAAGACCCTCCCTATCACCCAGAAATGCCACTCTGTACATATCTAATCTAAAGGGCTTGGAGCAAGCCTCAAGCAGACAGATACAGGCTCAAGGCAGGCCTGTTGTAACAGTTTTATTCATAGGGATGGAAATGTGGAAATATATCCCAGGAGCCCAAAGCTAGAAGAATGGATACATGTAATGGTGTGTTTAACCTCAAAAAAGAAGAAGCTGGTGACATACATTGCAACATGAATCAGTCATTCAGCAAAATGCAGCAAACCCTTCACAGAGAAGACAGACGCTGGGCCACTCTAATGGCACCAGGTACTAGAGTCCACGACTGAAAATAAAACTGATGTGTGACGCCCCAAGTGTGATGGGAGGGGACAGACAAGACGTTAGCTGAGTAGAGATTCAGTTCTGAAGCAGCATGATTGAGGCCGGTTTACCTGCCTGGGGGATGGGTCATGGACCACAGGCCTCAGTGGCTTCAGCGATGGGAGGAAGAAGAATCCAAGTGTTGGACCCAGCAGTACCCAGCAGACACAGGCTGAGAAAACCCTTTTTGCTTTTAATCTTATTTAAAAAAAAAACCCTCTATACAGTTGAAGAAATCTAATATCCTTTCATAATAAGCCTGAGAACATCGTGTGTGTGTGTGTGTGTGTGTGTGTGTGTGTGTGTGTGTGTGTGTGCGCGTGCGTGTGATTGTAGGTGCCCAGAGAGCTAAGGAAGCTAGAGATCTCAGGTCCCCCTGGAGCCAGAGCTACAGGCAGTTGTGGGCCCTAGAACTCTTAACTGTGGAGCCATCTCCCATCGCTCCAGTAATTTTTTTAAAAAGAAAAGTCACAACAGAGAGCCTGGGATAAGGGGTGAGAAGAGACCTAGTCTTGGTTTCTCATTAAGTTTTCCACTGTCTTTACAAAAATTAAGACTCTGGTGAATTTTATCTCCAGCTTTAAAGATCCCGAAATTCCAGCATGTCTTACTTCTTAAAAACCTCGCCAGAGAGATTGTAGCTACATCTAATTTTCAATGAAGGCCTAGTCATAATGCTAATTCACATGGCGTGTGTTGATCATCTACACTTCAAAGGGAATCTTGCAAATTCTAGAGAATTAACTAGAGTTGTCCGCAGGTCCCTTAGCAAGTAGCTGAATACAGACACTTGCAGATCTACTGGGCAGTCACAACCTATTACAGACGGTGTCACGGCAATTTCAGAGATGGGCAAAAGAGATTCTCTGCTCATGGTGAAGCCCTAGGCACTATCAGATAGCATTAAGAATGACATATACATGGATCCCAGACAACTACAGTAGGTGGGCTCCTGCTGAAGAAATATTCCTTGTGAAAAGCAAGCTTAGAAAATGTCTACGTTAGCAGGATCATTTGCTTTAGTAAAGATTTTTTTTTGTTAACTCAATGACTGTCATTCTTCCAGCTAATATTTCTTGGATCTTCTCATAAATTTACATGGAATTCCATGAATTACTAAGAAAGACACAATGGATTTCTGAAGAAAATGATACCCTGGGAGGTATATGTTAGAAATTAGGTATATTCAGGAAGAAACTGGGGGGGGGACCCAAATGTTAAGAACATAAAAAATGACAAGAGACTATTTCTACGAGGAAATTCAAGAAAGGTTTCACAAAGGACATAGTTGCCTAGTGAGACTCAAAGGCAACAGGACTCCGGTAACTAGGATCTGTAAGCAGGGAAGGCAGGATGCAGCTAGACAGGCACAAACATCAACCAAAGGCAAAGACAGCATGGACAGGCATGGAGAAGTGATTTGCAGTGTGTAGGTGTAGGGTTTTGCCTAAGAGGTATCTGGGAAACAAAGGGAAGGTGAGCTGAAACCAAGCCTGGAAGAGCCATAGATGCCAGGCTAAGAAATGGGTAGTAGACTTGTGACGGGGCCGCCAAGTTTTCTGCCAAGAGAAAAAAAGGATCTCTTTGGTGTCTGGTGAAATACTGAGCATCTTCTAGCAGGAGAACATTGAGAGCAGAAGTATCAGATTAAGAAAAAATAATTAAAAAAAAAACAAACACCGCCAGGGTTTGGGAGCTTTATGTATGGACACAAGAGGTTCACTGAAGCTGCCATGTCCCAAGCTGCTGTGACCTGGAGAAGGCATCCTTGTACTGCACATTAAATGACATCAATTTCACATTTGGTCCCAAAGAGGACGAAGCTTTTCTTTTCGGAAAAGCATCCCAATGGTCCCATCATCCCTGGCCTTAGGAGATGCCAAACTATGAAACCCAGAGGACATATTGAAAAATTCTTTGTACAGGACCAATCCAAAATCCCATTACTGATAAAATCTGAAGTATGTAATGGACATTACATAATGGCTATTGGAAAGGGGTTTGTATTTTGAAGGAGCAATGGAAATTACAGGGCAGCTGTAGATGTGATCAGTTCAGAAGAATTTCTCCAGGATTCCTGGTAAAGAGTTCTTGTCGGTTCTTTAGTAAGGAAGGACTGCGGACTGCTATGAAAACCCGTGGTCTATTCTTGTGTTTGGTTGTCAAGGAAACCAAATATTGTTCTGTTGGAGGGCAGACATGATCACACGCCATGCACATCTTATGATTTCCATGAAGCAACAACAGAATAATCTAGGTAGAAGCGTATACTGATTACTGCTATTGAGAGGACTCGTTGTAAGTTCCAGGCAGGAGCCTGTGACTAGAGAAACATTTGGTAGGGCAAGTAAAATCACAGACTATTACTGAGCTCTTATAAAGGTCTCGTTGTGCTAGGACACAGCACACTTTGCAGCAGCTAACGAAGGTAAATTATGGCTCTAAACTTGCATATCTAAGGGGAAGACCAAGAATGCTAGAACTCTTTCAGCTGGACCTAGGAATACTCTATAGATAATAGTGGAGGCAAGAGGAAGGGGCATGATTTGTGTAAGATGAGGGTTTCAGTAGGGAACAGGCTATGTTGGGGAGAGAAGTCCAGAGCGAGATGCCCGGCATCAGGAAAGAAATGGAGGGTGAAGAGAAAAGTCAGAGCACAGGACCAGATATTTCTCAAAGCAAAGACTTTACAGGAGTAACTATAGCTAAAGTATATTTCACACATGTATGAAAATGCCACAATGAAATCTATTATCTTGCATTACTAACATAGACCAATAAAAATATTTTTAAAGCAAGTGTCAGTTTGTATGCAATTTTCTGAAACTATCATAAAAATTTTAAGTGAAATACACATTTAATTGCCATAATATATTTAGCAAAAAATAGAGGCTAATGTTTTTTTTACAAATTTTAGAGGGATAATTTGGAGTAATAAACAGTATTCTTACTAAGAAACGTTACTATAAAATTCTGACATTCTCTTGTTTTTAGTTGTTCAATGCACTTAAATAATACTATGTTCAAAATTTTATAACATAACAATTAATAATTTAATCCTTAATAAGAGTACCAGATGTTCATATTTCAAATATTGTGTGCCTCAGGTGTATTTAAATAATAAATTAAGAGCTAACTTTACAAAATAATACTACTGTTTATCATGTTAGGGACATTGCACTAAATTATAAATCTAGGACCTAGTACATGATGCATCTGGTCTTGTGAGTTTTCTCACTTTTGTTTTTCAGATGTGCAGATGGTAGGGTGCTATAGGTACAAACAACCCTCCGACACAGAATTTACATGTAAGGCAAGCTCACACAGAAGGCAGTCCCCCAGATCACTAATGCAATCATCATCTTATTCAAAGCCAACAGGAAAAGACACCCAAATTAAACACCAAAAGCATCAGAATCACACGCATACAAAGTTTATAGAAGGGAACCCTGCCTGTAGGGTTTCAATGCCTAGAGGAGAACCTGGCTAGCAATCAGTGAAAGTCAGCATTTTCAAAGTCAATCAATGAAAACCAAAGTGTACTTTAAAAAAAAAATAGCATATATACTTTGAGCATTCTAGATGAAATTATTTTTATATGTGAAATACTGCACTACAGGCTGTAAGACAAAGTATAGGACCCCACTTACCAAATGGCACCAGAGTATCACTGGAAAAGCAAGGCGTAGCATGTATTGCAATCTCAGCACTCAGGAGGCAGAGGCAGGAAGGTCCATAGGTTCACGGACCAGTCAGGCAAGCCAGTGATCTCGCAAGAGACCATGACTTGATAACAGTAACAATAGTAACAGTAATAATAATGATGTGTAGTAATAATGATGATTGGCCAAGACAGCCAGCAGCGATCTCTCGCCTTCATACACTGCACACACACATGCATATGCAACCACAAGGTACCAATTTATTACTTTATTGCAGACAATGCAACGAAATTGTTGACCATTGTAACCTAAAGATGACAGAGTCTGTAGAGCTCAGCTTTTGAAGAACACAAACTGTTTCTCTTTCTTGGAAGGACTCCCATATGTGGGTGACTAGACAGGACACTCAGACATAGTGACTCAGCTTTTATCTGTCCCAGCTGGTGACAATCTGAATTTCTCATCAAACCTGATGCCCTAGGCAGAAGCTCTAACCTATCATCACTCAGAACTACAAATGGGAAAGGTAGCAGCAAAACCATCAAGCTGTATAAATGGTCTGGGTGGTGATGAAGCTGCAAATGAACATACATTTGGTACATAATCTGGAGTTTAATAAATGCTTCTTATCTATAAAAAAACAAAGGTTGACCTTAGTCACACAGAGCAAAAAAATACGTTTCTTCTGATTAGAGAGGACAAGATGCTATTCTTACACATTTCATAAAGATTTCTGTCAAATGGCTTGATATTCATTTTTGCTGTTCATAAACATAACAGCCAGTTATCTGGCCAGAATAGGGTATTTTCAGAATATTTCCATAAAAGAATTACTTAAATACAGGATATGAATTAGAAACTGGATAAAAACGCTCACGAGGCATGGGAGCTTCAGGAAGTCTTCCCACAGGAAATCCAGTTACTGTGGCACCTATTTTTCTACCTCTGTTCACAGAGGAGAGACCTCCCCGCCACCCAGAATCACACAATTTAGAAAGCTTGATGCTTGCTGCATGCAACGGTCCCCACAAAGCACTGAGCTTGGCTGAGAGAAGAAATATGTAAAGACGCTTTAAAAACGATTGTGACTCTCTGGCTTTGGCTGAACTGCCACAAACAGCCCAGCCTACCATGAAAAAACACGGGAGGGAACAGGCGGGGGACGGCTGCCGAGCACAGTACTCCAGCGGCTATGATGAAGGAGCGGCTTCTACCTGCTGAGGTCAGGCACTTTCTCTCAGTGTGGCTGTGACCCAGAACCTCTATGTTCCTAGAATTGCTCTTTCTACATCAGTCAGCAGTAAATTACAGAGAACAACATTTACTCAGGGAATATTTGTCAACACCCACTATGGGGAAGGCAGGACAAACATCAGAGGCAGGATGGCTCCTCCTGAGGTATTGAGAGTCAGAGAAAAAGAACAGTTGCAAGCATAGGTATGGCATAGGTGTGTAACAAGCCCTAGAGAAGGAAAAGCAGACACGCAGGAGAATAGGGTATAGCTGCGTATAATGGCCTGAGCAAGATGAAGCCCGTTGAGCAATGGCTTTTGCAGTTTAGACAGCTTCTCTGTGAGGTGGATGGGAATTAAAAAAGAAGAAGAAGAAATGAAACAAAATGTGAAAACAAATTCTTTTTCTTGACAAAATACCTAATAGGAAAAAAAAAGAATCTAATACAAGGAGTTCTTTATCTGAACTGAGGATTTCAGAGTTCAGTCCCTTGTCCCTTTGCCCTCTGTTCTTGGGCAGAACATCAGGAGTTGATGGGAGTGAAGGACAAGGGGAGTCCTCTGCTTCTTGGAGGACAAGAAACATACTTAAGGGGATGGTGGCAGGATACAGCCCTCCAGGGATGTGGCCCCAGTGGCACACTTCCTCCAACCAGAGCTCACCCTTCACGTTTCACCTCTTCATATTACAGATCTACCATGGATTAATCTATTCATTAGATCAGACATGAAATGATCTGTGAACATGCCCTCATAGTCACAATCAAAGGTGTGCTTCGCTAATCTTCCTGACATGTCTTAATCCAGTTCTATTTACAATTAAAGGTTATTCATCACACACAGGAATGACAGGATCAAAGGAAAAGGCTCCATCACCTTCCAGCATGCTAGTGTGGAGACAGGGGTTTACATGCTCCAACCCCTAAAGAAGCAGTTACCAACTGTTAGCTCGGGATCTTGTAGGGAAGAAAAGTCACTTTTCTCTAAGGGTGTGTCCCTGGTAGGTTGATAATGTCCTTGAGTAAATGGCTAGTGCAAATCAGATGTTGGGTTACAAAAAAAATAAAAAGTATAAGAGTACATGAAGTTTTGAGGGTTGCAGGAAGGTGGGGGTGGGTCTGGGAATGGCTAAGGGGAGGAATTTAAATTCTAGTTTAATCATCACCATCACAAATAAATAATAAGCATGGTTTGTGATCGACTGAAAAACACCATCTATCTATCCTCTGTGGGTTTTTTTTGTTTGTTTTTGTTTTGTTTTGTTTACAAATGGAGAGGATACTAGTGTGCGCAGCAAAGAATTACATCTGACAACGAAGGCAAAATGTTTTAGCTTAGATGCTAGAATTCCATGTGACAATGGATGCTCCCATGATAATGCCAGATATTAACACGTCTATCTCAAGGGCTGCCACAGCTAGGACATCGGGAACAACCAGCAAAGACCAGTCCAGTGAAGAAGAGGCAAAATGAAGCAAAGAAGCAAGCATGGAGTGAGTAAAATGGGGACACATTCAAGGGTAGGAAACAGGGATGAGGTAAAGAACAAGTATCCCTAGAATTAGAAGCTCAAGCACTAACCAGGAGATGGTGGTGGCGCAGTCTTTAATCCCAGCACTCAGGAGGCAGAGGCAGGCAGATCTCTGAGTTTGAGGCCAGCCAGGTCTACAGAGCGAGTTCCAGGACAGCCAGAGCTGCTACACAGAGAAACCCTGTCTTGAAAAATCAATAAAAGAAAAAAAGAAGCTGGAGCACTAAAGGAATAGGAAGTTTCAAACACAGCCCTAACTAAGTGGCTTAGCAATGGACCCGGACAGAGGATGGCGGTGGAAATGGGCATTGCGTTGGAATGCTGTTAAAGAGTTTTCCCTCACTCTTGAGCAGTCGGCATTGGAGGGAAACAGTCATGCCTTTCTGAGAAGCAGAAACACATTTAGCAAAAGTTCAGACTCTAGCCTTGAGCTAGCAAGTCTGTCCCATGCGTGTGAAAGTTCAAGGTGGTGGCTAGACGGTGCCCGGAAACTGCAGAGCCTAAAGGATGAGACTGCAGACTACAGCAAACGGCACGAAGGGGGAGTGTTGTATGAAGACAACACAAGGCAAACCAAAGAGACAGAGGCAGGGCTTCCACCGCCACAGAGCCAAGGCTCCAGGCGCATGAAGGAAACAAACTTTCCTCATAGGGAGGGGACAGCAAGGCTGTGTGTGTGAAAAGAGCTGGATGGTGTGACCTCTACGAAAGATGGACAGCGAGTGCTGTCTGAGGCCGGGTGCCATGCCATAGGCCTGTCATCTAAGCACGCAGGAGACTGAGGCAGGAGTCGCCAGGCAGGAAGAGAGCCAGCCTGCTTCGTAGTGAGACCCCATCTTGAGAAAAACAAATATTAAAAAAAAACAACTAAGTGACAAAAACTTGATTTAAATGCGTGTTAAACCTTTAAAAGACACCCCTCAAAAGAAAACATGCAAATGGCCAAAGGGGAGATCATCAGAGAATACTGGAGCATCTTTTCACGCCAATTACACCAGCCATTTTCAAAACGGATGAGTGACAGATGTGGCGAGTTTGTGGAGAAAGAATGCTCACAGACTGCTGGCAAGAATGAGTCTGAACAGCCATTGTGGAAATGAAAGATCTGTTCACAGGGATCTTGTGGTCCAACAATCTTACCACTGAGCACAGAGTCAGAGAGATAAAATTACTACTACCAGACATATCTGCATCTCATGTCTATACAGCACTCTTCACAAAAGTCAAATTATGCCATCAACACAAAATGTGAGATGTGCAGACAGATACATATAAAACGTATGTACATATATATGTCTGCATTTGGACATGAATGCACATATCTCTGTACATGTAATGGAATGATGTTTAGCTGGGAAAAGAGAAGATACCCTGTCATTTTCAGCAATGTTGATAGAATTAGAGCTGATGCTGGGTGAGTAAGCCGGGCAGAAATAAAAAGCGGATCTCAGAACCAAGCGAGGGTACAGAGTCATCAGCACACAGCCGGCCGGAGAAAGCAGCTCTGCATTTCTATAGTAGAGTGACCTCACTCTTGCCTACAACGTCCTATGACATACATCAAAATGAGCGGCAGAGTTCCCACATAGGAGTGGCTTCTTAGGAGGAAAGCAGTCATTCCTCTGATCTGATCACCACACATGTGATATGCACTGAACGATTACAACATTCCCCATAAGTATGCACGAATACTATTTCTCAGCAAAAACTATGAGTGAAGGTCATTAATGTATCCCTAGGGGCCTTTATTTCATCTGACAGCAAAGACACAGTGCCTAAAACAGCCTAGGCATCAGAACATACAAAATGGACTTTTAAAAGGGGCTCAAAAATACAGAAACCGCAAAAATCGCTATTTCTAAATGCTTAATTAAATGTATACAAAACATATCATTACGTCAACTTCATTAATTGTTAAATTTAGTGCTCATAAAACTTTCATTACATTTAGAAAACAATTTGTATGTTAGATTCCGCTACTTTGCAAAAATTCCTGAGTAAGCTCAACGGCCGTCAGGAAGCTACAGCCAGTTGTAAATTATATTAGTTTCCCATAACCAAGGATTTGAAAACACAATTATAATAATTCTTCCAAATAGTTATAATAAAATCTTATTTAATGTGGAACGTGGTGGATGCTAATATTCTTGATATAACATATGAAAAGAGTCCAGGAACTTTTCCAGGCAAAGCTTCCAGTCTCATGAAGCAGGGGGTCCTAGAAAGTAGAAGATATGGACCTGGGAAGGAAAGAAGCCATGAATGGAGGTGAGCACAGGGAGGAACCACAGCAACTCAGCAAGGAACATAGAACCTTCTAGAGATGTTAGCACCCTCTCCAGGTGAGAAACTGACCAGCAGACATACCTCAGGAGCTGTCAGCACTGAAGGAAAACTCAAGGCCCTATTTCAGAATGATGTCTTCAGATCCTTAAAGCAGGGAACAAGGGAGATGAGTGATGATAAATGCTTGCCTGGTGTGGTGGTAAAAAAGAGAATGGCTCCCCATAAGCTAATGTAGTGGAAAAATTGGCTCCTAGTGGGTGGAGCTCTTTGGGAAGGATAGGGTGTAGCCTTGTTGGAGGAAGTGTGTCACTGGGGGTAGGCTTTGAGGTTTCAAAAGTCCATTCCAGGCCCAGCCCCCATCTCTCAGTCTCTTTCTCTTTCTATCTCTATCTATCTCTGTGTGGTCTATCTTTCTCTCTGTGTCTCCACAGTCTCCAATTTGCGAATAAGATGTAAGCTCTCAGCCACTGCTTCAGAGATATGCTATGTGTCCCACCATGATGGTCACAGGCTAACCCTCTGAAACTGTAAACATCCCCCCAATTAAATGCTTTCCTCTCTAAGTTGTTTTCTCTATAAGTTGCTTGTCTCTTCACAGCAATTGAAAGCATCTAAGACACTTAGCATGAAAAAGCCCTGGCTCCTCCTTCAGTGTTATAGGAAAGCAAAACCAAATGCACAGGATAACAAAACCACAAAAGAACAACTATATGGAAATGAAGCTGCCACAATATTTAATGTTTTGCAATAAAAAAAAGGCAGAGGAACACATCACCAACTTTATAAAATAACAGAATCTAGCTGGAGAGCAGTAAGAGCTTTTAAGCTATCTTTAAGAACAGAAATGTGATTTTGAAATTATTTTTTGTTGCAACGATCAACTATTGCTAGGGCTTGTGGTTTATATTTATAATTTAATAAATAGTCTCAAGACTTTGGAGCACGTAAAGTTATAGCTTTGTTTCCGGTCTATGTTTACGGACTAGAATTCTACCAAGACTCCTGCTTAAAGAGACTGTGCACCTCTATAAATACAATTAATAGTTGAGGTACAAACACTGGAAAACTTAAAATCAGGACAGAAATGTTTACTGTTTTTCCAGTGACAGTGGATTCAAAGGTAACCCCATAAATCTATCCTAA
Organism: Myodes glareolus; assembly: GCF_982192425.1. Taxonomy (NCBI): domain Eukaryota; kingdom Metazoa; phylum Chordata; class Mammalia; order Rodentia; family Cricetidae; genus Myodes; species Myodes glareolus. The sequence goes on from NC_142048.1 coordinate 48,116,934, forward strand.
TCTAATAAATCTAATAAATCTATCCTCTCTAATAAAATCATCACACACATTCAGGACTCACGATTGTAGTGCATCTTTATCCCTCTTAGCAGAGCTTCACTTGAAGAACACTAATCTTTGATAAATACAGAGATATATGTGCCCACAAACATAAAGGGTGATTCCAAAGTTAAGACAGTTTCATGGACTGAGGATGAACCATGAAGAACAAAATATAAAAATCAATAAAGACAAAGGACACAATTCTGGAAAAGGCCATGAAGACTTAGAAATTGGAGAAACAGACACAGGAGACAATGGTAATTCTTGCTTCTTACCAAACCTATGCTAACTAAATGAGGAAATCGCATTTCTGCCCATCAAACTGGCATTACGTAAAAGGATTAATTACATTGAATTTGTGTGAATGAGGTAAAATATAGGCTTTTATATATTCTTCATGGAAATATGAGTCAATACTGCCTTCCTGAGCAGCAACATGGTAATAGATGACAGATACATAAATGATGGAGAAATAGATAGATGATAGATATATGGAGAGTAGATGATAGAAGATAGTTAGTAGACAGGTAATAGATAATTGATTAGATGGTAGATAGATAGAAGATAGATAGATAGATAGATGACCAATCAAAGTCCATCAAGTATGCATGTCACGCCTTTCTAACACACCAACATCTCTCTGCACATGTGCACAAGTAAACAAAGATATGGACCGGACATTCAGCAAGTGCTGAAATAGGAATTCTCACCAAGCTACTTTAGTGACTTAAAATTTAAGAAGTAGAATAAAAGTCATCCATCTCAGTCTTCCCAGGCCTCAGGAAACATCACAAAAGACAAGACAAAAAGAATGTAAGAGAAAGTATCCTGAATGTTGAGCCATTTCTCCAGCCCACCTCTTCTTTATGTGAGAGCATTGTTGGCAGTAATCCGATATTTACTGAATAAGAAAGCATGTGATTTTATATATACATTCTTTATAAACCCATATAGCAGAAGTATTTACTGCTTACATGCAAATATGTGTATACACAGAAATTCCCTTGTCAACCTACCATACTACTAACAATCTCACACAGGTTGGATTTTAATACTCAGATAACATAAACAAAACAATACGAAAAAGTTAGACAAGGAAATAAAGATATTTATATTAGAATAGCGACATGCTTTCTGTTTCAGTAAAGGCCAACTTCTTGGAAGAAAATTTTTAAATAATTGGGGTTTTCTCCTTAACAAGGATCCACGGCTTCAATACGCATTTAATTGGGTCTTCTTGAGTTCACACCTGAAGCTAGTCACCTGAGAGGACAGCTGAACACGGAGCTTCCCGCCTGAGTGTGGTTTAATGGTTGTACAGTGTCAGGGAGAGACCCAGGCAGCTGCTTTGACGCTTCCCTCACTATGGGTATGCGTTGAGCATCTCCAAAGGCCACGCAGGATGTCTGCTGATGCACACTGACAGGTCTGGCTCAAACCCCAGGGCAGCCTCTCACTTGTTCATCCATTATCTTCCAGACACCAACACTACCAGGCTTGAACTGCGAGTGCAATTATGGTATGTCCACAGCTGGCTAATTTGATCCCAACCTCTGGAACCTCAGCACTGAGAGGGGACCCAGGGAAGAAGTGCCCATTTCTAGCTATGGGACTGCAGATCACAACAGTCCCCTGGGGCAGACACTGCTAAGAGCTAGATCACAGGTAAGGAAGGAGATTTTCTGGAAGCTAATTAATTAAATTAAATGTAAAACAGGCATACTCAGCTCTAACTGAGAAATGATCGAACAGTGCCCTTCCCCAGGCCAGGTTCAGGTTCCCATCATCACAGTGGCTATGACACTATTGATACCACATCTTTTTTTCTGGGAACGAACAGAAAATGAAAACCTTTAGCAAATCTCTGCTTTTGGTATCTTGAAGTTTCCATCTAATTTCTAACAAAAATAACAACCCTCAAGTAGAGACCATGATGACTCCATCAAGAAACTGAAATTTCATCTCATGAGAAAATGCACTATCAGAGGCATAGGTATCTGTTGGCTCTATGTTACCATACAGGAAATCATCAGATAATCCATTTATAAAAGAAAAAAGATGTGGAGGCTTCATGGCTTTGGGGATTCCAGTTTACAAATGTCAACCCTGTGCTGTGGACCCATGAGTAGCCACATGGCATCAGCAGGGACCCTGGGGAAGGAAACCATCTCACTCCATCAGCCACAGAACAACAAAAAAGAGACAATGGCCTGAGACCCCACAGCCCCTTACAGGGCATCAGTTTTCTCAGGCTGCCCTATTATTCCCTATTTCTTAGCAGATTCACCATCACCCATTAAAACTACCCCAGGTACAAAGCACTGACCCTTGAGAAACATTTGAGACTTAGAGAAACATCTACTAATGAGGTGGCCAAGATCAATCCTTACATAAGAAAGGCAATTCTGGCAGAAATTTTTTTCAGGAGGTTAGAGGAAAAACGAGACTTAAAATGAAGGTCATGAGGCAGGGCTTCCTGCCAGGTTGGAGTTAGCGGAGGTTTGACCTGACTGGGAAGGCTTCCTGCCAGGTTGGAGTTAGCAGAGGTTTGACCTGACTGGGAAGCAGCAGGGAAGGGCCACAAGTGAGGTGAGCAGGTTCCAATGAGCAGGACTCACTGGACCCAGGTCCATGGCAGCTGAGGAGGTCGGATTCAATTCAGTTGTTTTTAGCATTAGTACAGCTAATGGAAGAAGTTATTAATCAAGTCAGAAAGTAAACAAAGAAAAGCAGGTTTGGGAGGAGAACAAGAGCCCTGAGAGACAGATTTACTAGCTGGAGAAACACCCTAAACCCTGCGATTCTGTGGCCATCGGGTTCTCCTCTTGCTAGATCTAAAGAAAGCTGCAAGGACTAATAACTCATCAAGAAAACACGAATTCCAGGCTAGTAAGATCCCTCGGCGGGCAGAGGTGCTTGCCATGCAGTCCTGGAGACCGGAGTGTGATCCCCAGACCTATACAAAAGTAAATAAAACTCAACTCAGTGAAGTTGTGCTGACCTCCGTACGCAGACCACATGTGTATGCCCTCACTCACGTCCCATGTACTCACAGAAACATAGATGTAATAATTACCATTTTTTAATATAAAGCATTAGTCCCATTGGCCTGTGCCCGTAATTCCAGTGGGTGGAAACCAAGTAGGGAACTGATGACGTCAAGGGCGGCCTGAGAGAGGTAGCAAGACTCTGTCTAAACCAGAAACAAAACGAAAACCCACACTCCAAATTGCACTTCACAGAATACAAGAGATTGCTTTGCTCTTTATACAAAAGAGTTCAACTTACAAGTCATATGCATCTTACCCTAAATGACTCTAATCTGAGAGCTAAAATGTTGAGGCATTGCCAGTCAAATACAGTCGCTCTCGGCGGCCTGCAGCAGGTCCCCTCTGGCCCTGAGGCAAAGCTGCCAAGTTCCCCATTTCCCAAAAGAGGATGCATTCATCCCATACTAGTTTCTGTGGTCACTAAATCCAAAGCTAGGAATTATGAACAAAAGGACCCTAGGCATTTCACACTGCTTGTGACTCAACGTGCCTCATGGGTAAATTAACATGGGCCACTCAATCTACATTTTATTGAATATACAGTAAAAATGTCTGCTTTATCCTCCATCATTAATTTGATTTGAATGTGCTAAGTTTCTCTTAGAAACCCTCACATGAAACATTTCTTATGTCCTTCGACCCTCTGCCTGTCATGACAAGTCGCAGGTGCTCCCTTCCCCTCATCCCCAGCAGGAGGTATCCATACTGGCTTCTTCCTATCTCCTAATCTGTCTTCAGGGGAGATCAGGAATCTCTCTGTAGCCTAGCATCTCCTTTTCATTATTCCTCTTCTGACCCCTCAATGTCAGGATGACTGGAGCAAAGTCATTTAGACCAAACTGCCTAAGAAACCCAACAAGTGCTTAATGGCTTAAAACAACAACTCACTATCTAGTCTGTAATTTGATAAACAGGCCGTTCATCCAGAGCTTGGTTGCTATCGTAGCTGGAATGTGAAGTATCTTCTGCAGACTCTTATGCTGGGCTACCTGGTCCCCTGGCAACACTGCTATTTTGGAAGGCCTTGGAGCCTTTATGTTGTAAACTTTGCTCCAGGAAGTGACTCAGGGGGACTGCCTTGAAGTTTGATGGCCTGGGCTCACTTCCAGTCCTCTATTGCTGCCTGATTTAAGACAGATGATTGGTCTCCTTTGCCCTGCCCACCACCAATACTGAGCTATATCCCCTTGAACTACAAAGCAAGCCCTTCCTCCCTTGCATTGCATATTGTTAAAGATACCAGAACAGTTAACTAATGTAGATGATCTCTGAGTCTGCACGTGACTGCCTGGTTGACTAGTAGCTGGTTTGGGGGATCTATAGCGGTCACTATCTTCACTATCTGGGGTGCCTGAGCCTCTTCCCACATTTTCTCATCTTCCAAAAAAAAAAAAAAAAAAAAAAAAAAAAAAAAAAAAAAAAAAAAAAAAAACGGACCCAGGTTGGTTGTAGTTCAAGAACAAGAGCAAAACGCAGTGTGCACCCCCTTTCACATCTCTGCTGTGTTGTGGAGTCCACTATGCCACTGGTGAAACACCTCACCTGGTCATAGTGTAAATGAGGGTACCAGAAGCTAGCAACATTAAAAAAAAAAAGTGGAAACTAGTGATAGAGAGAAAGCTTGGGGGTTAAGAGCACTTGCCACACTTGTAGAAGACCTGGGTTTGGGTCCCAGGAGCCTCACGGTGGCTCAAAATCATCTATAACCCAAGTGTCAGAGGATCCAATGTTCTCTTCTGGCTTCCACAGACACCAGGAATACATGTGGCATTTTAAGGTTCATAGATGCTAGCTGGGAAAAGAAGTAAATGATGATATTCTAGACAAAGACAGCAACATCACAGAAGTTTGGCAAGGGATAGAAAGAAGGTAAACATGACTAAAATATCAGAGCATCATGGGAGGCTATTAGTTTGGTTTCTATTGCTGTGATAAACACCATGAGCAACGGCAACTAGAAGAGGAAAGAGGTTTATCGTTTTCTTCCAACACTCAGGTCACAGTCCATCTCTGAGAAAAGTCAGCCCAAGCAAGAACCCTGAGGCAAGAGCTGGTGTGGAAGCCATGAAGGGGTGCTGCTTGCTGGCTTACTACCTGTGACCTGCTCAGGCTGCTTTCTTATAAAACTCAGAGCCACCTGTCCAGGGGTGGCCTCACCACTCAGGGTGGACTAGACTATCTACATCCATCATTCTATAGAAAACACCCCCCGCAGACTTGCCTGCAGGCTGAACTGATGGGAGCAGTTCTTCAACTGTATTTCCCTCTTCCTGGAACCCTTCCACTGATGACGAACTGAGGAAGCCCACCATCGAACCAGCAAAACAAACAGATGCAAAAACCCAACCGGCAAGAAGAGGCTAGTGAGCAGGAAAGAGGCCATTTGAGGATGTTTAGAGGAAAGAGGATGAAGCACTCACTATTCACATACAGACAAGCGTTTATATACAAAAATAAGAAATACATCTCACTGTAAAAAGAAAGCAGAAACAAGGTTGTCAGGACAACCGGATGTCCATCAATAAAGCTGTCAGTTTCTAGTTCTGCCCACACATTCCTTTCTTGTCATCCCCACCTCTTCTCCCCTCATCCTTGCAACAGTGGTGTCATCCCAGAATGCTTGAATGGACTCATCAAGTCCTCCTTTAGGACATCCCCAATCTTGCCTGCACACTGTCATAGCGTGCTAGGAAAAATCTAAATTGGAATTTGGCCCGTGATTTAAATGTTCCCCAGGACGCTTCATTGCACAAAAAGTTATAAAATTGCCTTAAAAATGAACTGCTAACGGGGGCTAAAATCATGCATATCAAGTCACCTGTTATGACAATTTTATTGTCAACAATGGTTTTTCATGTGTAAATTATAACACCACCCTTCCTTTGAAGTCCTCACATGGTATGACTCCTCCTCCTTCCTGAAGGCCTCATGTGGTGTGATTCCTTTCTGAAGATCTCATGTGGTGTGAGTCCTCCTTTCTGAAGTCCTCATGAGATGTGACTCCTTTCTGAAGTCCTTGTGAGGTGTGACTCCTGTCTAGCCTCTTCTACCTGTGTGACCTAATAGGCCAGCCAGGCTTCTCTTCCATCTCTCCCTTACTGAACTTCTGCTACACCATTGATCTACCTGGAATGCTATTCTCTTAGCTCTTTTTCCAGTTAATTCCTAAGCACCCTTCAAATGCTGTAGGAATCACTGCCCAGGAAAATTGCTCCACAACTCTCAGACCAAATACCTCTTCTCCTGGGCTCATCGATCCCATAGCGATGATCAGAGTCGTTACGTCAAATGAGGACAGGGACCCTGCTAGGCTTGATCATATTTAATCCTATGTCTGGATGAATTAGGGGGCTATATGGATGAATAATTGTTACAACAGAAAATATGGCTGAGGATGTAGCTCGGAGATAGGGGGGCTTGTCTAACATGTGCCAGGCAGGCTCAGCCCTCAGAACTGCAAAAGTAGAAAGAAAGGAAGAGAGAGGGGGAAGGAAGGACGAATGGAGGAAGGGAGGGATGAAGGGATGAAGGGATGAAGGGAGGGAGGGAGGGAGGGAGGGAGGGAGGGAGAGATAATGAAGGGGAGGGAAGGAAGAATGGAGGGAGGGAGGAAGCAGACAGAAAGACAAAAATGAAACTAAGATTACAAACAATCTGTAAATCCCCTTTATTTGTATCACAGCACCAATTTCCAAAGAACATCTACATCACATGTTACTGAAATAGAAAGGAACAGGTAACAAACAAGACCAGAGGAGGATACAGTCTAGGTATCCTCAGACCTCTTGCTGCTTTTGAAAGCCTGCATGAAGTACAGTCAGACTACATGCTTCATTTTACTTCTCGATGACAAGACTCCAAAAAGAAACCTAAGCATCCCTGCAGATCCGGGTATTCTCAAGGAAAGATAGACCTTTTCTTCCTTACAGTCTAGGTATCCACAGACCTCTTGCTGCTTTTGAAAGCCTGCATGAAGTACAGTCAGACTACATGCTTCATTTTACTTCTCGATGACAAGACTCCAAAAAGAAACCTAAGCATCCCTGCAGATCCGGGTATTCTCAAGGAAAGATAGACCTTTTCTTCCTTTATAGCACCCTGTACTTACTCTCCCTCCCTCTCTTCTGTTCTTTCCCTTCCCTTTGCCTCACTGGGTATAGAGAACTCACACCCAGGAAAGGAAGGAGGACACACACACACACCAACTATAAAGTGCCACCAAACTGTGTGGCAAGAGGATGCAGAGAAAGACACAGGAATGGTCTTTATTTCTAGGCCCCAAGACATTTCAGGGCACCATCTCTTCTTGAATTTTTCCATTCTCTATTACGAGACTGGATATAAGGGATAATGAGATCAAACAAACTAATTTGTGAATTCTAGGATGTGACATCGTGACCATTTATTTCCGAGGTTGCTAATGCCAACCAGTGACCTTCTGGGATTACACACTGAAGTGTGAGAAGGACATTTAATAAGGAAAGGTTAACTATCACTCAATGCACCAACAAAACATGGCAATTTTTAAAGATTAAACAGCAAAATAATCTACAGATCAACCATATGTCTTACGATACACAGTTAATGCTTATCACCAAAGTTCTAGTGACTATTCACATTATATAGAGGATAATATTTGCCAAGGTCTTATGTAGCTGAAGTCACAGACATGCCTTTAAAGGTCAGCCATAAAACCAAATAACAAGCTGGAAGGAAAGTGCATTTTCCATCATGAATTCACAATAAAAATAATCTCCTGCTCCATGTGACTTTTCTTTTAAGTGTGCCTGGCACCCAGACAAAGCTAACAGACGAATTACACATGATCACAAGCCCATTTTGCTCTACAGTGCCACAAATCAAAAGGAATGGCTCCTGTTGTGAGCAGGTAATAGCCCGACACAATGCTCACTCACATAGGCTTCCGCAGAGCTTCAGCGGGGCTTCAAGAATGACACGCTTAAACAGTCGCATGTTTAATATCTATTAAAGTCGCTGTGCCAAGGCTGAACAGAGCTGCCTGTGAGCCGAAAAGACAGGAATACAAGCAAGGGCTCGCTACACAGCTGAGAGCAGCACACCAGCATCTGGAGCTGTTCTAGAAGTCTCCCCTCTCTCCTAGCCAGGCTGAAGAATTTGTACTGGATACCAGTCAAGTAATAGCAAGGTGTACTTGTGCCTCTGAGCAGAGCTTGGCTGTACCATTACCAACACCATATTCTGTGATGATATTTTCTGTGTTATCTAACAAATAAAGCTTGCCTGGAGATCAGAGTGCAGAGCTAAGGCACTGGTTAGCCACAGAGGCCAGGTAGTGGTGGCTCACACCTTTAAGCCCAGCACTCAGGACGCAGAGGCAGATGGATCTCTGTGAATTCAAGGCTACCCTGATCTACACGATATAGATCCAGTCTAAAAGAGAAACAGAACCAGGCAGTGGTGCCTCACACTTTTAATCCCAGCACTAGACAGGTGGACTGGATGGGATATGTCTGGGCAGAGAGAGGAATGTAAGGCGGGAGGAGACAGACTCATCCCATTCAGTCTGAGGATTTGTGGAGACAGGATCTTGCCCCCTCTAGTTTGAGTATTACATAGAGGTAAGAACTCTAGTTGGCTGGCTATTCTGTTTCTCTGAACTTTCAGCTTTCACCCACTAACATCTGACTCCAGGTTTTTATTATTAAGACCAATTAGAATTTGTGCTACCATATCCTTCACCCTGTATTGTTTAGGTTCTTCAAGGGGGAATGGTATTGAGCACTGTGATGTCTCCTCTCGGCTTTCTGGTTCCTTGCCAATTACTTAAGGCTTGTCCTAAGACATAAAGAGACAAAACAGAACCAAAGTGTCTCTCAGAAACAATTAGTCTTGTACCTGTAACCTATCCCACACTAGTTTATTCCAAGTGGTCTTTGGTGGGCTTTTCACTCTGGGAAGCAGAGAATTAACTGGAAAGAGGTTGCCCACCACTGGGCCCATGGGAAAGGAGGACAGGTGACAAATGCCAAGCTCCTTTCTTGCCTATGCAATATCTTTCCCATTTTGTGTTTTCATTATCACATCTACTGTCACAATTTCAGAGGAGGAACCTTGTTCTCAGAAAAAATGGATGTCAAAAATTAGGTCATTTGGTTAGCAGGCATTAGATTTGATCCCAAGGTAGTTCCCAAAGTCTGTCCCTTCCCTTCTGTGACACTGAACTGCTGGAATATGACACTCATTGTCTAACAGGTCCACAAAACCATCAGCTCTTAACAGAGAGGTAGGGAACCATAGTGAGGACAATGCCTTGCCCAGTACGATAGCCCCATGCACGTGGGAATCATATACCATGGAAGCACCGTGTGAGAGGGGTCTGAAAGCTCATGGCACCTACAGGTAAAGGGGCTGTACCAGGGAGGAAAAAAGATTTCTACTTTGAATTAAGGAGCTGAGTGAATTAGAGGCAGCCACAGGGAGGGGCAAGGTGTACTAGATTCAGAAGCTCTCAGTCGGTGTTGCCGTTTACTAGGCTATTATTACTGTAAGTGCACAGACAGAAGACAGGGGAAATGCACACATCCTATGGTGTGCATGTGGACATGAGAGGGCAATCCGATAGAGTTGGTCCTCTCCTTCCACCTCTACGTGAGTTCCAGGGATGACCTCAGGTCACCAGGCTTACACAGGCAAGTGTTTTGCGAGCTGAGCTTTCTCTGCATTTCTGACCTCAGACATGGCTCAATCTTAGCTTCTGCCACCCCCTAAACTTCCTAGCTCATCTGTGGAGCTGATGCAACAAGGCTCATGGGACAGATCTTCTGGGACTTACATAAGACCCCATATGCCTTCCCAGGTCCTTCTGGGACTGAGGACTGGTACACAGGAAAATCTGCTGGATTCAAGTTCAAAAGGACGCCGAACCGCAATAAGGAGAACTCACTCTTCCCTGCTGTCTTGGATGTCAGGAGGCATCCACCATTGCCTCAGCATTCCCTGAACCAAATTCAGACCACACGCATTATAAATATATCTTGTATTCTAATGTCACAATGCTTGGCTTACATTAAGTCAGGGGAAAATGTAAGGGGTGTGTGCCTGTGTGGTTGTATTTGTGAGTGTGTGTATGTGTGTGTACACACATACATGTGTGATTCAGTGTGAGTATTTGTGTGTGCATGCATATATTTCACTGCATGTACGAGTATGTGTCTGTGTACACATTAGTATATGCATTTCTCTGTGTGTATGTGCATGGATGTTTTTCTGTGTGTATGTGTTAGTGTATGTGTACATGTGTGCACATGCATGCTTGAGCACCAACCTAAAAAAAAAAACAAACAGCCATAAACTAAAATACAGTAAAGACATCTTCCTTCTTCAAGAAGAACAATTCTGAACACAAGGAATGCTCAGGGGTCACCAAGGAGAAGTGAAGTGGTCACATGGGGTCACCTAATGGGAGGACAGCAAGCATGATTAATGGCATGCTTTGTGCTATGTAGGGCAAAGAAAGAGAAGCAAACAAAGCCCTCTGGGATGCCTCCCTGTACTCCAATAAGAGACACACAGACCCAGACATATACAAAAGAATCACAACAAAATGTCAACGTAGAAGAAAATGCCACTGAAAAGAAAATAGATGTATTATTTAGGAATCAAGAATATTAACCCAAGAAATCCCTCAGGGACCAATTCGGATGGGAAGGAGGGCAGAAAGGAGCGGGGAGCTGAAGAAAGCAGGCACATGTGCAAGAGACTCATCAAGTTGCATCTAGGGATCCAAATTCCCGCATATGACAGCGAGCCGCGCCTCCAAGAAAAGCCAGCAAATAAAGCTAACATTTCAGAAGAGAAGTGAGAGAATAATTACCACATAACAAAAGCAATTTTTCAGTTTGTTGTCACCAGAATTCTTTTATTCAAAAAGCCCTGGACAAAAAATACGCTTTGATTCCTTTTCAAGGGTGCTTTCACACACACAAAGGCAGACACGCGCCAGGCACTGTGGCCTGCATGACTTAAGACCAATCAGCATAGAGATCTCCCCTCCCACCACTGGGCAGGACCATAAACTCCTGCAAAATACTTCTGGAATGGCATACCATGAGTCTAGAAAGACAGATAGTTCTCTGACTGCAATCACACTTCCTGTGAAGGGCCCTGATTTGCACAAGAAAAGCAGGGTAGGAAGAAAATGGTTCTGAGCTCTAGAGACAACCAGGGATGTACAGGGGCTGCAGAGGCAGAATATGCACTCTCAGACCTTACACTACAACTCAAGAGACATGTTAGTTGCCAGAGTGCATTCTGGGGTCCAGTTTGTGCTAGTTTTATGTCAATTTAACATAAGCTGGAGTCATCAGAGATAAAGAAGCCTCAGCTGAGAAAATGCCTCCATAAGATCTGGATTCAGGCAAGCCTATAGTCATTTTTATAGTGATTGATAGGGGAGGACCCAGTCCATTGTGGGTAGTGCTATTTCCTGAGCTGGTGGTCCTGGGTTCTATAAGAAAGCAGGCCAAGCAAGTCATGGGGAGCAAGCCAATAAGTAGCTCCCCTAATGGCCTCTGCATCAGGTTCTGCCGCCAGGTTCCTACCCTGCTTGAGTTCCTGTCCTCACTGCTTTTGATAATAAAATGTGATATGGAACAGTGAGGGAAATCAACAATTTCTTCCAAGTTGCTTTTGAACATGGTCTTTCATTCCAGCTATAGTAGCCCTGACTAAGACCAAGAACATGGTAAATTCTTACACAGTATCCTCACACATGGGGCTTTCACTAACAAATCCAATTCACAGAATATTCTGTTTAACAAAGGTAGTTTGATGGTTTATAACTCAAATCTGAATCCAAAGACACTTCATTGTTAAGACTTTCTGTACAAATGTCAAATTTTCAATTAAAATTATTGTTTTAAATTTTAATTCTTTTCAAGGAAAAGCAACAGGACACTATCCTATAACAATGAACAATCAATCATCCATGGAAGCCTCTATGGGAAGGACTCAGCAGGCAAAGATGAACAAGACTGGTCCCTGACATGGGATGTCCTTTTGCATATGTGTTGCTTTTATTGTTTGATGAATAAAGCTGCTTTGGTCTATGGCAGGGCAGAATATAGCAAGGTGGGAGAACTAGACTGAATGTAGGAAGGAAGAAGTCGGAGACAGGCAGATGCCATGTAGCTGCCAAAGGAGAAAGATGCTGAAACCTTACCAGTAAGCCACAGACTTGTGGGGTACACCGATTAATAGAAATGGGTTAGTTTAAGATGTAAAAGCTAACTAAAAATACATCCAAGCCATCGGGCAAACAGTGTTGTAATTAATATAGCTTCTGTGTGATTATCTGGGTCTGGGCAACCAGGAAATGAATGAGCAGTCTCTGTTTACAAATCCCCACTTCATGGGGTCCCATATTGAGCTCTCCAGGTCCCATCACTGCTGAATTCCCAAGGGCACACCTGAGTTGGACCATTAAATACCTAGTTCTGGTGGAGGCTCATGGCAAAATTCTATCTGCATTCTTCTCAGGAAAATCCCTGACCTCTTCTACTGGCCTACTGTGGAACAGCAGCTTCTAACACTATGAGAGGTGGTTTAAATTGTCAACTTGACACAACCTTAAATCCCCCAGAAGAGGGCATCAATGAGGGATTGTCTACATCAGGTTGGCCTGTGAATATTTCCGCAAGGTATTGTCTTGATTGGTCTGGAGAGACTTAGCCCACCATGGGCGGCGCCATTCCCTCAAAAAAAGGATACTGAATGGAATGCGTATGGAGAAACAGGGCTCGGCACAAGCAAGTGAGCATCCACACATTCTCTCTGCTCTTGACTGGGAACTTGGAACCGACACGCTGCTTCTAAGGTTTGCCGCTGTGACTTTCGCACCATGATGTACTGTAACTGGAGACTATGAGCTAAAAATAAACCCCCTCTTCACTGAGTGGCTTTATCACAGCAACAAAAGCCAAACTGGGACAGAGACGAAGTTCTCAGTGCATCTATAGGGTGCCTTTGGCCTGTGCTTCTGTGTGTTTGGCCTGAGGGCTCCTCTACCATGAGAGAAGCAGAGCGTTCTAAAGACAGCCCTCTGATGACAGAATTTCACCCATTTTGTTCTCTGTGGTGCTTACTGTCCCTGAAGCAAATTTAACCTTTACAGTTTATTCTCTCAGTCTGTGTCAATCTGGAGCAGCTTGGAGCAGGGTGCCTTTGCAATCTGCCAGCTCCTCAGGTCTTTCTATCCTTCACAGATACGACCTTGAATGTCAGAGCCACCATGCTGTAAAACATCTGTCCACTATCTCTGTTGTGTAAGTCCTAAACCTACAGAAGTCACTCAGAAACCTCCTCCTTCAAAGGCATCCAATCCAATACTTTCTCATCAACTTTTCATCATCATTGATGTCCGGCCATGCTAAGCAAGCACGGGCAGCCTGTTTATGGTGGCTCTCCAGCTGCTCCTGTCCTGGGCAGTCCTAGATGCTTGTGTTACTGTCATACCCAAGGTTCCACAGTCTTCCTTTATGCTGTCTATCCAGAGTTTTGGGGGCCTTCCTCCTTGTCTGATCCCATGCACTCCTCCAAGCAGTGCTGTCTTTGGATATCTGCCGTCATTCCTTCTCACAACACGGCTGAAGTTATGTGCTGTTGCCTTATCCTGTAGTTTACTTCCTTCTGCAGTTGGAGATGTTTCTTAATGTCATCACTGTGCAGCCTATCTCTTAGTGTGACACCTAGAATCCTCCTGAGATATGCCATATCAGATAGACCCAGCCACTGTTCTGAGCAACATTTCATTGTCCAGGTTAATTATCCTTCAATCTACTTTTTTCCATTCACTGCCACCATCGGCCACCTCTCTCAGCGAAGGGCACACGGTCACATGGCCTCCTCAGTCTGTCACTTGTTCATTTTATAGTCACTTTCTAAACTCAGTTCAAGAATCATCCCTTGATAAAAAGCCTGATCCCAAAGAGCTCATGTATTTTCCTACATTTATACAGTTATGAGAATCCTTGAATTAATGCCAATTTCTGCACTATCCCGATATGTTCCATAAAGAATTTACCAAGTCAGCAAGGTATCTGACTTGGTTTATAATCAATTGACATTTCCTAAATGAAGGGGTAAGTGTGTAAATAATTCATTAACTTTGTAGGCCTTGAGTTCTAAAGCCATACTATGTTAATTTTGAATTAACTTACAAGCTATACTGCTTGTAAGGCAAAGACTGAAGACAATTGTTTCATTCTTTGTATCTTTTCAAAGGAAGACATTCTTGGTTATCTTCTTTAAGAACCGGTTCTTCAATTCCTCCATTGTTCCTATTTTTTTCTTTGTTCCTATATCTCTGCTCTGACTATTCTTTCCTGACATCCACTTGGTTTAGATTTGGTTGGTTCTTGTTTTTTCAAATTTGTGAGTTGCATCATTAAGTCATTTAGTCAGTATTAGTATTCTGATTTTTTGTTTGTTTGGTTGGGTTGGTTTTTTGTTGTTGTCTTTTGAGACAGGGTTCCTCTGTGTAGCCCTGGCTGTCCTGGAACTCACTCTGCAGACTAAGCTGGGCTCATTGATCCACCTGCCTTGACCACCCTGAGTGTTAAAACTAAAGGCATGTTCCACAATTGCCTGGCTTTCTGATTTTTTAAGATAGGCACTTAGAGCTATAAATTTCTTTTGTAGGAACCGCTCTAAATGCTTGGGGGTTTTTTTGTTTTGTTTTTATTTTCATTTAGTTCTAGAATTTTTTTTCTTTCATTCTTGATTCTCTCCCTCTTCTAGCCCATTCAACATGCACTAGGAAGTTGTTTAATCTTCATAATTCTGTGTGTGTTTACTAGAGATTTGTTTTCTGTCAATTGTAAGTTTTATTGCATTATGGGCAGATGGGATACATGGAGCCATTTCAATCTTTGTGAATTTTTAGAGATTTGTTTCATGTCCCAGGATGTGGTCCTTTTTTAGAGAAGTTTCCATGGTCTGGTGAGTAGAATGCTTGCTCTTCAGTGGTTGAGGAGAATATTTTACAGAAAACTCTTAAGATTTGATGTATGGTGTCATTGAATTTTGATGTTTCTTTTTTATTTATTATTTTTTTGTCCAGATAGCCTACTGGAGAAAGTCAGGTATTAAAGCCACTTCCTTTGAATGAATTGATGTTAATCTGTGTCTTTAAATCCAGTAGCAGGTAATTCTATGAAATTAGGTGCCCAGAGTGTGGTGCATGTATGTTTACGCAGTAATGTCTGCTTAATTAACTGTTCCTTTGTATCAAAAAGAAGTCTTCCTTGTCTCTTCAGATTAGCTTTAGTACAAAGTCTATGCTGTCAGATATTAGGATCTTAATGCCTGTTTACTCTCTCGTCTTCTTTGGGGTGCATTATTTTACTCTAAGGTAGTGCCTATCTTTAAAGTTAGGATATGTTTCTTGGGGAGAACACATGGATTTTATCACTCTGTACATACACCCAGCCCATGTCTGTGATTATCATTTAAATGTGTGTGTCGACTGCGGTCACTGTGTTGTGGTTGTTGTGTTCTCAGTGGAGCTTTGTGCTTTAGCAATTATGACGACATTTCTTTGTATAGTCTCCTGGCTAGTCTCCTCCTTCCTCTCCTCAGCCCAAAATACTCTTTCCTGTATTTTCTTTAGGTTTTGTTTGCTAGATAGAATTTTTTAGGCTGTTTATATCCTGGAAATTTTCTTTTTCCATCAACTATGGTAGATAGTTTTGCTGTGTTATTAGTCTAGGTTGGCCTTCATGGTCTTTTAAGACTCGGGACAGATTGTTCCAGACTCTCCTTTTCAGTGGAGAAATCAACTGCTATTCTAATGGGTTCTCCGTTATATACAGCATGTGAATTTTTGTTTAGAGCTTTCAATAGACTTCCTTGTTCTGTATACTTAGTGTTTCATCAATGATACGCCATGGGAATTTCTTTTTCTGGTCTTGTCTATTTGGTATTCTGTTTGTTCATCTCAATACATGCAGGAAGAGACTTTAGCAAAACCCAATATGACTTCATGATAAAAAGAGGAAAGATACTGAAGTACATGTAGGTGTTGTGTGGTGTGATGTGGTATGGTGTGTGTGTGTACAGAGTAAGTTATTTATGAGAAATACACACCTAACATCATCCTAAATAAAGAAAAAGCTTGAAGCAACTTCACTAAAATCAGAACAAGACAAGGATGTCATTACTCTTTTCAATATTGTGCTCAAAGAACTCTCTGGAACAATAAGGCTAGACAAGCAAGTTTAAGAGCTACAAATAGAGAAAGAAGTTACACTGTCCCTGTTTTTAGATGACATATTATTCATTAGCGATCCACAAAAACTACAAGTAAACTTCTTGAAATGATAAACTCTGCAACAGGATACAGAAACAACTTGCACAAAGCAAATTTTCACCAACAAATATACAGAAAAAGAGATAATGAACACAGCACATTCACAATAGTACTATATAAAGGTCTAGGAATAAACATAACCAAGGAAGCTAAAGACCTCTAAAATGAAAACTTCAAACTTCTGGAGAAAGGCACTAGGAAGTGGAAACACATTCTATGCTCTGGTAGAATTAATATTGTGAGAATGACTATTTACTAGTAGTAAAATGACCATTTTATCAAAATCTATTAAAAATTTAAAGCAATAAGAAATCTCCATCTCATTCTTCACAAAAATAGAAAGAACTCTTCTAAAATTCATGAGGAACCAGAAAAGACACCAGACAGTAAAAATAGTTTTGAACAAAAAGAACAATGCTGGAAAGATTACCATCCCAAGTCTTTAAGATATATTACCGAGCCATAGTAAAAGTAATATTAATAAAAAACCAAAATGATACTGGTACAGAAACAGGCATGCAGATCAATGGAATAAAACTGAAGACTCAAACATGAGTAAATGTTACTTCAGCCATTTAATATTTGACAGATATGACAAAAACATTCATGAAAAAGTATCTTGAACAAATGGTGCTAAGAACACTGGATGTCCACATGCAGAAGAGTAGAATTAGACCTGTGTCTATCACATTGCTAATTCCAAATAGATCAAATACCTAAATGTGAAGCTTGAATCTTCTAGAACATGTAGCCTACATGATATATATGTAAGAAAGGACTTTCTGAACCGGACTCAGTTCACTCACGAATTCAGGCCAACTATTGACAAAGGGGACTTCATAGAACCAAAATGCTCCTGTACAGCTATAGAAACAGCCAGGTGAAGAGGCAGCCCATAGTATGTGGGAGAAAATTTTGCCATCTATATATCTAGCAAGAATGACTAATATCCAGAATATGTAAAGAACTTAAGAGCAAAAAAAGAGTAAGAAAATAAATAAAATAGACAGCAAATGTCCCATTCAAAAACTGGCCTGGGGATCTGAACAGAGAGTTCTCAAATAAATGGAGAAAAGGGGCAAGAAATAGCTCAAAAAAATCCATCATTCCTAGTAATTGTTGGAACTGAGATTAAAATAACTTTTAGATTTCACCTAACATAGTCAGAACGGTTATTTTGTTCACCTTTGAACAAAAGAACAGACAACAAACTCTGAAGGGGATGTGGGGAATAGGCACAGCCACCATGGAAATCAGTGTAGAGGTCTCCCAAACCTAAAAACAAATTCATCATGTGGCCCAGCCTTCCCACTGTTGTCACATGTCTACTGGATGTGACACTCTACTCCACAAATACTGGCTCAGCTGTGTTCTTATTCACAATAGCTAGGAAACAGAAACAAACTAAATGTTCTTCAATTGATTAATCAATAATGAAAATTCGGTACCTATACACTAGGGAATACTCCTTAGCTGTAAAAGTAAAAATGAAATAACGAAATCTTCAGGTGATTGGGTGGAATGAGACTAAGTCAGGTGGAGAGAGGGAATCCAGATTCAGAAAACAAATGCTCTATGTTATCTCTTTCTGATATTTTCTGATGCCAAACCTTCAGATGCTGAGTACATTCCAGAGTGACTGCAGAAACCAAAGGAAAAAGGGGCCATTGCTAGGTGGGGCCGGGGACAATAGAGAGGGAAATATCAGGGTCAGTGGTCTGAACGGGGAACTCGGCATTTGTTTACCTCACGGAAGAGTGGGAGAAGGGACGAGATAGTCCCTTCAAAGACACACAGATACATTTCCTCTAGGCAGGCCCTAATCCCTCCTGCTCCACTCAGTTATAAATTCAGAGCTCTATTTCCTTGGTGAGGCCAGGTCCTCTGGGTCCTTCATAATCCCGTCATCTCTGATGACTTAAGTCTCCAAAGCCTGCTGCCTTGAGGTCCAAGTCCTCAGACACAGAAACTTCGGGAAACATTTCCAATTCAAATCTCCACACAAGGTCTTCCAAACGTGCAAAACGTTCAACCTTTTGTCCAATTAAGCCTCAATCTCAGTGAGTGGAGAGCAGACTGGGACTGTCACCTACACCACCTGCACAGAGCATCGCTCTGAGTGCAGAGACACAAACCTGAAGGAGTGTGTCGCCGCCTCCCAGACCCACCCTAAAAATCACCTACTTCTCACAGAGTAGGCAAACACATTCTGTGACGGACCAGACAGCGCATATTTTAGGTTCTCTGGGACATATGTTCACTGTCCCAGCTTTGAGACCACACCATGTGAGCAGTCGGTTGTATTATATAAAAGTGGCTATGTTCCCATAACACTTTACTTGTGGACATTAAAATTTGAACTTAATCTAATTTTATACAGCACCATTGTCATCCTTCCTTTAACTCCATTCTAACGTTTAAAGATGTAAAAACCATTCTTAGTTTGCAGACTCTGCATAAACAGGAAGAGCCTGAACTTGGCCAGTGGTTAGTTCCTGCCTCCCGATTTAATACGGTGCAGAAATAACTGCTCTTTCATGCCTATTGATTTCCTAATTGCTCCTCAGATCTTCCAGAGAGGAGCAGCAGGCCCATCCCTAATAGAACCATAGAAGTAGCAAATAACACTGAAAAAGGCCCAGGAAATGGTGCCGTTCATCATGTCACAGCTTCTCCCTGGGACCTCAGTCCAGCGCCATGTCATTGCTCTGTAGAGGGTAAATCAGAAGAAAAAGTGAACACAGTCACTGCACTGTCCCTAGGATAAAGAGCACTCCTTTAAAAACAAAGCTCATGAGTTCTTAGAACACACATAGGAAATCCAGGGAAGGCCATGCACCACTCTGCCACTGGGCTACGGGCAGAGGCACAACAAGAGCTAATGGGTGCTGCCAGGATTCCTGATGAGTACGGTGTCTATGAAAACACTGGGAATTCCGCAATACTTGTCAAAATCACAAACACATGTTTTGATTGAGCAAACCTACTTTTAGCAAATTCTCTCCCCCCCGTCTCTGTGTCTGTTTCTCTTTGTGTCTCTGTCTCCATCTCTTTCTTTCTCACTCTGTGAGAATGTGTGTGTGTGTGTGTGTGTGTGTGTGTGTGTGTGTGTGTAGATATAGATATACCCAACATGGCATGGACATTCTGTGTGACAATGTGTCAGATTAAAAACCTAAATAATAGTAGGTAACCACATAACTTATGGGCATCCTCACACACCATGGAATGCTACACAACTGTACATGCATAGGCACCTGTGTGAACACACATGACTGGCTCTCATGGTTTGTAATGTTATAGTTCACTGAGTCATTACAGACACTGAATTAGCAAACATTGAATCATCACTCCTCCAGGGAAATTTGTCTCCCACAAGCTCTACTTACATTCTTATGCACTGATCAATACGTAATTTGTTTTATACATGTTTCTGTTCTAAAGACACTTTATTTAGTGTACATTATGGGCTTAAGTCAAGACATGTGTTTTCTCCCTAAGCCATAGCATACCAGACAGTATTTCAAGTTAGGGCTCAGAGGCCACTTAAAATGCAAAAAAAGCAAAAATAAAGTCAGTCCAAATGCATAAAAATTGAAAAAGATGGTACTATGTTGACTTTGAAAAACATATCTGTGGCACAGGCTGATGCTAAGAGGGCATTACCTCACTTGTGAACACAAATACCAGATGATTCAAATGTTCCCTAGGTTCTAGGCCTAAGACCAAGGCTAGAAGGCACCATTACTTTAAGCCTAATTAAGGTAAACCTTATGATGACAGAAATGAATATAAAAGGTGGTGGTTCACCTCACAGACCAGGAAACAAATGCAAGTGAGAGAAAGGGGTTCATCGAGATATGACCAGTTTCCTCCAGATAGTACCCACCTTCTAGAGTTTACACCACCTCCAAAAGCGATCGCATTTTGACTCATTAATGGGATAATCCACTGATTGAGCTAGAACCAAAGGTCAAATAAATTTAAAAATCTGAGTTGTCAATCAAGGCTTTAGAACACAGCTTTGGGGGATCATTTTAGAGCTACACCATAACAGTAGACAAATCTGCAAAAG
Organism: Myodes glareolus; assembly: GCF_982192425.1. Lineage (NCBI taxonomy): Eukaryota > Metazoa > Chordata > Mammalia > Rodentia > Cricetidae > Myodes > Myodes glareolus. The sequence continues at coordinate 48,137,449 of NC_142048.1, forward strand.
GTAAATCCACAAATAATGCTCTACAGTACATGCACATGCACACGCGCGCACACACACACACACACCTTTACCCTATATAGAATCAACTTCAGAAGATGCAACATTAGATTTAAAAAATATCAAAAGTTAAACCGTTTGCACATCATGTGAACTATATAAAGCAAAAGGAAGACCTTTGTGAAGTTATGTAACTGATGTGTGCTGCTGACCGGATTTTCAATACTGTCTTCCCTCAATTACTTCCATGAATGGAGGGTCTCAGTAAGTTGACAATGAGTTTTAAAATTCTCTATGATGTCCTGTTTTCGGTTTGAGTAAACAGTAAAATATGCAAACTGGTTCAAATATATCCACTCAGTTATGAGACGATGAAAGAAGGAATACAGGAAACGCTCTGAAAGTCAGTCAGGGAAACACAGTTGGAAAATAAATGGGATCTGGGCATCCGAGAGATGGGCGGCATGGGCAAGCAAGTGGGTCAGCCAATAAAACCATTTGTCACAGCCTGATGATCAAATCCCCATAAAGGAGGACAGAGAGAGCTGACTCCACCTCAAGTTGTCCTCAGACCTGCACACACGTGTGACACATACACACACCCAGACACAGGCATCGTGCTTGCGCGAGGACATGAGAACATACACGAGTACTAAATAAAAGTATTTTTTAAAACAGAGTTGGATGATGAGAGTAGATCCTAACCCAGGTTATAGGAAAAGACAAAGGCACAGCAGGACTTGGTGGAGTACCACCTGTAATCCCAGTCTTTGGGAAGCTGAGGCAGGAGGATCATAGGTTTGGAAGCAGTCTGTTATAGATAGCTGAGACCATGGCGGGGGCGGGGGCACAGGCTGTCAATGCTATCAGGAGAATTGTCTATATTGGTTAGAGAACAGTAAAAAGAAATGGTGCTACCTATTCACAGGTCTAGAATAAAGAATCATTTACGATTTCTAAATCCCTTCTGGAGAAACTCAGAAGGAAGACATAGAACCCCAGTACAATCACTGTAATTATATGAAATTCGCTGTTTGGAGATGATTTGATAAAATCTAGCCAACAGTCATGGTTGCTGTAATCAGAATACCTGTGTCCCTTCAGAAACCACACACGTAAGCCATAACTGTGATCTCCAACTTGATGGTATTTGGAGAAGTAATCTGTGAAGTACTTCGGTCATTAGGGTGAAGCCCACACAAAAGAGATTAACGTACTTATTAGAGGAGACACCAAGGTGTAGGCTCGCCACACTTCCCTCGCCTCTGGTCCCAGCCATGGGAGGCTGCAGCCAGCACTGGAAACCAAACTGTACAAAGCAGATTTCTGTTGCTTAAGCCCTCAGGCTGTGAGGTTTTCCTCTATCAGTTGAAGCCAACTGAGGAAGGCCATCAGCTCTGGTCATGCTCTGGCCGTGCTAACGCAAGGCAGAGCTACACCTGAGCCCCACATTCACGGGAGACAGTAAGTCTCTCTTCCCCATAGCCAGGAAAGGGCTCAATGTAAAACCACACTTTCACGTGGCACCTGGGTGAGGAGTGGGGATGACTGCTTAGCTCGCCCATGATGAGGCCAGATACAGCCCTCCACACGCCCACTCTGTTTCACAAGTAATTAGCACCATTATTTGTACTCACAGTAAAACTAGCTAAGGTCAACAGGTCACAAGTCGGATCACTAGGACAAAATGTCAGTGACCTTAATTAAGGTGATTAAATTGTTGTCAAAACTCTCCCCCTTTGCCTGAACTGTGTCCTGCTCCGAAGCTAAACAATCAGGAGACCTTATACGCGTGGGGGAGGGCAGGGGGAAAACTGCAGAACTCTTCATCCAACGCCTCTACCAATGAGCCCTAACTACAAAGCAGCATGATTGCAGTGAGTGCCCGTCATAGCACCTTCCATCCACATACCCAGGACGTTTTAGCCTTGCTGTGCTTCAACCTGCAAAAGAAAGCCCCTGCCTTCATACTGCTCATTATATTATCAAAATTATTATATTATCAAAATTACAGCTGACTATCAAGCCAAAGCCCTCCTTACTCAGGTCCAAGCTTTTAGTTGGCACAGACTTTGACCATGTCCGTCATGGCTTGCACTTCCTTCTTTTGGGGGGTGCTTTGCCCACCCCCAAATGCATGCCTCACACAGCGAACAAACCTGCTCTCCAACAGCACCCAACATTCTAGCCAGGCTTTCCCAAATCCTCCTGAGGATCAGGCAGAGGAGGAAGTGATGCTGAGGTGCGGCTTGGGTCACTTGGAGACAGAACCTGCACTGGAGGACATCAGACAAAATAAAGCAAAGGTGCCCATTAAGCCAAACTGTCACTACTAAATCTATGCGATTATTGCTTTGAGCAAAACTAACTTGATTTATAGGCAAGGAAGCCTCTACTCACAAAGACAAGACGCACACCCACTCACCGTCATCTTCCTCACACAGTGAACAAGCAAGCTGCTCAGAATTCCTACAGATGTTAGCCCCGACCTCGGGGCCAGGCCAACAGGGAATGGGATGTGTCAACCAGCTGTGAGCATGAATACAATAGCATCTGTGGTTTCCTAAAGGTAATCAGAGACTTGGGAGCTGACAGTGCAGCCCAGTGGTAGAGCGTATGTTTAGCCTGTGCAAGACTCTGGGTCGTAATGTTCTTCACCCAAAGAAAACGCAAGTTTGCCATCACCCGGTTCGCAAGTCATCTGCTCAGAAATTAGTAACAACAACCAAAAGCTGAAGGAAGGGGAGGCAATGCCGGAGGGAAGAGGGAGAAAGGAAAGGGGGATGCAAAAGAGGAGGGGTGTGGCTCCTCATAATAAAAATAAACAGAGAAGCTAGAAACATACTTCAAACAATGCGTCCTAAGCGTGTTCATGAAAGCTCTATCCTATCATTAACTCTTCCTAAAGTAATCAACTGCAAAAAAGTTTAAGTTATACTTGGTACATAGATTTCATTCTTTACTTTGAATATAAAAGGAACATTTTTATTGTTTCAGTAGTGTATCTAATTACTCATAGTTTAGTGGTAACATCTTCATACATGTATGTAATGTATCTGGCTCTTATTTGCCTCTCTCGTCCCTGCTAACTCTTCTCTTCCTCCCAGCTACTCTCTCTTCCCCCTTCTTATCTACAGAAGAAACATTTTATTGGAAATTTTTTTCAAAGGGTCTTTCTAAACAAATGGTGAATAAAAGTCACTGTGGGGCTAGAGAGATGGCCCAGCAGTCAAGACCACTGACTATTCTTCCAGAGGACTGAGGTTTGATTCTCAGCACCCTCACTGGCGGCTCACTACCATCTGTAACTCCAGGTCCAGGGAGTCCAGGACCTTTTTCTGGCCTCTGTGTGTAACAGAAGGCACTTGGTAAAGAGACATACATATATAAAAATAACCATACAAATAAAATAACCAATTATTAATTTTAAGTCAGTGGGGGGGGGTCTTTGGAAGTCTCCGCCCCACTAGGTCCCCACAAGACATTACTTGCCTCGGTTGCTTTGCACAAGGTTCTGTACAAGGGTCCACCTTGAGCAAGCCCCATACTTAGACCAGCCTTATCCAGTCCTCTAGAACTTTCTAAGTCCTAGGGAAGCAATGACTTCTCTGGTCACCTGCTTCATTAACATCAGGACGACACAGATGTACATGTAACAGTTTCATTTGCTTCTATATTCTTTTCTCTCCAGGTGTGCAACAAGTCCCACACTTCATTCCTCACGTGTCCTTTGCAATGTACCCCTGTGTGCACACATACCAGAAGCCCCACAGAAACGGGCTGATTAACTCGGAGGCCCCAGAGGTCGGGAAATAATCCGAAGACAAAGAAGAAAAGTCTCCCTGCATTAATACTTTCCATACCCTTCCTACTCTATCATGCTCTTTCACAAAAGGGAAGATTTTATTTGAGCCCCTTCACACTTCTGAAAGACAGGCAAGAGCAGTAATTACAGCCCCAGTTATAATCATAGTAATTAAGGTTTAGCAGTTCAAAACAATGTTATCGAACTAATACGCAGTAGAGCCAGGAACAGAACCCTGTCTTAAAACTCTGAGGTCTGGGAGGCCAAACACTCAGCGGGTGTGGAAATGCACCTGCCTTAAAATTTTCATTATGAACCTAGTTCGTACCATTTGGAAAGCAGGCACAAAGCATGTTAGGGCTACAGGTGAAAGATTGCTATCTGTGCATACTAGTTCAGACATTCATATTCTATCTATATCTATCATCTATCTCCCTAATCTCCCCTTCTCCCCATTTTCCCCCTCTTCTCCTCTCCCCCATCACTGTCTTCAAACTCCCTATGTAACCAAGGATGAACCTAAATTCCCAATTCTCCTGCCTCCAGCTCCCAAGTGCTATGCACACAGATACATGCCACCCCATTCAATTTCTCACCCAGACTTTTGTTTCTAACACTGTATTTGATGAATAATCTTGCCTCCATATTCATGACCTTTTAGACATGAGCTCTTATTTGGAAATAGGGTCTATACAGAACTATTAAATTCCCTCTTTTAGATCCTTCTAGAAGATGAGAGTACAGAGAAAGAACCAGGCTATGAACCAGCAACCACAGCAGCCACCACAGAGAGGAGGGGGGTGAGTAGCGAGCACTCACCTAGTCTTCAGCGGGAGGACTTCAAGTCATTTTAACTTTTTTCTCTTCTAGAACTCTGGTCTGAAACCGCCCACCATCCAGAGTGCTATCCATGCTAGCAATGCCTTGGGCTCCTCCTCTGTCTCCCTAAAGCTATGGCTCATGTTGACCCCAGACACAGAAACCCTCTCCACTTTCCTCATTGGTTCACAGGAATTAGCTAGGTGTCGTCCGGCTTAGAAAGCCTGAACTGTTCTCCCAGGGGCAACTGGAAACACCTTCTCTGTGCTCAGGCGCTCTACAGAAGCACAGAGCACATTGTATTAATCCATGAATTGCAAATAGAAACTCCCTACTCTTCTGGGATGAGGGAGTGTCTAGAGCTTTCCTGCACTCAGGGACACCTGCAAGCTGTCTCAGGAAGTAGCATGGGTAAGCTAGAGAACACACGTAGGAGAAGGAGCTTTTTTGATTTTGTTTTCTCTTTTCCTAGACACGGCTCTCATTTACCAGCAGTCTGACTAGAGTCAAGTCATTTCGTCTCTATAATGTGGCTACTGCCTGTCTCTCCCTTACACAGAGGTCGAGGGTGAACACTGCTAAAGTGTGTCACCTGCTTAGAACACACATGAGGAGAACGTGGCAAGTGCCAGCTGCTATTGCACTTGTACCCCAGCAGCAGGTAGCATTGTTCTGGGTCAGGGCTCAACATTCATGCCAAAGGATAGAGGTAGCTTTGAGACGTTTGGGGGACAGGAGTGGGGGAAGGAGGGTAGCAAGCTCAGTCGTGACTTGCCATGGCATATATATCATGACACATATATTTATTTTCACCTCAATAATAAGAAAAGTCAATTTGAGCAATAATAAGAAAAGTCAATTTGAGACTGACACACCACCCTCAATTCCCACCTTGATTCCAAGATGGGATCTGGAGGTCCTCAAGCCACGGCGAACATTGCAGACGTCAAAGACAGCGCCCCCATGCATCCTCACCGCACCAAGCAAATGCAAGCTTCACCCTTTGCAGAGAATTATATAACTATATAAAAATATGTTGTTTACTTGATAGTGATTGGCAGCTTTGATTCGCAGTTACTTATGCCTTCCGAGAATCAAAAGCAGCAAACTCTAAATCCCAGTTTTCCTTAAAGAGCCGTTCCCTAAACAGATGTTTGCAGAGCCTGTGATCCACGGGGAGAAGATAATGAAAAGGCCAATGGTGCAAGGCAGAGTCACTGTGGGTTAGTGCATCTCTCAAGCCCATTTGACGCCAGCGTGTCGGAAATTACTGAAAATGTCTTTAAGACAATCAGCTATAAAAATTTATTTCATATTTGATTTTACTCTTTGGCCTCAGAGGGAAATGCCCTGCTCTATAATTTCAGGCAAGGAGGGTGGGGGCATTGAGGGTAGAAGCGCCAGCTGCGGAGTCTTAAGATCTTAAGAATAGTTATATGGAGGGGGTTTTAGGAAGCCAGAAATGCTCAAACAGGAGACAGAACTGGATGGACGGTTTTAAAGCCTAGGCTGTTCTCTCCCATTCTATATGTGTAAGTGTCATAGATCCTCTTAGGGCTGCGAGCAGGGTCAGAGAGGCACGCACAAGGAGTCTGGGGAAATCCAAGAACACGTTTTCTCTGTTTTCAGAAACCACCCTCTTTTCTAGAATTAAATGGGGAAGGGAGGGATGTGGAAGTGCTTCTCTGGTTACAGATGTATCACCGCACCCAGAATCGGGGAGGGGAGAAGGAACAGGGAAGTCAGAAGACCTGTGGATCCCTCAGGGATCCGGGATGCTGGCAGAGAGCTGCCAGTAGTCAACTGTGAGAACAAAGTGTTGAGCAAATATGAGTGACATTCTGTACGAAGCTGGGAGTCTGAGGCTGCTGTTAACCTGTTTCAGCACTGTGGAAATGAGCAGAGACCCTCTAAATGCAAGAGTTAGTTGATATGTAAGTGCTTGATACACCACTGTGCCAACCACCATCAGGCACGTTTAAGGGAGACTCAAAGGCAGGAAGAGAAGGAAGCTTTCTCATAGAAAACAGGGAAGCCTTCAGACATGCATGCCCTGATTCTAGGTGGCTGTGGGGGAAAATAGGGGAAGGCCAGCCAGAGGCAAAGCACCCCACGCCGCTGTTAGGGGTGCTTGCCTGCCATTCTCTGCTTGGTCCTAAACTGGCAGCAAGGAATGAAGATCAGGAATGCTGTCACTGACCAAGAATGGTCCATCTGGGTGCCTCTGTTATAGAGCTAATGTGTGGCTTCTTGGACCGTTGTCAGAAGAAGTAATCCACCACCACCAAAGTATGACATACAGCAGATTGTTCTTCTTGGCTGGATTATATACTACCAGTTCAGAGTCAGCCTTCTCCTTTCCTATATGGGTTGGTCATTGAATGTTGTGTATTCAGTCCCTAGCTTTCTTAGTGTGAGTCTCCACAAGGCAAAGTTACTCCAAACACAGCACAAACTCTCAGAGCCCCAAACGAAAGCTGAGACGGTTTCAGAACTATGCCGAGCACATCAGAATGTTTAGTGGAAATAGCATGTTTACCTGTGAAATGTACACACGGGGTAACAAAAGCATCAACTGTGTCTTCACCTAAAGCAGGACTAGCTTGTTGCTTTTCTGTTTATGATTGACTTTTGTGGTATGATTAATAAATAAGTTATGGAAAATGGTTTGATAAATAAATCATTGGTAGATAAAAATTTCCCAAAACCCAGGGTACATGAGAGGGAAAGTTTTCTAAGGGGTATTAAGTAAAGAAGCCTTGAAAATTTTCCTTGTTCTTAAACCCAAATATCTCCCCTTTTATAAGCTGTCTCCAAGGTTATTGGCCAGGGCAGAGCCCAAGTGAAGCAAATCATGGATCTACTCGGAGAGGCGAAGGCTGTGTCCTCCAGTCTACAAATACAAAGCCAGTCTGAGGCCCATTCCTTTTCAGTTCCTAGCCCTTAAGCGTCCAAGAAGCTCATAAATAAGTGCAACATTTATGATTATATATGTAAGTAATAAATAAATATATTTTCAACTAGCTAGTTATCCAGTAGGCCCAAGTTCATGATCTCCTGATTGTGAGAGTCGAGCACTCATGACTCCCAAGAAAGGATCCAGGTACCACCGCCGGGTAATTCTGAGAAATAAAAACCATTCTGCACTACCTGCTCATCAGCAGTAGGCATGATTTCAGTGTAGGAACAGAATTTTAAGGTTCCACAAAAGCTGAGCAAGGCTCACTTATCCAAAACTTATCCAAAACTGAGTGGTTTGGACAGGCCTGCAGCTAAGACACTGGCACCGCCTCCCTCCCTCCCGCACCCTTCCTCCATCTGATAAACTCCACTCACATCCCAGACCCAGCAAGTGCCAGGCCTTCAGCAGCAAGCTTTCTCTAACTGGGACCTTTCTGCAGGACTCCCCTACATTTTGTCTCTTTTCAAACGCTGTTAGTAGACACATTGTGTTATCAAAGCTAAAGCTTATGCACCAGTACGGCCTCACTTCTCTCCCACTCTCTTGCCAGCATGACTGCCCCGTCTACTTGTTCCTTCATTGGACCACGCTGCAAACTGTACATCATGTATACCGATTCCTGTAACAGTCACAGGTTCCACAAAGTGACACAAGATCCATGACTTGTGTCAGATGCCAAGTGAAGAGCAGACTGAGTGAGTCCTGAACCTCAGCAGTTTGTAAACTTTCTGAGCCATTTTTTTTCTCTCAAACAAGTTTTAAACACTGCCCTGCCTGGCGGTGACAACTCTGGTGTCCAGGTCAGTCTACCTGCAATCCCATCATGCCACAGTGCTAAGTGGCATCCGTGACACTGGTGTGAAGGAACCGCCCAAGGACGTTCCACACAGGCACACAGTTTCTTGAATCTTTATTTTCTTCCCAGAAAACCTTCCATGTCTATGTCATACAATATTTCTTCTAGGATTATATATTTTAAAAAGGATCAAATCCTATATACGGACGGCACTCAGGACCAATTCTATACCACAGCCTCTCAGAACCCAGTGTTTAAAGTGTTCAGGGTTCAGGGTTAGCATACAGGACCTCTGTAGCTAGAGGATGAGGTCGTTCCATATAGCAGATAGCAGACTTTGCCAAGAGAGAAAGCCTGGCTGGAAGGAACCCATGCTCTGACATTATACCTCAAATAACTCCACAATGTTCAATATCTTCCTAAGTAAATTCTCCCTAGGGGAGAGGGAGCCACTGATCAAAAAAGACTATTCTGCAAAGAGTCTGTCTCTCTGCAGAAGGTATGCACAGTCTTCATTATAAATTAATAGGTCGACATTCCATTCTACCCAGCAGAAAAATCAAATATGTAAAGAACAAAACATTTGGTATTTCTGGCAATTTTGCCCTTTAGGTCTCGTCTTCCCACACTTTGTCTTTGGGGGCCCTGTCTCCCTGTCACCCCTGCTGGCTCTGTCCCAGCACCTCTGCACCTTCTTTCTCTGAAGGGCTCCAGAAAAACATCACCAAAAGCCTACGGGTATTAGCAAGTTCTGGTAGAAAAGAAAAAGCAAGCCAACACACAGAAATCACTCCCCTCTGTAACACGGCCTGTAAATGAACATTATCTCTACTCTTTTAGCCTTGGCACTCAACTGAACACATCTACAATTATTACACCTGCAAAATTCGTAGCAAATCACCAATGACATCATGTGGTCCCACATACTCACATTTTCTGCCCGGAGCCTCTTGGCAGGGCACCCCCCATCCCTGGGGTGAAGCATGTAATAAAGCCGGACTTTGCTTGCATGTTTTCGACTCTGGGGAAGGAAAACAAAAGGAGATATTATTGAAAGAGTAGCCTCTTGTGAGGAGAAATTAAAAACGCAGACAGCGACCACAACGGCAAGATCTTCTCAGTAGAAAATTGCTCCTTGTGTTCCTGCAGGTTCCATGGGATTTCGCTTGAGGTAGACTGAATTAATCTAAGTTCCCAAGCCAATATCATTTCAGGGTAAATAAAAATAGCAACCAGGAGTTACGAGTCAGTTCACTTTATGCCATGTATTTGTCGTCAAAAGACAGGCAAGCAGGGGAAATTACGCACAGGTCAACTGTGATGCAGCCAACACTCGAATGTTCACTTTCACGTCTCCCCTGAGCTCAGATCTGGGGCGTGGAGCCCCCACAGGTGTGGGGCACTTGCAGCAAGCTTGGCAACTACTCTGAGCTCAAGCGCCCTACAGGTAATACAAGCAAATAACTTCAGTAAATGGGGAAGGTCTGTGGACCATTGACTGGCCCAAGGCCAGCAAGGAGAAATGTGTCCCATCTTGGTTCTATTTCTTCCCGTCCTGTAATCAAATGACCTAGGCCTGACCGCCTAGGAAAAAGTGTAGTAAGAAAGCATTCCAGAAGTTGGGAGTCCCAGTCCCAGCTCTACCCCCGGCTCACTGCATGACGTCAGACCTGCCATCGATGGGAGTGTACCCTTAGGCTAAATGAGTCTGATTTTTCTCCACATGCAAAATGAACACAATGCTGTTACGGCTGTTGTGAGAACTGAATGAGATGATTTCACATGAAGCTCTCTGATTTCCACAACTCTGATTTTCTGCCATGGACTGCACCGGTTCCTAACCTCCTGTATAGTCTCATCCCCATCCCCTTTCCCATCCCTTTACTTGGAGATTATGTCCTTCTGGAGGCCTCTTTCTGCTCTGCTCAGTCTTCATTCAAAGCAGAGCGCTAGCCAGCCTCCCGGATGATGGTTTACTCTTATGGATTAGCCACAAAGGCAAAGCACTTTTGCAGTGAGCTGCATTTTGTTTGCCAGGAGCTCTATAAATCCTTTCGCCCCGCCATCCTCATTCATCACCTTTTAATTCCATTATTCTGCCCAGAACAAGAGAACGACACTTCCCAACAGTCCCCGGACACTTTTTGAGGCCTTCAAGTGGGTTTTAAACACAGTAACAGAGCATGGGAAATCTTACAAACGCACACATACCACAGCGTGGCTAGAAACACGCTGGGGTCATCGGTCATCTCTAGGTTCCAGAGCGAGCGCTAATTAAGGTTGGCTGGAGTGTTTTCTTGACCGGAAATGATAGGATGGAGAACTAGAGACCTGTGAGGATATGTCAGGACCCAACAACATTGCTCAGCTTCTACAATATGCTTGAGAATGATATGGTGCAAACTAGTAGTGTGTATGTGCGTGTGCGTGTGCGTGTGCGTGTGCGTGTGTATAATGTTGATGACCAAAACCTACATATATTTTTTTTTACCATGGGGTGGGGAGATAAGACATAGTGGTATTCAAAATGCAGCCACAGGCAGGAGAACAAAAAAGGACCACTCAAAGGTCTTCAGGACACAGAGCCTGGGTGGTTGGCAAAGCAGATGCACATGGGAACTGGTAAACAGAGCGGTACCTGTTCATATCCACACAGGCCAAGACAGATTCCAGCTCAGCAGTTCCTGTATTGCCAACACATCCAGAGGACGAGGTGAAGACATGGCTGGACCTCACACAGGGTGGCCCTGCCTCGTAGCCTCTTTGCCTCCTTTCCTGGTGTCAGTTGCTTCTCTTGAAAAGACTCTCCATCAAAGTTAAAGTTCACAGAGTTATTGAATGGTGGTTTGACAAACTAGTGAGACCCCACTAGCTGAGACGAAAAAGGCAAACAGATAACAGGCCTTTCTCTGAATACGTCAGTGAGGAGAGAGGCTGGGTGTGAGGCTTTTCAGCCATCTGGATGACCGCACACCTGATACTCTCCTGCAGCTTCCGAGGTCTGATCTGCACAGAGCAGGCATGGTTTTGCCTGAGACTATGGCTAAAGACTTGGGAACCACTACAGGCTCCAGGGTAGAAATGAAGATATCTTGGTTCCTCTGTCATGAATGTCCCACACCCGCTATGTGGGTTTCTTGGTTCCACCCCCATCACTTTCTCTAACTGCCAAAGGAGAAATCCTACATTTCTACCCACAGCTGACCCTGAAAGAAGGTGACAGAAGGAGTTCATTTCCAAAGAGGATACTGAATTTTGGATTGACCATGGGAAAGGCTTCCCGAAGTTTCTGAGATTTTAGTATGCTATAACAGCATCCCCATGAGTCCTGGCTCTCACCCCAGCCTCATCAGGACACTCTGAACCACTTAACTGTGTGCCTCCAACTGACTTCTCTAACCCATACCCTCCAGAAATTCCTGGAAATTTAGGACCAAAATACCCCTTCATTTATTCTAAAAACTTCCCACTTAAAGTTAAAATTAAATCGCAGCAAAGATGTTCACTTTAGCATTGCCTGCTTTGAACACCAACATGGGGGAGAGCAGCTGGGTCAACAGCAGAAGTCTGGTTAGAGCAGAAGCGGATGGCCTTATGCAAACGGGAGACAAGGGAAACAACATTTGCCATATGAGGAATGGGGAATAAGAACACCAAACACCAAGCTAAATTATGCAACAGTCATTAAGTGTATCAGGAAGAAATGAACAAGAAAAAGATCTGTTAGGTTAAATGGAGTACACGTTTTTTCTTGTTTTTTTTTGTTTTGTTTTGTTTTTTGACTTACCTCTTAAACAAAATAGGTAGCAATAGTGTATCAATACTCCATGGAAAACCTGTATTAAGTTTACTTTTTATCCGCATGTTTACATCTAATACAAGTCATCACTTTCGGGGTGTAGACTGATATAATTGGCCCTTATCAATGCTCCAAATGCATGTTTCTTCACTGGGACACTTGATATTATACATGAGCCTTCTGAACCCAAAAGCAAAATCACTCACTTCACACTTCAAACTTTATTCTGGCACACATGACATCTAAGCGAGCGTGTGTGCTGTGGACCATGGTGAATTTTCAGCTTGTTTGTACTGACAGGCACTGAGGAGGGTGGTCATTGTGTCCACGTCACCAGAGCTGTGCCCTTGAGAACAATGACAACACATTCTTGCTATTGTCAAGATTTGTCACTACTGACAACGTGCACTGTCTTTTAAACGCATAAAAGGACAGAGTCAGTGTTGGTTGAAGGGTCACTGGTCTGGATGAAGGCCTCTGGTTTCTGCTGCACTACGGATACAGGGCCCTCGCTGGGACCCCTCTTGGATATCCTGTTATTGCCTTGTGTCATGGAGAGCCTGCAGCTTTGGGTCTGCAGGTCTGGTCTCTTCGCATACTCCAGCAGTTCATAGATGAGGTGGATGTTTGAGTGGGCTGACTTATAGCCCCGATTCTGAGCCTGGCTGGTAGCTGGGCTGATCAGCCCGCCTGCGTTTCCCTCCTTGTCAGCACCCAGGCGAATTCCCCAGCACTGCCCCAGCAAGGTCACCCAACATAGACTCACTGCAATGAACCCTTACACGTAAAGATGCATGGACTAAAGGGTTCATACACTGTGTGACTCACTGGGCCACACCACAACTTCCACCCTGAGATTGTGGTTGTTTATTTTGTTGCTTGTTTTTTGTTTTTTTTCTGTTTTTTCCCTTTGTTTTTTGAATTTACTTTTAAATTTTGTTTTTCAGGGCAGGTTGCAAGGGCAGAGGGAAGAAGCAAGGGGACAGTGAGAAGAATGGGATCTAGGATGAGGATGCATGATGTAAAATCCACAAAGATCAATAAAAAGTTAAAAAAAAAAGAGGACTGAGTAGTTACCAAGTGACAGCAACTTCTAGGACAAAAAAAGAAAGAAAAGAAAGGAAAGGAAAGGAAAGGAAAGGAAAGGAAAGGAAAGGAAAAGAAAAGAAAAGAAAAGAAAAGAAAAGAAAAGAAAAGAAAAGAAAAGAAAAGAAAAAAGACTGGGGTTTAGATGAAGCTAGTGGAATTTTGGGAGAGAGAAAGGACAATTACTTGAAGGAAGAAAAGGTGAGCAGGAACTAACAGGCTTTTCCTGTGGTAAGAGTCAGTCTGGGTTTCTCTGGCCTTTGCACTTGCATTTTAAGCAAAAGTCTTTTCTTTCTTCCTGGAAACCACAGGCTTCCCAGACGGCCTGGGGAAATCCCAGTCTCAGTCTCCTGCTTTACCCAAAGCCCTGCTTTGGGCGTTGCACTGGGTCAGATCTATCCGAAGAGAGGTTTCTTCTGATGAAACAATCTCTTGACACTCTGAGAAACCACACAAAGCAGAAGTACTTTGGGGAGAATGGAGGAGTATTGCAAACCTCTGTTTCAGATTGCTGAGCAGAAGGGAGGGAGCGCATGGGAACCAGAATTGATATGCACTTCACCAAAATAGCCATTTCCCACGATGGCACAGTCCTTTTTTAAAACGTCTAACTTGAGTTTGTTTCCAGTGAGGGCGTTGGCTTCTCCTCACCCAGACGTCGCGACAACGAAGCAAGTTTGCATTCATATAACTCCTCAAGCCGCCTTCATGGAATTTCCACAGTCGGCTCCTCAGTTCATCCTCGCTTCTCAGCTGGGAGGCTGGCAGGAGAGGTGCGATCTTAATCATCGTGGTTCGCTCTTGATTTCCTAGATATGAGTCTTCCCATCTTCCTTCATCATTGCCATCTAACTATACCTCCTCCAGACAGCAGCTAAAGAAAGCCAAGAGCAGCGAGGGAAGGGGAGCGCCCAGCACGAACTGATAATTATAGAGCTGTGATTTCCATGGGCCACCATGGCTGAGGTATTTCAAGACAGCAAACACCAGGAGTATAACTCACTGGAGTTTAGAAAACTATCCAATGGGAAACAGGAATTCCCTCTCAAAGCAGGAAGGAAAGCTGCCCTGGTAGAATCCCACTGAGGGTTCATGACCGAGGACTCTGGACATGCGCACTAGCTAGGCTGTCACACCCCCCACACTAGGACTCAAGTTTAAAAACAGGAAAACCATAAAGTTACAGGTTGCTTAGAGAATAGCCTTCCTCTAGACTTCTACATCCTCTGTTCTTACCGCAGAAGCTAGCTGGGTCCAAATCCCCACACTGAGTGAGTGTGCATGTTGGACCACAGAGAAAGGCAGGAAGGGAAAAGCCTGGAGGAAGGTTTAACTATCACAGGAAAAGTCAGAACTGCCCAATCCCAGGTTTCAGGCCTCGTTCACAGGCTACCAACAGGGTTTGCAGCCATTTCTAGAGCTGGAATTGGGCTAGAAGATCCTGAAAGGATCCCTGACCAATGCACAGCCAATGCATACACAGCAGAAGGGTATGTTAGCCCTTCCTAGCCCCCTGCCTGCCAAGGGTGAATGGCACACAGCAAAACACTTAGGTGATCTAGGGGAACCTTCTAGTGTCATTGGCGACGGGACTCGGGGATTTGCCCATGCCAAGCAGCCAGTCGCTTGAGCTCTAACCACAGTCCAAGGACAGCTGTTCGGCAGTTCTTCAGAGGAGAGAGCAGACGATTACTTTCAAAGTACGCGCAAGGACAAATAGAAGTAAGTTGTCAATGGCATACATGCTGTGTCGTTTAATGAGGAGGGAAAAAAAAAAACCCGAACTGAGGGTACAACCTGAAAAATGAAACCAGACAACTGATTGAGATGATACCGTCTGAGTTAATAAAGGAAGGAAATTAAAAATGCCATCACATAATTTGAAAGTCTTTCACAGCATTCAAGAGCGAGCTGCGCTGCAGATCTTTGCAGAAGTTAAGAGGAAACAAATTGTGTTGGAGACAAATGGGGATAAAGAGAAGCGGAACGGGGGCTAGGTGTGTATCGCGGGGGTAATTCCAGCGCTTGGGAGGCAGCAAGAGGATCATGAATTTGAAGCTACAAAGTCAGCGCAAGGCCGGCTGGAATGAGCTGAGATCCTGTCTGAAAAGCCCAGGTGAGGAAGATGGGGAGAACTAGAACTAAGAAACTCCTACCCGCAAGACCAGAACACATACGTAATGACAGCACTGACGCAAACTAGAAACAAATGAAGTAAAATTAAAAGTCTTTGTGCCAAAAGAAACTAGCTGGACATATCTAGCCCTGACTTAGGAAATTTTCCATCAGTGAAACCAAAGGCACAGGAGCAATAAACATGCAGTGAATGGGTGAGAAAAGAGCCCTCGAGAGGCACAACACAAAGTAGGGGCCTCAGTCGGGGCTTCTACTGCTGCAGTGAACACTGGGACCCAAACAGTCTGGGGGAGGAAATGGTTAATTTCATTTTACAACGTGTAGTTCATCATCCAGGGAAGTCAGGGCAGGAACCCAAGGCAGCGAGAAAGCAGGAGGCAGGGACCAGTGTAGCGGCCATGGGAGAATGCTGCTTCTTGCTTGCTCTCCATGACTTCTCCTGCCTGTTTACCGACAGCATTTAAAAGCACCTGCCCAGAGGAAGCTGTTAGTAGAGACTGCTCTTTGGTTTCCCTGTTGCTCAAACTCAAATAATCACACAGAAACTATATTAATTACAATGATTCAAGTATATTCCTGGCCAACTCTTATATCTGAAATTAACCCATTTCTATTCATCAGTGTATCGCCATGAGGCTGTGGCATACCAGTATGGTTCCAGCAGGGGGAGAGGGAGTAGGGATCAGTCATCTTTCTCCTTGGGCACCTACATGATGTCTCCCTGACTCCACCTACTCCCTACCTCTGTCCGTTTCAGAGTTCCTGCCTGACTTTGCTCTGCTAAACCATTGACCAGAACAGCTTTATTTAGTAACCAATAAAAACAACACATACAGAAGGACACCCACATCAGGTGTCACTACTCATAGTTAATCAACCAAGAAAATGCCCTACACGCTTTGCCACAGGCTCATCCCGTAGGGGCGTATTTTGCATTGAGGTTTCTTCTTCCAAAATGTGTCCAACGGAGGACATAAAACCACCCTGGACACACTAGGACGTGCAGCAGGCCTCGGACAGAACATAAGACATTCATACTGAAAAGGCAGCATTGAGCTAGACAAAAGAAAAATAAAATTTTAGAAACAAGAACCACCAAAGGCACTTAAGAAATTCATCCAAATGCAACCTGACCACCTTTAAATTAAAATAAGATTTACTTTTCGCCCAAGATGGAGTTAACATGACCACTCTCTCTGGGATCAAATGCACCTGTAGGCCTCTCCCCTTCTCCCCTCCCTTTACTCCTCCCCTATCTCGTTCCCTCCCAGTCTGCAGCCCAGTCAGCCCCCTCAACAGGACAGAAAGCGGTCTCGCTGGGGTCTTGATGGTGGACTTCTGACACTCAGGCTGCAAGGAGAGGGTCTCTCAAGCCCTCCGGTCTGTCTCATGTGGTGAGAGGCCAGCTGAGCGACACAAAGGTCCCCCATCTACACTGCATTCTGTATTACTCTCTTTTCTATATACTCAGAAATCAACCCAGTCTTTAAAAAGTGGTCTCAATTCCTAGAATTAGGTCACTTTGCTTTTTCCGGAAATATTTTTAAACCATTTGAAATAAGAAATGCTTGTCCTTAAGAAGTAAGGTATTAGGGCACATACATTTGGGTTGGGAGCACCATGTACGGCGGGATGTACCATAACTGTATAAACATATTTGTACAAAATCCACACTGCTGTCTGCAAGCACAGGTGACAACATCAGCGCATTACAATTTTAAATCAAAGTCTTGCAATTTAAAAAAAAAATAAATTACCACTAAGACACAAGAGAGGTTTTTTTTTTTTTCCTGTGGTGTGTCTGGAGCTAAATGTGTCTCTATGACGTCTGCGCATTTTGAGTAGTCATGGGAGAAACAGGAGAGCAGGCCCATAGGCCTTTCTTTCTTTTGTTACTTTTTTTGAGGGGGAAAAACATAAAAATTATATCCCCTGCTAAGCCCTTTGCAGAGCAGTTAATGCTAGACTGATCAGTGATTAAAGTCAGAGAGGCCGAGACGGCTTGAAGGAGCAAAGCTGCCGGATCCTCTGAAATCTGAAAGCACTAAGGCCGGCCAGCCAGCCCCACGCTGTAGCCTTCCAGGGGCTCTTGGTCTCTTTTAGAAAGTTCATAGCTGAGCTATGGGAAATCTTCATATTGCATAAAAATATCACCTCACATAAGCCCTGCTATGGCCATAGACAAAAGACTCATTTGCTTGAGTGAAGTCCAGTCCGTGGAAAACTCTTTATAATGGAGTTATAATAGGATCTGCCCCCAAAGCAATGGGCTACGAGGTAGAGCAGTTACCCCAACACCCGCAAAGAGGTCTCCAGAAGCAGGGGGCTCACACATGCCGCTCAACCTGTCTGATGGCCTCGCTATTCCACAAAACATTTCCACATTAGCGACTCCTTTCACCTGATCACTTTTCACCCGGAGATGTACTATATAATTACTCCCAAACTGAACTGTTCCTATGACTAAATCTTTAGTTTCTCATTCTTTGAATAGCCCTGATCCAGTCCCATAATGCCCTTTTAAATATTCTCCATACAACAGCTTTCTACAAACGCCCACTAACAGTTTAAGTAACCAGGTGAGTCAGGTGACAGGGTAAAACTTAATCAGACTCCACTTCCGACAGTTTAGGGAAAAAAAAACCACACACACACACACACACACGTATATAAATTGATAAAACACAATGGCTGCTTACCTAAGAACTTATTCTTCCTTTAGAAAATTGCATTCTTATTTGACTACACTTGAAATGTAATCATGTCTGAAAGTTTTAGCAAGAGAAGGAGGAATAGTCCCAAGAATGAACACCCCAATTGGCTTTCTAATGCCAAGTGGTCAGCCCTGAAATTGTATCCATATAAATAAATCTAAATGGACTCGACAGATGACTGTTTATACGGTTTTAGGCACTAAATGTATAAACTAAAAGATAAAAAAACTAAAGGGAAAGAAGGCATGATTTTGAGAAGGAGCATGAAAGGGGTTGGAGGAAGGAAAGGGGAAGAGGGGAAGAGGAAGATGAATGTAATTGTATTTTAAATTAAAGCAAGAAAATTGTATTTGTGTGTCATTGTTAAAACTATTTATACTCATAGATAATTATTTATCATCTGCAATGATAACATTTCTACTCCACAAAGATGGCCCGCAAATGTTATGAAGAGCACTTCTCAGTGTTTAAGAAGAATGTGGCTTCCCCACCTCTTCCCCTGGTACCCACACCACTACCATACACAGATGGATTTGAGCTAGTTTTATACACCAAAGCACTGCCTCAATAAAGCCTGGCAGGACAGGGAGTCTGTCCCCCATTGGTGCTTAAGTTCTAGGGCCCAGCTCTGATGCTGAGAGATTAGTTTCCCTAGCACTGCTTTACTTAATGATGGGAAAACAGGCATTTTTCCCCCTTTGAATCTCATGCTGCAGAGTCCCCAAACAGAGTTAAGAATTCAGAAGCATCTTTTTTCCCCCAGAAATCCTTGTTTTGGTTAACACTGCTTTTCAGACCCTCAGAAAGAACCTACATATGCTACCCAGCTGCAACTCCATCACTGATGACAGCCCAAGTGCCACCTGCTTTTCAAATGATCTATTTGTCTCAAGTTCCCACTTTCAGCGTGTTTGCAGGTTGCTTTGAGTTATCACGTGATTAAAGGAAAATAGGGAACTTCTGAAATACTTCCTTTTCTCTAGACAGGTGGTTCAGCAAACGATGATTTTATTGAAGCCATACTGCAGAACCTCTACATCCCTCAATGAACAAACATGCTCTCATGAGGAGGGCTGAATTGGGCTCCAATTCCTGAGTCCCACTTCATCACCTGCCTTCATGGAGACAGAACATATCTAGAGATACCCTTTCCTTTCCATTCCCTCTCAAAGGCTGTTAGTCCTGGGAACACCAGCTTCTCATTCACGCAGTCATTAAAAAGCTTTTAGACCCAACCATGAAAATGACGGCATGCGGAAAGCCAGCCACCAGTTTCTGGGTAGTCTCTAGAAATGTGAATTTTAGCAAACTACGACATGGCTCCCCTCCTTTCCTGACCCTCCACATTCGCCTTGTCCCTGCAGGGGCCAAGCCCCGACTGGCAGGAGAACAGCAGCCTGGGAGCTCTCTCCCAACTCAGCCAGAGGGCAGGCACCTCAGTAAGGGAAAGCATGGAAAACCCTGCTCCAGCCAGGCTCCCCAGAACCCACAAAGAGGCAACAGAAAAGGGCAGGGCTGACAGGAAATCTGTTGGCAGGGGCATCACTTGAAAGACTTTCGGCTTTCCAATTTCCCAAATGTCACGTTTGGGTTCCAAGACTTTTCTCTTTCCTGCCTGTTTGCTAGCTCCTCTTCCTCACCGCCTCTGGAAGTCCCCCTTAGCTATCATCCTAGCTCACTCAAGCTCCATACACCCCCACAGTTCACCCCTTTTACAGGGTTTCTGTCTTCATCGAGAACACTGAGAGGCAAACAGGCACAAAACAGGGTGAAGCAAACCATCGAAGAGATGAGCCAATAATCTTAAGTACGGGAAATAAAAGCCTCTAATGGGTGTGAGGATAGTGCCAACATAAAATACAACTGCGATCTCATAAAACAAAACAAAACAAAACAAAAAAGCAGACATGCAGATCACAACCAAGGAATCTATTACTGTTTTTGGTTGGTTGGTTGGTTGCTTTCTCAAGACAGGGTTTCTCTGTAACTTTGGAGCCTGTCCTGGAAATCGCTCTTGTAGACCAGGTTGGCCCCGAACTCACAGAGATCCACCTGCCTCTGCCTCCCGGGTGCTGGGATTAAAGGCATACGCCACCACAGATGAAAATGTGTTAATGTAATGTGTGGCATTAACAGAAGGGAAAGCAGAAATCCTATGGCCATCTCAATAGCATCAAAAATGCCTTGACGCTCAACAACTAGAAAGAGGAATGGAGTGGTCCAAGTCACAAAGACCATCATAGAAAACCCTGGCAGCATCACTGATGGGGAGAGAACAGAAGTATCCAAGGATGACGTGCCAGACAAGGATGTCCCCAGACCACTTCCACTCAGGATTGTATGCAACGTTCAGACAACACAATTAGGTTACATATGTGTGTGTATGTGTGTGTGTGTGTGTGTATGTGTGTGTGTGTGTGTGTGTGTGTGTCGTCAGAACTAGAAAAAAGCAAAACTATTTCTATTCGAAGACAGCAGGCCATAATGAATCTTTTAAGTAACATTGCAATCTTAGTAAAACATGGGCAATATGAGGGGCCAGGGAAGATGTTCAGGGCATGTTAAATGCTTGCTGTGCAAGCAAGCAGACTCGAGTTCAGATCTGTAGCCCACATGTGAAAAATCTAAGCATGGAGGCACTAGGAAGTGAAGGTCTATGACTCTCGGGGGATTGCTGGCTAGTTAGCCTAACACAGCAGCAAGCTCCAGATTCAGTGAGAGAACTTGTCTCAGAAATAACAAGAGATGGCAAAGGAAACACCAATGCCAGCCTCTGACCTCGATATGTGCGTTATGAGTGTGTGTACCCACACATACATGCATGCTCACACAAATAAAAAAATACATTAAAGTTAAAAGCAACACATGTGATGTGCGACTGGAAGGAGGAATACTGGGATGAAAAGATAAACAAGGAGAAGGGAGGGGCAGGGAGAGGAGGTAGGAGAAAGGATGGGGGAGGGACAATCAGAGCTAAAGATGTATGAAAAATCCATAGGAAGTCTGCTACTTTGTAAGTCAATTAAATCAAAATTTTAAAAATTTGTAACTTATTTATGGGTGACAAGATCCTGATAAATCTATTGGGGCAAAAGGCATTAGAATGAATAATTCTGAACTAATTTAGCCAAGTTGCAAGATACATGATTAGTATCTAAAGTCCAACTGCTTTGTTAAATCCATATAGCAAACTATCCAAAAGGTTATTTATAGTAGCATCAAAAATAACATTTAAACACAAACAGATCCTGAAATGACAGGAATTCAGATTAGCCCAAATCATCCCAAAAAACAGCAGAGCTGATGAGGTGACATTTTCTAGTTCAACTATGAAGTTAGAACAGTCACATCAGGGTGGCATATGGGTAGGTATGGGTTGGGGAGATGGAACTGCAAATCCATATATAAACCCTTACATTTGTGGCTGATTGATTTTGGATACAAGTCAGCAAAAGTGGTATTGAGATAACTAAATATCTACATATAAAGAGTAAAGCTTCCTTTGTACCTCGGGTCTGACAGGAAACTTGACTCCGAGAGCACGGCTGGCCTTGCAGATGCTAAAACTGCAAAACTCTTTGGGGAAAATAACTGAGTAAATATCTGTGACTCGGGACTAGACAATCACATCTGAGATGTGACACTAAAAGCACATGTGACAAGAAAAAGTAGACAGCTTGACTTCTCTAAAATGTTTGCAAAAACCGTGCTTCAAAAACACTGTCAAAAATGTGAGAAGAGCCGACACAGCCCGTATGCTGCTTGACCACAACCTTTTATGTCTACCCAAGGCTCGCCCCTCAGTCAGACCATCCGCAGCTCATCCCATGCTAACACATAAGGTCACATTGTCTTTGCTTTTTGCTGTTCTCATTTAATTAGTCTATCAAATACAGTGCTAGTTTCACGACTCCCCAGCTTATATGGTGCAATTCTACACTGAAACTGTTTAGCAAATGATGGTATTCTGATGAATCATGTATACGCTAAACAGCAGAGGGTACTGTGTAGGTGGCCAAGAAGGCTGCTTGCATTGAGCTGAGACGTGAACAAGTCTGTCTGGAGAGTGACGTCAGAGCAAAACGAAACAGAACTGTCCATCAGTCTCCGCTTTGCCTGTCTCTCTCGAGCACGTGGTATGTATTCTGTGACTTCTCCTTTGCCCTCATCATCCTTGACAATCTAATTTTCATTCTGAGTTCTTTCTCTGAAGACAGCCGCAGATCAACAGGCAATATAGAAAAGTTAACCAAGACCCCCAAAAGGTGCTCGAGTGGTGGAATCATGTATTCGAGGTAGACACTTTCTCCTCCGAGGGAAATAATAACATCTTCATCCGAACATCAGGGGCATCACGTGATGCTGCAGCCCCACACAGCGCCCTTCGTCACCTGCTCTGAACTAGATCCCCGGGAGGGCTGCCCACTTCTTTTTACCTGCCCAATGGTTGACTGCTTCATCCAAATCACTGAACTTTTGAGGAATGGTGAGATAGGGCTACAAAATTTTTATGGCTATTATTTTTTTTTCAAAAAGGGTAGAGGGCTTAGCTGTCTTCAGCAGTTGTTTGCTTCTTACTAAACACAGCAGCTAAGGGAGGCCACGGCCACTAGTACCTTTCTTTTTTACTGAATTCAGGATCCAGCACAAATCAGTGCCTTGAACACCATCACCTGAACTCCACCCAGTCCTTGCTAACGGACCCATCAAGGGGTATATACTGATCTCAAGTCCCATTTCATCCGGCTCCTACTGACTGCAATGCTATCCCTCCTGGGTAAGAGGGAAGTTATGCACGAGGAAGGGAGGAAACTAATACTGAGGCCTGTTAACATTCTTACATTTCTTTTGTTAGATGAAAGTGTAACAACAAATAGACCTCCAGCTACAGTTTGCTATCCAAACTGTTCGTGAACATTACACACAGATGTCGAGCCACAGTGCCAAGACAAGTCATCTGGAATGAGAACTAATTAGGTTGAGCTACTAGTGAGTCAGAGAGCAGCTTCCCTGTAATATGTACGCGCAAGCACACACATTCTCACGTGAAACCTCAATATCCCCGTTCACAAACATGCATCTTTTTGCCATTCTCACGCAGTTCCTGTGCCACTCTTACTAGACAGAATTCCCACAGCCACTGACCTCGGCCTCTTTAGGCTTCAGTCTCGCTAACAGCATGGCCCTGAGAGGATCCTGACCTCAGACACAGACAGACTGCCCAGGCAGAAGCAGAGTGGGGCTGCATTGCATCAAAGGCTATTCTAGATCCAATAGTAGAGCTAGGTAGAACGGTTTTCTAAAATCAGTTAAGACATTAAAATATAACAGATTATTTTTGAATGTAAATATAGATAGCATCATAAAACTAATTTCAGAAGAACAGTTTAATGACGCATCATTGGATGTACATAAATTCAATTCAAGATGCTAATTTGGTTCCTTAACTATAAAGGTGGAACATAACCATCGCTAACATTGCAATCATCTTAACTTCCCAATCATGATATGCAGAATTTGAAAATCTCAATCAACTTTAGCATATTCATGACATGGGGATTTTGAAAAATGCATCCAAAATTATAATACTGGCTGCTGAGAATTAGAAAGAAGAGCAGACTCAAAATGACGGCCTTAAGAGAGGGTGCCTGAAACGGCCTAGGCCCATAACCATACTGATGAATATTTTGCTTATCACCATAGAACCTTCATCTGGCGATGGATGGAGATAGAGACCCACATCGGAACACTGGACTTAACTCCCTAGGTCCAAACGAGAAGCAGAAGGAAAGAGAATGTGAGCAAAGAAGACAAGATCAGAGAGAACCTTCATCCGACGATGGATGACGATACAGACGGAGACCCACATTGGAGCACCGGACTGAGCCCCCCAAGGTCCAAATGAGGAGCAGAAGGAGGAAGAAAATGAAAAAGGAAATAAGGACTGCGAGGGATGCTATCACCCACTGATACAAGGGGACTGATCTAATGAGAGTTTACCAAGGCCAGTTGGACTGGGACTGAACGAGGACGCAATCCAACCAGATTCTCTGAATGTGGCTGGCCTGGAGTTTTTCTGAAAAGCCATTGACAATGGCACTGGGACTTGTTTCCTCTGCATATACTGGATTTTGCGGACCCAGTCCGTCTGGACACTCACCTTCCTGAACCTGGAGGGAGGCGAGAGGAACTTGAACTTCCCACTGGGCAGGAAACCCTGACTGCTCTTAGGGATGGAGAGGGAGGAGGAGAGGGAGTGGGGGGAGAGGAAGGGTGGTGGGAGGAGGGGCGGAAATGGAAACTTTTATAATTTAATAAAATTACTAAAAAAAAAAAATGACGGCCTTAGCTTCTACCTTAAATGTCTCCAAAGTGGGGGAGGGGGTACAAAAGTAAATATCAGAGCAAAAAAAAAAAACAAGGTAAAAAAGAGAAAAAGAGTCCAAATAATCAATGAAAGCACATCAGTAAAACTGGTCAGCCTCAGGACTAACAGAGGAGAGGTAGGAAGGCAACACCAGCATCCATGTCCACAGCAACACCAGCTTCAGGGGCACACATCGCCTCCGAGTCTACACTTACTACACTGTCATGGAAGATGCCCTGCCAATCAATTATATGACCTAGGATAAAATGAACAAACTGCTTAAAAATAAACTGCTAAAGCTCACTCAAGAGCAAACATGCTAGAGGGCAGTGTATTAAAGAGATCTAATCTGTGGCTAAAAGATTTTCTACAAAGGAAACATCACAGTTGTCTAGATTCATCAGGATATTCCACAAAATATTAAGGAAGGGAAGAGAACCATTGCACGCAAATTCTCCAGAAAAAAAAAATTGAGGGGGATACACGTGAACTTCCTGAGATATAAACATGGTTTTGGTATCCAAACAGATGAAAGAAAAGAAAGAGCTGGCTTTCTTCATGAGTGCAGATTATGAAAAATTCTTAAAATCAACCCTAACAATGTGTCAAAAAAGATAATAGATCATAGCCAAAGGAAATTTATCTCAAGAACACAAGGGTGGGATAAACCCTTAAAAATCAGCCATTGGAATTCGAAATCCCGTTGCAATGGTCTCGAAAGGAAATCCAGCATAAATTCCTGGTTGCGGGAAAGGGAGCACTTTGATCAAAGTAACAATAGGGGTTTGAGAGAGGGTTCAGTAAGTATAGCTGCAAATGCGTGAAGATCTGCTTCCAGGTTCCCATAATCCAAGCATGTAAAGACGGGAACACTAGAATGTGTCTGCAACCCCAGCACTCCCACAGCAAAAACTTAAACATGCAAGCATCCTACATACATAGATTACAATAATAACAGCAAAACTAAGAAGTAGGAATAGAAGCAAACATCCTCAATTTGAGTAAATGCAATTATGAAAGCCTTGGGTTCATACTATACTTTATGGTTAAAGGTTTATTGTTCCCTCAGATGCCGTAACTCCTTTGTGTATAGTGCTAGACTAGTGATGGAGAAAAAGAGAGCCACTCAGAATGCAAATTGAAAGAATGAACACAAAACGGGCAATGGTTCGACTACATATGAAAGCAGATGTCAGACCTGCAATGCGTGGCCCAAGAAACCAACCTATGGTTCACAATAAGCAGCCCAGAAAGGCAAGCTGTCTGTAGCCAAAAGAAGCTAAAAATGTTTTATAGCAATCAGCTTCAAAAAGCCAGAATATGATTAATTATTGATAGCTTGTCTAACTTTACCTCCATTTCCAACTGAATGTCAACTGAAAAAAAAACTACATCTAAAACTAATCATGGATTTCTTCACCTTCATTGAAGCCACCCAAAACCTCTGCACACCCACAGAATCCTGGACACACCAAAATTTCTTGTTCTTTCTCCCCACTCCTCTGCCTGCCATTGGCAGATGACGGTGGGTGACTCTTCCATTGTAGAAGCACCGAATAAATATACTTTGCTTGTTATTAGTTAGTAATCTTCAAATTTATAAATGTAAAAGAAAGAAAACTAACCTCACAAGCTAGTAAGAGCAGAAACTGCCATAGAATTCTTTGAAAAGCTGCTATACCTTGATGAGTTAGTAATGTCGCAGTAATGTTGAAGAACGAGGCTGCAAAATCAATTGTGTGGCAGCAATCAGGAATGTCCTTAACTTAACTCAAGGTCATTTGTGAAAGATAGCATCAACAATTTGAAAAATGAAGGCGTGGCCCAAAAATATGCAGAGGAGGAATTGAAGATTGGGGAAAGGTATGGCAGACGCACAGATTATAAGGCTTAGTGTTATCCAGACATCAATTTGCCTACAAATTACTTATAGATCATGTAATTCTGATCAAAATCTGTCATCTTTTGAAAAAAAAAATAAAAATTGAAAAGCTGATTTTAAAATGAATGGTGGAAAGTATTTAGACAAGCCCAAGCAGCCATAAGCAAGAACAAGGACTCGGACTAACCACTTCGAGACTCACTATTGATGCTACAGTAATCAAGAGACTGAAGAATGATATCAATATAGAAAAACAGATAAGTGAAACAGAGTGGCCAGAAATGGATTCACATACATCAATTGATTTTTTGACAAAAATGCAAAATTAATTCAGTAGTGAACACTCATAGAAGTAACTATAAAACCTAGAAAAATATTACCTTTGGAAAAAATGGGAGAAACTATAAGGAATGAAGTATTGATACACACAACAGTTTTAATATAGTTTGGATCCATAACATATCCCAAAGGAACACGTGTTAAAGGCACGCTATCCAGGCTAGTGTCATTGGAAGATGATGGAACTTGGCGGAACATGGATCAGTCTTTAGGCTATTAGATGGGTTGCCTAAAAAAATTAATAGATCCCAGCCTCTTCATTTTTACATGCTAGTCATGAGGGTCCCCTGCATTTTCTCGTGATGATATGCTGCCTTTTACAGGTCCAAAGCCAATGATACTGCTCAGTTACAAAAGAGAACCTATAAAATGATGAACCAAAATAAACCTTTTTCTTCTTAAAAATTGATTGTGCCTTTATTTCATTATGGTGATGGAAAGCTAACCAACACACACACACACACACACACACACACACACACGACTCTGCAGTCAAAGAAGTTAGACACGGAGACCACACACCTTTTGTTCATGCCTCTGAAAGACAGTATGTCAGCTACTGTAACAGGACATGCCACATACAGTTCAGGCAGTGGAGAGAAGGAGAGCTGGGGACAGGAGACTCTAGAGGGGACAAGTAAATCTGGTTATAGAAGGGCAAGCTTCCTTTCTTACCCAAAGCCGTGGTTTCATAGGTACAGAAAACCAAAATTGACATTTTTAAGAAGTAGGTTATTGCATGTCAATATACTTAATTAAATAAAACTATAGGAAGAAAATGACTCCCATTTCAGGCAAGAAGTGAAACATCTTTATCAAGTGATTACTAATAAAAATGGTGTGGAACCTATGTAGGCCCTGTAGACCAGATCTCAATCCATGACACCTTATGAAAGATGTGGGGGACGAAGAATATACCCAACAAACTCCAGTTACACTATTGCCATATCCCAAATTCT
Source organism: Myodes glareolus (assembly GCF_982192425.1). NCBI lineage: Eukaryota > Metazoa > Chordata > Mammalia > Rodentia > Cricetidae > Myodes > Myodes glareolus. The sequence continues at coordinate 48,165,110 of NC_142048.1, forward strand.
CAGCTCCAAGTTAGTGACCTTCATGAACTTTCTCCACCAAATCTCTTGCCCCTCACTGGAGTTTTGTTGGATTCAATCCATGAGAATCATGCAGGCAGGCCTGGCTCCACGGTGCATGAGCAGAAAATTTTCCTGTAAGAAGTCCAGTATCAGGAAATGATTGCCACTGCAAATATGGCTCACTGATTCCAAGAAGCCGGCCATGTCTAACCATGGTGTGCAAGAAGCAGCATACGCGTACATAGGGAGGGCCCTGGGTCAGTCACACAGCAGCAGAGGTACATTCTGTGGCAAGAACATTTCTTCCGACTGCCACGGGAGAGAGGCAGGATGAACAGGGTTGGTACTTGGCAAGCTGCAGCAGTGTCAGTGGGCCCTAAGGCACAGGAGCAATCCCTGGTCATCTGGAACGTGTCTCCTGGGTGTTTAGGATACCGAGGCCTAGTTCACAGCGTGACGAGTCTGAAAGATGACGACTGCAGTGTACACGCTGGGTTGCTGATTTGTACTTGAAAAATGGGAGGTGTGGGAGAGGTGGCTAAAGAAGGGAGAAGGAAATGAGACACCCGGAGTTGACAGAAGCGGTGTGTCCAGCACAAGTGGGTAGGGCAGAGAGCGTAAACCACCTAGAAGTCAGAAGCCAGGCTGACAGCACCTGCATGGCCACACAGCACTGCCGTCTGTCACTTGGTTTACTGCTCTTCTGCCAACGTATTGGAATTCCTCATCTTTAAGCAGGGCCCCAAGCACTACGAAGCTGATTCTTCCTAGTAGAAAGGAGGTACAATCGAGTGCCCTCATTCCTCCTCCAGACCATGGCTTACCAACATCTTCACACATCTGCCTCACCAAGAGATCCACTGTAGCTGGTACAGCTGTGCCAGGACACCCTGCGCTCCTCTTCCCTGAGAGGAGTTAGCTGCTCCCTGTGAGGATCCAAGAAGGGCCACCCCAGATTGCTGGATAAAGTTAAGTGCCCAGACCTTGTAGAGTAAAGCACAGATTTGGCCAAGGTCCAAACCCACAAGAGAGTAGAAGTCAACAGGTGAGCCATCTGGGGAGCCCCGCGACTACAGCCCTGTGAACCTCAGCACTGGCGGCATGCCCAGGCTGATGCAGCAGAGAGTGAAGACAGACACGAGACCCAAATGTGCAGAGTAAGTACCTTGGAGACTGACCACAGTCTGAACGCCTCACTGCTGGCCTCTGGAACCCAGACCAAAAGCCTGGAGCCTGGCATAGCCCTTATGCCGAGAAGAGTGCATTCCATCCCACTGCGCAGCGGGTCCCACGGCTTTGCGCCTGAGTCCGAGAACGCCAAGGTCTCCTCTGGGTCCTGCAGATGGAAAAGCTCTGCTGGTAGGGCTTCCTTAGGCAGGTCCCCGCAGAGTGCAGGGACCACACCTGGAGTCCAGGTGGAACTCCAGTGCTGAACACACCCCAGGTGCACCGTGACCTCACCTCCTCGGGGATAAAAGACAGGATTGGGATGGGACTAGGTATGGGGACAATCAAGTCTAGATGGACCCTGGGACATAAAACATCTCAAATGAATGCTGTGTTACTTTACCAATAATAATAATAAACATCCTATATTTTCCTTCCTGTTTTCTGCATTTCTGTGTGTTAGCTACAGGCTGGGAGCCTAAACTGTGTTGAACTCGGTGACACTGTTATTCTGAACGTGAAAACTGACCAAATGTTGGCAACTTCAAGTGGTTCAGCCTTATATTCCTTTCCTAATCAGAAAAATATACATTTTCAGAAGGGTAGGGAGGAGGGAGATCTGGGAAAAGATGAGAGAGGAAATCAGAATATACTACTATATGAAAAAATTTATTGTCAGAAAACTTTTAAATGGTTGCATCTACCTCCAAGATCAGAAAAGAAAAGATATTTTTATTTTAAAAAGAAAATGGAGTGTAAACATTGATCACTCCTGAATCACATTTTTTCTTTCTCAGTTACACTAAGTCTCATATAGTCCACAGATTTAAAAACATGTTATTAGCAGCCAGAATAGACGAATGTATAAAGTATTAATCGGGGGAAAATGGAAAGGAGCTACCACACTGTGTAAAGACAAAGAAACCTTAAACACTGTGGTGATAATTGAGCGACTTTCCCCATTCCTTCTCAGACACTCGAATGTGTAGGCCCCAGTTGGCGGCACCTTGGGAGAAAGCTTAGGAGATGTGGCCTTGCTGGATTTCCAGGTTTGCTTAAAGGAGTCATGTCATTGTGAGCTCACTCTCTCTGCTTCTTGTTTGTGACCCAAGATGTGATCTCTCAATTGCTACTCTAGCTATCTGCAGCTCAGGATCTCCACCTATCCTCATGGATTCTAACCATCAGGGATAAAAACCAAACCACCAAACTCCCTTTGGAAAGTTGCCGCAGCTGTGGTGTTGTATGAAAGCAATAGAAAAGTAATTAGGATAGAGGTTGGTATCAGGGTCCTGGGGTGTTGCTACGACACATCTGACCACATGGTTTGGGGGAAGCATGTAAGATCTTGGTATTTTATAGAAAAGTGCTTACCATAAGCAGACCTTAAAAGACTTTAGCAGGAGCCTGTAAGACAGGAATGCCGAGGACAAACAATAGCAGCAACGTCATTAGAGACTGTCCCCATTATAAATTATTTAGAAAAAGAAAAAAGAGAAAGGAAGGAGGAAGGGACAGAGGGAAGGCAGGGAGGAAAAAAAAACATGTTTCTGGATTTTGTTGTTGTTTTGGTTTGGTTTAGTTTGGTTTGGTTTTTGTTTTTCTTTCCCTTAAGAACTTCTCTGAGGCTAAATTTTAAAGTAACAAACTAATTTCCTTGGTGGAGTAAGTTTCAAGACAGCTCGCTACTGACTCTGCCGTGTGGTTTTAGAACTCACTCTTAATCAGGTCTACAATGGAAAAGAGAAAGTGAAGTACAAAGAAATACAAACTGCCCAGGTGTAGGAGAAAAGGGGCACGAGGAAATGTTATGCTGGAGCCAAGGCGTGTGCTGCAAGAGATGAGGAGTTTGCAAAGAGCCCTGATCAGCACCGGGGTAAATCTCAAGGGGAACCCAAGAGCAAGAACTCACCAGCTAAGCTTCCAACTCGTGAAAAGAGTAGTCCAAAGGAAGCTTGGTTCCCCAAACAAAAGATAAAGCTACTGAGGATGCTATTTGAGAGGGTACCAAGCAGGCAGGCCAACTTGGCGGGGCCACCCACGGGCTTTGGAATCAGGAAGAATACATGAACAAAGGGAAGGAGAGCTGAGGCCAGAAAATGTGTGCAAGGGCAGTGTCTCCATGAAGGTCCTGAGCAGTCAAGGGACCCTAAGACCACTATGTGAAGCTGTAGAAGTGAACTATGCTAGAGAACCAAAGATGCTGGGCAGGACAGAGCCATGGGATACCTGCCAGGGAGTGTTGTATGAGAGAGAGAGAGAAAGAGAAGTGGGGGGTGGGGGGGGGGGAAGGTGGTGTGAGACAATTGTCTACATTCTGTCAATTACGTTTTAAGTAAATGCTGATTGGCCAGTAGCCAGGCAGGAAGTATAGGTGGAACAACCAGACAGGAAGTAGAGGCGGGACAATGAGAACAGGAGAATTCTGAGAAGAGGGAAGCTTCCTCCACAGTCCTGCCCAGACATAGGAGAAGGAAAATGTGACCTGCCCGGCCGAAAAAGGTGCTGAACCATGTGGCTAACATAGATAAGAAAAATGGGTTAATTAAGTTGTAAGAATTAATAAGAAACCTGAGCTAATGGGCCAATCAGTTTATAACTTATGTAGACCTCTGAGTGATTTTCTTTGGGACCTAACGACTGCAGAAACCAAGCAGGTCCTCATGCTACAAAGAGAGAAAGAGGGAGAGAGGTGGGGGGGGGGGAGTGGGGGGGAGAGAGAGAGAGAGAGAGAGAAGCCTTATAAGCAGCAAAGCTGGAATAACAGAGCCATCTAAGTCCTTTGACTTAGAGTATGCCTGATAGATTTTAGTTTTGCCTTGGTCCAGTGTTTCCTCGTTACTCTATTCAAATCTAACTGTTTGAAGCCTGACAATCAAACTTTCCTTCTAAAGGGGAAGAATGTGGAAGACTGTAGGATTTTGGACAGAAAGGTGACAGAATACTGCAAGGAGAATTTACAAGGCATCCTAGCAGGAACTCACAACAGTAGTGCTGAGAACAATTTAGACTTATTCCTCACTTTTAAAACAGTAATATGTATTCTATGTCATTGCACATTGAAGTATATAATCTACTTTTCTTTTCTTTTATAACAAGGAGTTACAATTAATAAGAGAGTGTCTTGGGACTCAGACTTTGGACTCAGTAAGGTGTCGAGATCAAACAACTACAGGGACTTTTGGAATTCAACCAAATACATTTTGCATTATGATATAGCCAGGAGCCTATAGCTACCAGGTAATATAATATGGTGGTTTGAACGAGAATGGGCCACAATCCTTATGTGTTTGAATACTCGGTCTCCAGATGATGGCTATATGGGGAGGATTAGGAGGGTGTGGCCTGCTAGAGTAACTATGTCACTGGGGTTGGGCTTTGACTTTTCAAAGTCATCTCAAGCTGGCCCTCCCTGCTTCCTCTTCATGGCAAAGATGTGAGCTTTTGGCTGCTGCATAGCCTGCTGCCTTCACTCTGCTACCACGGACCCAAACCATGTGGAACCGTAAGCCCCAAATAAACTGTTCTATTAGTTGTCTTGCTCATGGTTTTATCACAGAAATAGACAAGTAACTGAGCCACACGTATGTTAATAAGAACAAAAAAAAGCAAAGCCATAAACTTAAATAGTCCAATTACATAATATTCTAGAAAAGACAAAACAGCAGAGTGGGTAAGATGACCAATGGTTGCAAGGGCCTAAGAAGGGGAGGAGGGAGGGAGAGGCAGGGAGAGAAACATGAGTACATGGACCCTAAGGGGCAATTATAGTGGGGAAGAGTCTTAGGATGCTGTAACACCCACAGAATGCACCCTCACACAAAGTGAGTTCTTGTGGTAACACAGAAATTCACGAGGCCACAAATATCTGATCCCAGCAAAATGTGCCGCACTCACCATGCACGATGTTAACCCCAGAGAGAAAGAGGATGAGATGAGCGGCGCCCAGGGGACCTCTGCTGTCCGTTCAGTTGTTTTGGAAGGCAAAAACTGCCTGAAAAATGAGTCCGTTAACTTAAAGATCCCAAGGTAAGACACAAACCTTGCTTCTCCTTCAGTGCCAAATAAAAGGATAGACCAGACATAGGAGAGACAACACAGACATAGTGTGTGCATTGGAAGGAGCTGCAGTCTCCGGTTGTCCACCGTAAGGGAGCTCAAGGAAGACAAGAAACCCAGAGACACAGCCATGCAGCGCCACCTTTCCAATGACCTAAAGCTGACCAACCCACCTGACCCAACAGTGTGAGTGACAGCAGCCTTCCCATGCTTCCATGAGTGCGCATCTCCACCTCAGGCCCTGTGGATTTTCCATCTGGGCTGCTGCAAGCTCTGCTCATAGCTCAACTTCTCTCCAACACTCACACACATTTCCAAAGGAAAAAGCTTCTCAGGACGCAGTGTCCCCAGCCCGCCTAAAGCTACCAGACTGTGAGGACAGAGCATTTTATCTGACTTCTTCCTAGCCCCGAGGCTTCTCCAGGTTAAGAGGTCTTCCCAAGACTTGACAACTAGAATTACCATCCACCCAGATGCCTCTTGTCACCTTCTGTAGAAGTGTGACAAACTGGTCCCTCCCTTGCTATCTTGGTAGAAACACATATTTGTGTTGTCTGGCCCAGATTTATGCATTGCTCAAGGACAACTCTGAGTGACCATCCGCAAATGACAAAATACATTTCTTTTTCCCCTTGCCTTGTATTATTATTCACCAAAGCAAAAATGTCTGTTTCCATCAAAGAGCTTTCCTTGGAAAACTGCTAGCCGACTTATCAAAAATCAAAAGGATATAATAAATAAATAAACCTTTCATGGAAATTTTTAGACACAAATATAAATATCACTTAATAAAACCCATTGATCCATCATGGCTGGTCTGCAATTGGGCTCAGCAGCAGGCCAGACACATTCTCATGAATGGAGACAGCTCGCCTGGCATTAAGGGTATTAGGATATGCCCAGTTCATGCCTAAAGTGTTTCAGAATCTCATTGACTCAACATACCATAGATAACACACTATATAGCATATTTCTCCATTGAAGCTACTAGCTGTAATGCGGGGGTACACCTAGAAAGAACAAACACACCATATTTCAGTTTAGAGAGTGTTTTTCTAGTCAAAATATCTTAGGTCCCACCTATGAGATGGTTGGTAGTTGTAGTGGTTTGAATAGGAATGGCCCCCATAAACTCAGGTGTGAATGCTTGGCCCATAAGGAATGGCACTATCAGGAGGCATGGCCTTGTTAGAGGAAGTTTAACACCATGGAAACAGGCTTTGAGGTCTTATATGCTCAAGCTACACCCAACATGGCTCACAGTCTCCTTCTGCTGCCAGCAGATCAAGATGTAGAACTCTCAGCTCCTTCTCTGGCACCAAATCTGCCTGCATGCTGCCATGCTTCACGCCATGATGATAATGGACTAAATCTCTGAACTATGAATTAGCCCCAAGTAAACGTTTTCCTTTATGAGAGTTGCAGTGCTTATGGTGTCTTTTCACAGCAATAAAATTTCAAACTAAGGCAAAAGTCAAGCATCATCTACCTTGGGCTTCTTCCGACAGCATTAGCTTGAACACACTTGGAGAAAGACAACTGAAAAAGTACATAGCCCACCCACTAGGATGCTTTTTGGAACTAAAATCACAAGGTGACAATGGTACAGGCCCTAGTTTCCCGATGGTATGACACATATCTTTGATGTGACATAGTACCTTTGTCCTTTCAACTCTGACTTCCCTGATGGGCATAGTTGTTCCCAACCCAGGCAGGTCTTTCTTCCTAAATATCTAAGTGTCTCCTCTATGGGTCTGTATTACAGACTGGCACTCAGATGGCTATTTAGTTAGTTCCATCACTGATGGATGTTTGTGCTATCACTGATACTGGCTGAGCTAGTGCAAGAACAAAAACCTACCAATGAAGCAGGGATACTGGCAGACAGTAGTAAAAGGATCCACATTCTTCTGGCAGCGGAAGAACAGATGTCCCCAGAAGCTAGAAGAGGGAGTGCACCAGATGCAGAAAACTGTTGCCTCTGTTTGAACCCGAGAGCAGCCCAGCGCTCCTCTCTGGGCTCCTTGTCTACTCAATTATGGCTCCAATGCTTCTATTCTATGGTCCTGTGAAAAGAATCGCTTCCTAGACCCCTAACTAATCACAAATTCTTCTCCATGCTTGCCTTGAAAGCCCTGACCCACATTTGTGACCAAGTATGATCATTCCACTTGACCTGGGGACAGATCTCTGTGAGTAGCCACTGACCATGATTTAAAGTCTATAGATGCTTCTACAAAGAGGCCCTTGGCCAGCCAATTCCAGAAGACATGACAAAGCCCAGTAGACACAAACTGCAGGCTACAAGGTGTTCTTATGAAATACCATGGCCATTAACCTATGGGGCTGCATTTTAGAGAGACTTCTGGCTGAAACAGTTAACTCTGGAATCCACTGTGACAGAAAGTCGATGTGGAGCCTAGGTTGTCCCTAGACTGAGAAGAATTTAATGTCTCAGTCATTTCCTCCCCACTGGCTTTTTACGTGTTTCTGGCCGACCACACCAACACAGCAATTGGAAAAGTGTCCTCATCTGTAGAATACAGAATGAATTTAAAGTTCAGAGACTCGGGATATGAACTTTCTCCTCAGATTTATTTCATGCAATCCACTGCTTTCATGTTGCGTATAAAATTCCTCACACTTTGTAATAACACCTGCTGTTCTGCAAAGTGCAAAACCAATAACATCTTGAGCACCCCCAAATGTGAGTTTCTATTCCAACCGCTATTCCAAGCATCGCAGGGCTCACTCCAGACTCTGGGTGGGTTTGGGCCTCTTTTTATTACAAAATGAATGAACCTGAAAACTAAAAGGCGCCGTTAAAAATATAAACAACGCTTTGGGGTTTTGAGTTTGCTTCCTGTTTTTAACCCCATCATTTTACTCGACATCTTCAATGGAAACTGATGTGGGAGGGATGAAGATATGGATGCTAAGTTTCTGCCGTATCACAAAGGCCAACTTCCCCACTGTGACCTGCCATCAGTGGCGGCAGTGGTTATAAAGAGATCTGGAAGCTTCCACTGTTACTCAGCCCACCCTAAAAGCCAAGGCACAGGCAGACTGCTCACATCTACATGAGCTGTACAAAAACCAGCAGGCTCCAAGAGGTACAAAAGGAACCACAGGTCCTAGAGCCAGTGCTGTCCATTATACAGATGCTACCCCTACTTCCTCTCATCCCTTCCGCACCCGCCACTCTCCTTCCAAATAAATGGTCCCTCCCTGTAGGATTTACTCAAATCCATGATGAAGAATGAACAAAGAGCTTAGGTGTGCCATTTCGAGATGCTTATTTTGGTACTATTTAGCACAGGAAGAGGCAACCTCTTGAGGGAGGGAGCAGCAACCTCTTGAGGGAGGGAGCGAGCAAGTGCTTAAGTCAGCATCTCCCAGAGTGACTCTCCGTTCATCCGGACGGTGGAATTCCACCCAGTCTTTTATCACTGTCTTAGCGGCATTTAAAAAAGAAGATAAAGGAAAGGAGAAACTTTCAGAACTGCAGACTGGAGTTCCGCTTTGCAGTGCTAATTAGCCAGGCGGCTCCTTCCCTCCCGTCCTTCTTCCACACACAGCTGTTGCCAAGGCAGGTGAGGTCAAAGGACTGGAACTGCAAGCCGGCAGCACTTCTCACAGCAATCTTTTGTGCCTCTCCATCGCAGCCAATCTGGACCCCCTTCAGGGATCAGCAAAGGGCATTTTGTTTCCCCACTTCCTTTCAGGCATGGGGGCTCTGAATTGTCCCTCCGCCATACTTTGGAAACTAACCAAGTCCCAGACCGGATCCACTTAATGCAGCCACGTAGCCCTGCTCTGTGCCTTGGAGTTAGCCCATTGCTTGGTCTCCGTCCCTGCGATCCTCAGGCCCTCATCTTTGTCCAGCTGGGTTCCCAAATTGTCCTTCCCCTCTCTGGGTGCCAGTGAATCTGTGCTACAAATTACAGTCCAAACTGCCACTGCCAAGGCCCACAGGCGTCCCTCAGAGGTGGAAGCTCCATTCACTCCGTGGGCCCCTACTCACATCTACCAGGGACAGCCATGCAGCTCATTAGTGCCACTGCACCACTACCACAAGGTGTGCCAGTCCATAGTTGGGCAGCGAGCGCAGCGCTGACCCGGTGCCCGGTGCTGTGGGTAAGCTGGGCTGTGTAACAATTTACCCATCAGCACCTGCCCTTGAGAAGCCAGGCAACGGTCATCTAGTAGGACCAGGCCTCCCTGTATTTCTGAACCTTGGGTCAACGTCTAGAACATTCTGAGAGTACAATAAAACACTATTCAAGGAAGGGATCGCCTTGAATGGAACTCAACTGTATCATCACCTATCGTTTCTCCTCAGGAAGGAGTGGGAAGAGGGCCAGGAAAGGGACCAGGGAAGGCTCTGCTGAGGAGTCTTCGATAAGCAAGTTCATGTACAACAGCTGGGCAAAAGGCAGTTTCTCTGTACCCCCAATTTACTCAGAGAAGGGTATAAAACCATGAGGCCTCCTGTTTGCAAGGCTATCAAAAGAAGAAAGAGAGAGGGGAAGAGAGGGAACAGAGAGGGAGGGAGCAAGAAGGAAAGGGAAGAAGAGAGAGAGAGAGAAAGAGAGAGAAGGAGGGAGGGAGGGAGGGAGGGAGGGAGGGAGGGAGGGAGGGAGGGAGGAAAGAAGGAAAGAAAATGCTGGCTGACAGAATAGCTCAGCAACAGAGCACTTGCCCAGATGGGTGATGCTGTAAGCTCCACCACCAGCACCAGAAACAACATTTTTAAATTAACGAAATGAGAAGTTGCATATAAAACTTAGTGCTTGCGCTCTGCAAAGCATTGCTGCCACAGTCAAGAGCTGGGTGAGACGCCCATACAGCAGGAAGCCCCTGTATAGAGATGACCTCCTGCTCTGTCTCCATGTCCCGGAGCTCCATATTGTTGGTGCCTGCACTAGAACACACAGCCACCGGACACGGGGAAGGACCCCAGGTTCCAGGCCAAAGTATACCAAGGGCGGCTAAGAAACAGGTCCAGGCTTTCGAGTCAGAGGCACGAAGCTTTTGGCAAGCTCTAGGGTACTGCCTGCTTCCCTAGGCACAGCCTAGCCTAGAAGCAGATGAAGAAAGGGAGCAATATGGCCCAGTAACCCACAGACAATCACTGCTGCTGGCTGAGGGCCATGTTGCTTACCACCTTAGCCCACACCTCCCCTTGGTCTGTGCACATTTCCAAGAACTTGAAATGTATGCAGATAAGCTAGGAGACTTGGTCTGCAACTTAATGACATCTCAGGAAGAAACTTCCCGTGGTTCATGTCCCCTCCCCTGGCAAAGATCTTTCAAGCCCCAAGGAGGATATATTCTTACAATATGCATGGCTCTGCTCCAACGCCCTAATGCTAGGCTAGGCTGTTAATGTACGACAGGACTCAGTAAGCAGGGCATCTTATTTCTCAAGCCCCGCTTGCAAGCCTAATGAAGAAAGACACTAGCAAAAAGCAGAAAAAGCACTTAGAAACCAATAAACAGCTCTCCCCTGAAGGGTTGCCTTGCTCCATATGCTGCATAAATCCACTGGCTTTAGAGCCCCAGCTACCCAACCCTGTGCTTCGGATGGTCCCCAGCACTTCCAACTCTGAGTGACTCTGACAGACAAAATCTCCATCCACAACTAGGTAATTCTTATACGCCCTCCTGAAGCTGCATTCAGCCAAGATTAATTTCTCCTACCTTGCCTGATACTGTATTCATTTTCTCAGTATTCATTCCTCTAGCTTCAAGACACATCAACAGGGGTTTTATCATGAATGAAATGCAGCTCCAATTCTAGGCACTGTCAGCAACACACAGAGCTCCTTTCACTCTTCCCACCCATTCTCTAGTCCAGAGTCTGCACTTTGCTTCTGCCTATTCAGAGGGCTGCTCAAGGCAGCCTCCTCCATGGCCTGAGATGGAACATGTTCCCAGAACACCCTACCTTTGCCTTTCAGCCTGAGGGCATCTTTTCATTCACTCATAATCAGATAGAGACGGCCACACAAATGGGATGGATGGATAGTTAGACAGATGATAGATAGACAGACAGACAGATGACAGAAATATGGCAGATAGATAGGTGATAGATAGAATATTTAAATATCAAGGCTACTTAGATGTAAATATGATGCTTCTGATCTCTGTCCTCTAATGTAGGCAGAGAGACTGAGACAACAGGAATCAGAGAGCTAGAGAGGAAGGTAATTTTTTTTTCTAACCCCAACTTTCCATATTTCCCTGATCACCAATGAAGTATCTTCCTGGGGGCTCACAGGAATCCATGGATGGATTTAAATTGAAAAATAAAAGTGGAAACAAGTGTTCAAAAATTCATAAATTAAGAAAAAAATAGAAGGAGCAGCAAAATGACCCAGGAAGTAAAGGTGCTAACTTGCCAAAGACTTGCCACCTGATTCCGATCCTGAAACCCTCCTGGTGAGAGGGGAAAATAGACTTGATTGTTGTCTGACTTCCACAGAAGAGCTGTGGCAGACTCATGTCCCCACACACAGTCACACACAAGCAATAGATGCAAAAAATTAAAGTAATAAAGACCAGAGTTTCAGAACTATGTGGATTCTGGAAATACACTGAAGAAAAACAAATTTGAAACTTTCATTTTTCTAAGTATTCAACAGTTAGCAGATTATGAACATTAGTGGCAGTGACTGTGTGCTCAATTTTAGACATAAGGAAAATAAGAAGGTACACAGGAAACCTGGGAGACATGAAGATTATTTAAATGTCATAAAGTATTCATACTATCCAGGAACATTACCTGGCTTAGCGCTAGATATAGATTTCTAACTCCAGAGTTTAAAAAAAAAGTTATATTTTTATTATTTTATTAATAATGCATTAATGAAAGAATGAGAGCAAAGATCTAAAAGTAGTGCAAGAATAAAGAGCACAGGGGCAAATATGTTACATATCTATTTATCAGTGGCCTAAATGAACAAAATAAAGATGGAGATGGTTGAAATAGATCAAGAAATAAAAGCTATGTTTTATTGAAGAAGTCCACCATAAACAGACACTTACAACCTAGAAACAAACTATAGAGAAAGACATAATAGACCCAAACTAGAAAACATGAAGAGATACTAATTCATAAGGAGCCGATGGGAGACCAAGCAGTTACCAGGGATACCAGATAATCCCAGCAATGCAATGAATAATCTCCCCGGAACACGTAGTATGTATCCACCTAATACAAGCTAAGCATATGAGAATGTGGGCACATCTAGAAAGGGCATTACAACAGACAGAACTGTAAGGAGAAACAGCAACTCTGCTACCATAGCTGGATACTTCAGCATGTCTCTACCAAAACTGGACAGCTCCAGCAGGCAGAAGGTCAGCGGGAACACAGGAGAACAGAGAGGCACCAGTCATTTGTACAAAATGAACATCTCTGTGTAGACTACTCCAGCCAAGAGCAGCACAAAACATTCTTCTCCAATACATGGAATACATTTCCAAAGTACAAGAAATTCTGACCATAAAATACACCTTAACTGGCTTTATATAATGACAGTCTTTATATAATTGACAATATCTGTTCTCAGACCACAGTGAAAGCAAACTTGGCATGTTATAATAGAAAAATCATTTTAAAACTACCCCCAAACAGTAAGGCATTGAATAGAGCAAGTCTAAATAACACATTGGTCAAAAAAGAAATCTCAGATAAAAGTGAAACGCCATTCTGAGCCTGTCCACCAACAGTCAGCCATATTACCCACCACTGGGCTCAGGGACTGCACAGAGCCAAACTGGAAACCTTCTCTAGAGAACCCCAGGCCGTTCCCCTCCCCTACCTGCCAATCTAACAGTCGCCCCTCCCAGTGCATCAACCTGGAACCACATAGAATACAAGCCTGCTGTCTGGAGATGAACTCCAGGTATGAATTCCCAAAGCTAGTCTATACCCAAAAGAAACAGAAACTGGATTTTATGATTTTGAGAGGAAGAGGGGGAGAGAGAGAGAGAGAGAGAGAGAGAGAGAGAGAGAGAGAGAGAAAGGAAGGGCGGGAGGGAGGATAGTGAAGGGAATTGGAGGGTGAAATTATAGGGGAAGACAGGAAGAATTTGAGGAATGAATATGGTCAAAATACATTTTATGACATTTTTATCAAAAAAATAAAATTACATAAAAATAAAATGAAAAACAAGTCATTTGAACAAAATAAAAATATTTTTAAAACTGAGTGAGATATAGCAAAAGCAGTGCTTAGAGAAAAATGTATGATGTTGAATATATATTTTGAAAGATGAAGAAATGTGTGCCTATAATGACATCACTTGGGAGACAGACCACAGGATTGTGAGTTCAAAGCCAGCCTGAGCTTTATACCAAGGTCGTATGTGAGGGGGGTATCTGATAGAGTGTTTGATCAGTGTGTGAAAAGCCCTTAGTTTAAGAAGGGACAGGAAAGAAAGTGAAGAAGCGAGGGAGGGAGATGGTGGGAGGAAAGAGAAGGAAGAAGACAAACGAAATGATGAAGGAGACGAGGAAGGTGGCTCTAAAATCACTCACCTAAGACTCGGTCTTAGGGAAGCAGGGAGAGAAGAAAAAAATCTGAATCCAAAGAAGGCAATGTAAAAATTGGGGCAAAAAAAATCAATGAAATGAAAAACAGAAAATTAACAGAGACAATCATCCAAACCAAAAGCTTGTCCTTTGAAAAGATCAATAAAATTCTAAAGCCTCTAGCTAGAAAAAGAAAAAAAGGGGGAATGACACAAACCATTAATATCAGAAGTAGAAAAGAAAGTATGGATGCTAAGCGGACAGTAAAGGAACAGGTGCATAGTTCCATCAACCTGATGGGCTAGCTGGAACAGAGAGATGCTGAAGGACACGACCTAACAAGGAAGCTTACTCAAATCTACTCACAAAAGAGAAAGCTCACATGCATTCACTGGCAATTGCTTCCCAACTTTTAAGAAGGAATTTAATCAGGTCTGTAAGACATCTTTGAAAGATGCTGAACTCATTTTCTGAGGACAGCAATATCCCAGTTCTAAAGACAATGAAAAAATGATGAGAAAGCTCTGGCCAACTACTTCTCATTGATATAGATGTGAAAATCATGAGCAAAACATAAACACTGGATCAGATAATGCCTTAGTTACTTTTCTCTCGTGATAAAGCACCATGACCGGGGCAACTTACAGAAGGTTGGTGTTATGGTCCCATACGATAAAAGTCCATGGCCACCACGGCAGGCAGCAGGGCAGAAGGCAGGCAGGCATGGTGTTGGAGCAAGAGTTCAGAGCCCACCTCTCTATTTGTGAACTGAAAATGGTGCCAATATTTTGAAATCGCAAAGCTCACCCTCAATGACATATTCCCCTTCAGCAAGGTCACACCTCCTGGAGTTGGGAAAGGAAGTTTGAGTGCACGTGATCATTCCTTGATCTCTTCTGGGGTCAGGTGACAGTCCCTTCACAGCCCCCTCCTCTTTTGGTGCCATGGTATAAAAGCTAGCCTCAGCAGCAATAAAGAAGCTGTTCCACCTCAACCTCGTGCTCTGTGAATTCATTCAACCTGGACACCCTCCGCGGAGACTCTTGGTTCCAGCCCGCGCGCTGGCACTGTACTCCTAATCCTTCCCCAGATAGCCACAGGCACCACTTGGGGACCAGGAATTCATTCAAATGCCCAAATCACTACATCCCATCCCTGACCCCAAACTCCCATGCCTATGTCATCATATAAAATGCATTTGGCTCAACTTCAAAAGGTCCCGTAGCCTTTCACTGTCACAGCACTGTCTAAACATTCAAATTCTAAAGTCTCTTCTGAGACTCAAGTCAATCTCTTAATCATAACACCCTGTAGAATCAAACAGAAAGCATATACTTATTATATACTTCCAACATAAACGGGCACAGAATGTACGTTAGCCTTCCAAAAGGGAAGAGTCAGAGCACAGTGAAGAAATATAAGAAAAGTAAAGCTGATATCCTGTAACTTCATGTCTGGTGGCAAAGGACTTAGATGTCTGTGCCCTTACAACTCTGCCACCTGCAGGGTGCCGCATCTCTCTTAGGCTGGTTCTGCTCCCTGTGCACAACTCTCTTTGGTAGATATCCCACAGCCCTCACATTTCTGACATCATGGCATTTCCAGTACAATTCAGGCTTTACTTCCATGGCTTCATGCAATGCCTCTCAGGGCCTTCTGAACTCTCAGGGTTCCCACACAGGGACTGCTCTACCACACATTTCCTGGCCTTAACGGCTTTCCTGGACCTAGGAAGGTTCCGCAACCCCTTTGCTAGTGTATCCTTCGTGACTCTAAAGGCAGTGGACAAGTTTAGTTCCCCACTTGAGACCGAACTCCTGGATCACACTTGCAGCAGGTTTTGTTTGCTGGTAGTTAGGAGCAGAATTCCCTATGCATTTTCCTTTTACAAGCTGGAAGTTTAGCTGGGTGGGGTCTTGCCCTGAGGACATCTTTCCATCATTCCAGCACAGATTTGGCCCCTCTTTAATGGTGTTGATCTCCTTAGAGGTGTTAAATCTTTTTAACAATGTTGTAGCCACTTTTCCAGCACAAGCCTTGAATGTAACACTAACCTTACTAGTGCCATTTTTATCTCTAAAACTGTACATTTTTTTTTATTTCTTTCTGTACCACTTGCTCTTTTTAACTCTAGACCTGAGTTACAAAGATTCTGAAAAACCATTTGACAAAGTCAATATTATATTGTCTTGAAATTTTCTCCAAAGAAATTAGCCCATTACTTCAAAATTTAGCCTAAGTTCTCAGGACAAGGGCAAAGCAGTCACATTTTTTGTCAAAAATATCTCAGGGATGGAGAATAAGGTTTAGGAAATACTACATTCATATGCCAATAAAAGGGCAAGAAAGATGCTCTGTTGGAGAAGTAATTACCACGTGAGCATGAGCTGAGATCCAGGACCCACCAAAAAGCAAGACATAAAGGCAAGCACCTCCAGTCCTATCACTGGGAAGGCACAGGCAGATGGATGGGTGAGCTCCAGGTTCAGTGAGATACCTTGTTTCAAAACATAAAGTAGATACAAATAGGAAGACACCCAACATCTATCTCTGGCCCATATGTATGCAAATACACATGTATACATGTATATGCATATACACACAACAACAAACATACATACAATACACACAAACCACATGCATTACACACAAACCACACATGTGTGTGTACATCTACACACACAGAGATATCAATAAATTAAAAACAGCTAAGTTTGACTGTGGTGTCCAAGAACCCTAGGATATGGATCAGGATACCAAACCTACTAATGCACAGTATAGAAGATACTG
This sequence comes from Myodes glareolus, assembly GCF_982192425.1. Lineage (NCBI taxonomy): Eukaryota > Metazoa > Chordata > Mammalia > Rodentia > Cricetidae > Myodes > Myodes glareolus. The sequence goes on from NC_142048.1 coordinate 48,181,668, forward strand.
AGATTTAAAACTAAAGATTTAAAGTATCTATTGAATAAAATTAGAGCAGAAAATTGCCAAATTCTAGACAAAAACAAAAACAAAGCATAGGCATCCAAATATAAGGGGGAAGTTAGAATCTAGACACACATTGCCAGAGAAGAACCAAAATACTATAGTCAATATATAAAAAAAATGCAAACTCACCTAATAAGGCAAACACCTGTGATAACACAAGTAATGTGTGGAACCTTAAAAGCCAGGAGGGAAGAGAATGTGCATATCAACCTGTGAAAGTAAATATCTCTAACCAAGAATGTTATAGCCAGCCAGGCTATCTGGTGAGGACACATCAGGCCTAGCACAAACAAAGACAGATTACCACCAACCCAGCGCAGCAGAAGAGCTAGGAAAAAAGCTATACCCGAAGAAAAGACGTCTCAGTGTCAAGAGCACAAGGGAGAAATCAGCTCGTAAGAAGATTAGATGAACGAAGAAGAGCTAGGGAGGAACTCACTGTGTCTCAATGGCAGGGGAGTTAGAATGTTATGGCAGAGAAGGAGAACTACACACTACATACTCTGGTGAACATAGACGCAAAAATTCTCAATGAAGTCTTACAACTTGAATTCAAGAACACAAGAAAATCATACACCACAGCCAAACTAGGTTTCAATTCAGAGATGCAAGAATAATTCGCCACAGACAATTCAATGAACACACAAGAGGACATGAAAGACTTCACAACAATAATCAAATGATTGTTTAAACCGAGAGAGAAAAGATTGGCGACAAGACCCAACATAGCTTCATAATAAACAAAACTCCAAACAGAAAAGCAGCACATCTCAACATAAGAAAACACAAATATAACAAACCTGTAGACAATACTATAACAAGTGGAGGAAATTGAAAGCATTTCTACTAACAACTGGCCTTGGTTTGGGTCTCGGTTTTTTCAATATAGTGTTCAATGATTTATCTACAGCCATAAGGCAAGAGAAAAAAATAAAAGGGCTACAACAGGAAAGGAAGAAGTCAGATTATCTCTACTTTTGATGACATGATTCTCTACTTAAAAGACTCTTCAGACTCCATCATAAACCTCTGAAATCTGCCAAACTCTTTTTGGCAAATTAATAGGATACGCCACTATATGAAAATCATTAGTTTTTCTATATACTAATAACAAACTTTACCATAAGGAGATGAGAGAGTTTTTATTCATAGTAGCGTCAAAGCATGAAATATCTAAGAGTAAACCTAGAGAAAGTGGTAATCAACCTCCACCAGGAAAACTTAAGAACATGATATCACTACCCAAACGCTTACAGATTAGCATGCTTATGGACTAGCAGGACTAATATTGTAAAAATAGCTCTGTCACCAATAATTATCTGTTATGCCTCCAAAAGGCCAGCAACATTCTTCACAAAGCTGGAAGGGGGGATGCTCCTGCGGGGATGGAGGCACAAGAAATCCAAATGTTCAACAGTTTAAGCAGGAAGCACAAGGCTTGAGGCATCAAAGCCTCATCTGAAGTCACACACCACAGAGCCACAGCAACAAAAGCAGAATGGCTCTGCAAAGGACCGGACGTGGAGACCAAAGGAACACAACAAAGGACACACAAGCAAACCCACACAACGAAAGTCACTAAATCTTCATCAAAGGTGTCAAAACACTCACGGAACAAGAGCCCTTCAACAAACTTGGGTGAGGAAACCAGATATTCCTATGTAAGAGAATGAAGTGGCATCGACCTCTCATGCTGCAGAAAACCCTATTCAAAATGGATCAAAGACCTTCGTGTAAAACATGAGACTCCGAAACTACTGGGGGAAAACCAGGAAAAACACTTCAAGGCATTGACACAAGCGGGGACACTGAAAAGAACTGGGACAGCACAGGAAACAACAGCAAGAAGTAAGAAATGGAAATGCATGGCACGCAAAGGTCTCTGACCAGGAAAGAAGACTGTCAACAAAGCGAGAGCACAGACTATAGGATGGAAGATATTTCTGTCATCAGAGAGAGGATTAATATGTCGAAACTATAAGGAGCTCCAAAAATTAAATGGCAACAAAACAAATTACACAACCAATAAACAGACCAATAATGAGTTGAAGTGATGTTTCTCAAAGGCAGAAACACAGGTGGCCAATTCGTACGTGAAGCATGTTCAACCCCCTTAAAACCAAAATCCAGCCTGTCTCTGACTACACCTCAGCCCAGTCAGGATGACTTGGTGGGGGAAAGGGTGTTTACCAGTGAGAATGTGGAGAAAGAGGTGCCTGGTGTAACTGCCATGGAAATCAGTCAATTAGAAACTAAATATAGAATGACTGTTCACTCCAGCTCTGTCTCTCCTGGATATATAACAAAAGACTAAATCAACATATGACAGCAACACTTACACGGGCATGTTTATTACGGGGCTATGAATAGTAGCCAGGAAATGGAACCAGCCTAGATATCCATCAGCAAGGGAATGATAAAGAAGTTTGTGCTGTACATACACAGTAGAATTGTATTCAGCTGTCAAGAATGAAATGACGACATCTGAAAGACGGTGGAAGGAAAGGAAATCGTTACGTTAGGTGGAATAAGCCAGACTCGGGAAAATACTGCACATTCTCTCTGATATGCAACTCTCAGGTGTGTGTGCGCGTGGGGGGGGGGGAGGGAAAGGACTATAAGAGGAGAGGAAGGAGAGGAAGGGGTCTAAAGAAAGCAAGAAACAAGACAGGGCTACAAAAGATTTGTGACAAAAGTGAACGAGACTATTTGGAAGGAAGAAGAGGAACCATCAAGAAGGGGAAGATGGGCTATGGGAAAAGACAGCGGGGAGGGAAAAATGGAAACAAAGTATTCTAAATATATGTACATATATACATGTGTGTATTTTTCATATGTATATATGAAAGTGGCACAATAAACACCCTTACTTTTATGCTAAATAGAAATTTAATTTAAAAGGGATTAAAAGGGGGTAATATCATTAACCATCAATAAAATGCAAATTTAAACAATGATATGTCATGTGACTCCTGCTAGAATAACTATTTTTAAGGTGAGAAACAAAGGCAGGCATAGTGCTGCAAGCCTTCCCTCTCAGTACTTAACACTGAAAGAAGGGGCTCTACACAGGCTCAAGGTCACCCTGCGCCTCATAGAGACACCCTGTCTCAAAATACAAAAATAAAAAAGTGTGTACACTCAAATATGTACACAGAAACACGCACACACCAGATACTAGTAGTGATGCAGGAAAACAGTAATTCATACATTATTAGTAAGAATATCGATTAGCACAATCACTATGAAGAAGTGCGGAGGTTCCCCCCCAAAACTAAAAAGTATGCTACCCTGTGATTTGTATGATTAGCCTTCCCCATTCATTTCTAGGTATGTGTCCAAGAGAATGAAGTATATATATATACCAAAGAAACCTATATACTCATAGTTACTAAAGCATACCTGCAATGGTTAAAGTATGGGCTCACCCTAGGTGCCCATGAATGGCCATCTCACCCAAGAACAATTCAACCATAAGGAAAGCCTTGGGGTTGACAAGATGGCTTATTGGGGAAAAGCATTTGCCACTCTGCTGGTAACCTAAGCTTGAATCTGTGAACCTAGCTCTACTAACACACTGTCATGTGTATTTGTGAGCATGAGTGTGTGTGTGTGTGTGTGAATACACACACACAAATACAATTTTTCAAAAATGAATAAAAGCCTCATTTATAACAAAATAATTGAAACTAGAGACAGTTATGTTGGACAAATATGGCAGACACAGTGTCACACCTGCCACACTCATTCTCTTGTATAAAATCTATGAAATAGCCACCCGCAGTAGATGAACGAGGATTAGAAACTGGGAGGAGAGTCAAGGAATGGGAATGAGCGGTAAGTGTATGCTGTGTGCATGTACAGAAATACGCAGAACACATTGACATGTGAAATTAATATTCATTTAAAATAAAAAATAGAATTTTAAATAAAGATAAAAATCAAGTGACTGGATGATACACTTGAATATTCCATAATATAGATTTCTTAGAACTAGAAAAGAGAAATTCTCAAATATTCATATGAACAAAATTCCCAAGGATCAAATGACTCTTATCAAGACAAAATAATTTAATCTCCATTCTTTTTCTAAAAACAATACCTTTTGACTTTTATCACAGAAAATCTTGTAAAGTTACATGCAATAAGGATTATCATTAAAAAACAAAACCTTTGAAAGTCTTTAAGAATCTGTAGATTCTCAGGATGCCCTCCTCCCCAGGCTTGAGATATGCCACCGTCCACTTTCTGAATGCTCACTCTGGCGTCCAGTGGTTACATGTCTAAGCCTGGGTTGAGAGAGACATCACTCCTCACCATCAGAGCTTCGCTTTGTTTCCTTTAAACCCAGTGCCATAGATGACAGACAAGGACTTCGTCATGATCCTGCACACACAGAAATCTCAACACAAAAGAGCCAGCTCTCTTAAGCTTGCACAGACAGCCTTACTACTCAGATGGGCATGGCCCGAGACTGGTTTTGTTCTGCATAGGGGACAAGTAACTTCCATTTTGAAATCATTCGCTCTATCACATATATGAATTTGGACTAATGAAAAAGTAAGGGCGATTCTTCCCGTTGTTTTTCCATTTGCTTCAGCAGAGAACAAGTCAGATCTCACCTGCCTTGTAAGCAGGCCACCCAGTCTCTGATGGCTCACACCCGTGTCTTGCCCACGTTCCTCTCATTTGTGCTGGTAGAGTCTCTACCTGCTTCTTCTACTTTGAGTTCTTTCTTGCTTTCTTCTTTCTTTTGAGGATTTATGTGTATGTCTGGGAGCTACGAGTGTATTATTACATATCTGCATGCAGATGCTCTGAGGCCAAGAGGACATCAGGTCTCTTGGGGATGGAGTTACACACAGCACCTTGTATGGGTGCTGGGACCTGAACTCTGGTCCTCTACAAGAACAGCAAACATTTTTCATCACCAAGTCACCTCTCAAGCCTGAAGTCTTAACTCTTGACCTGAAATGAATGCATCATTTTTTGTTTTGTTTTCAACTAGAAATTCCTATAAAATAGGAAAGGGGGCTCTAACATAGTGCTTTTATACAATGTAGAAGTTAACAAAAAAAAATACATTGAGGGAGTAAACACAGGCACACATCAGCGGTGTTTATTGCCGGGTTCCTGATTCCCAGAAATAGACGCAAGACACTCCTCTCTTAGGATCTGATACTATTTGGCTGATGGAAATAGGAAAAAACTCACATTGAGCACCAAGTGTGGCATGGACGCTTTAAAAGAAATCCCACGCTAGCTCAGAATAGAGAAATAGATGGTTATTTATGTAGGAGTAAACTCACAAATCAGAATTCCCTGCTTGAACAGAGACCAGAGATCGAATCCAACAACCCAGCAATCCGAAAGAGCAGCCAGCGAAAAGGAAGAAGGGGCAGACGCAGGTTCTGCATCCACATATATGGTCTAAGAGGCCACGCCCCAGCAGGTGGGTAACCACAAGCTGTAAGACTTCTGACAGCAGATCACCTTGTCCTATATATGACCTCTCCAGTGCTTGTTCTATGACATGATTTCATAGTCCCCTTCTCAGAAAACATTTCATGATAAACTCTAAATGTTGTGAGGCTCGGTGACATCAGATTAGCAGAATCAGAATATCGATTGCTAAATAAATTCCACTACCAGTATTGCTCTGGTCTGCTAGACAGTCCAAGGATATCTGGGTTCTTAAAGGGCCAATGCCTACTGCTGGACCTCAGTGTCTTTGACTCAGTTAGCACTATTTTTTTTTACAGTTCCTTGCACTGGTCTCACCACTCTGCATAATATCAGAGAAAATATACTTGACTAATTGTTCGCAGTGGCATATGACCACAGTCAAACACTCCTTCAAGCAGGGAAGGCTCATAATGAGATGGTATTCTGTTATGCACATCTGGATCTACACAGGTTAAAATTCACATCTCTGGATCATCATAATTACCCCGAAGAGCAGACAGGAGGACACAACAGTCAACAAGTCAGGCATTAGACGCATCACCAACAACAGGAAAGCACACACTCTAATGTTTGTAAGAAAATAAAACATTTTTTCTTTACCTTTAGGACAAAGGAGACTACATTGAACACTTGAAAGAACCAAGGTTTCCAAACAGAACACTCAACACGATTGCACTTTACAAGTAAAATATGCTAATGAGAACCCAGGTTATGGGTGAAGCCGAAAAATAAAAGAGAACATGCTTTGACTTTTTGCTACAAGATGATTTAAGAGTGAGTTTGACAAGAAATGCTGATGTCTTTCTAATGGTTAGAAATGTATTTGTCTAAAGCCAGAAACTTGCCTTGACTTCTATCGACACAGGCGGGTTTTAAGTTACATTGCTCATCGCCAGAGGAACTGCAAAGCAAAAACTGAACTTCGCTTCAGTCAATAAATGGAGGAGGGTGTGCACTAGTGTTACAGTCACACCCTTCAGGGAGAGCGAGGCAAGGTGGCACACAGACCAACGGAAGTGAAGACGGGCCGGAGATGCAAAGGGACAAAAATAAAGGAGGTCATAAAAATAACCTCCAGTAAGAAGTCAAATTAAACAGGACCAATAATTTTTATTTAGGAAAGCTGGCTCAGCATGGAGACATGGTGAGCAATTCAGTATTGTTATGATCTGCTAAGAAAGACTTCTTATATGGACGACAACTTATGAAAATCACAAAATTTAACACGTTGAAAATGATCAAAACTCAGCAATGGGCACATGATAGAATGGGCATGGATATCTATGTTATCTAAAGCCAATAAAAATATGTGAAAACAAAGAAAACCAATGAAAAAAGCCGACTAAGGACACAAGTAGATTTTTTTTTTTAAAAGAGAAAAACAAAATGGCTGAGAAGTATCAAAGTGTTACTGGAACGTTGTTTATCATTACGGAGTACAATTTAAAACAAGACTATATAATGTTAAGTAGACAAGGGATATGAGAGTGTTAAGTTATTGAGAGGCATGCAATGATACTATCGCTGTACTGTGGGTAGGACGTAAGGTTTAGTCAAACTGAGAATTAATATGTTCCCTGGCAGGGGGTAGCTCAGCTGGTAGCATGCTTGTCTAACAGAAGGGATGGAAAACTTAGTAATGCATAGATAACACACAGTGGCACGTGCCTGTAATCTCAGTACTCAGGGGAGGTGGGGGCAAGAAAATGAGAAGGTCAAAGTCACTTTTGACTGCATAGCAAGTTCAAGCCAGCCTGCTCCAAGATCTCAAGAGAAAATAATCCAGCCAACCAGTATGTACAACTTTGAGTTGTGCATCTGTGTAAGATCAATTCCCAAAGAGGTTTTCTAGAATCTGCTAGGGATGCTTGTCAAAGCAGTGTGTGTGTGTGTGTGTGTGTGCTTGTGCACGTGTGCTCGTACGTGTGCTTGTGTGAGAGAGAGAGAGATCAAAAACAATGTGGATATCTAAATCTAAAAGAAAAGGAAAATAAAAATTTAACCAGTGCTCATATGGAATGTTGTGAAACAGAAGCAAGAGATCGTCAGGACATGTAAGAACACTGCTGGACAAAACAGGTGGGGATGGGCTCCATATCAGAAATCCATTTTTATGCACCAAATATCTGTTCTTGCACCTTCTGGTGCTATCCTGCCAGGGACCACATCAGAGAGGTGGAGGAGGAGAGGAACTCTGGAGTGATGGAGGGGATGGACCCTCCCCAGTAGAGGATCAAGAACAGCATCCACATGAATGAATGTTCTTGCTCCCTTTGTCCCTGGGCTCTTCCTGCTCTCTACACACACACAGCAAGAGACTGAGCAGGAGGAAGTGCTAACACATCCTGAATGTCCATCGATTAAACACGCCTGGCTGGTAACCCTCAGAACCGGCGAGGTGTTCAAAAGTGCGGGAGGCCAGAGCCAGAGAAAGAGTGATGGTGTGGAGAGTCACAGGAGATGCGACGCTCAAATGTGAGGAGAAATGCAGGATGGGCTCCTGGGAGGGAAATGTGCATGATGGGAAGATCTGAACATTGTCCAAACTGTCAACTTGATAGTATATTATATAAGCATGATCCATCGGTGTGGCGTGTGGCTCCATTGGCTGACAAATTTACTACAGCATTGGAAGATGTTAACAGTGGAAGAAACTGGGTCAAGTATATACAGAAATATTCCGGAATTGGTTTACAACTTTTCTCTCATTGTAATGACATTCCAAACTTTTAAAATTATGTAAAAATGCCCATACCCACAGAGCTAATCAGGATTTAAAGAATATAAATAAAATAAAAGACATATCAGCTTTAACAAAATGATTTTAGGGATACAGTTCAGTTGGTAGTGCACATAGACTGGGTGTAGCAGCACATGTCTTGGGAGGTGGAAAACAGGGAATCAGGAGTTCGAGGTCATCCTTTGGCCCACAGTAAGTTTGAGACAACCTGAGGTACATTAATATGAAAGAAGAAAGGAGGGAGGTAGAGAATGACAGAAGGAGGGAGGGAAGGACAGAGGGAGGGAGAAAGAAGGAAGAGAGTGAGGAGTGAGGGAGAGCAAAAGGAAAGAGAGAAGTAAGGAAAGAAGGGATTTGGGTCGAGGGCATGAGACCCGAGTTAAATTCCTAGAATCTACATAGAAAGTCAGATGTGGCAGCTCATCTATAATCTTGTTCCTATGGTGACATAGGAGGTGGAGACAGTGAAAGCCTTGGAAACTCATGGTCAGCTAGCCTTGCATTTGCAGCATGGAACAAGAGAAAAACTGTAGAATGGGAGGACCAAGACCAAAGGTTATTCTCTGTCCTATACATACATGCACCTTGGCAAGCATGAACCTACACTCACAGATGCACACACCTCAAACACACATGCAAGTACACATTCATACACACACATGCATATGCACACACGCACATATACCCTCACATTCACACACAGGCAGGCACACACCTGAACACACTCACACATACGCACACACCCACACACACATACATGTGCACATGCATGTGCGCGCACACGCACATGCTTACACACATGCACACACATGCAAGCACACATTCACATACACATACATGCACACAGACTCACACTCATACACATGTATATGTGCACACACACACACACATATTCAAACACAGGCAGGCACACACCCGAACACACGCACGCACACGCGCCCACACACATGCACACATACATATACACTCAAACAATATGCAAGCACACATTCACATACACACATATACACCCTCACATTCACACACAGGCAGGTACACACTCTCACACAATTTTTACACACACACACACAGTCTTTCTACCTTGTTGCTGGCTATAGCTGTAGTTTCTGCTCTTGCTTCTGCTCTGTCTCAGTCCCTAGCACCAGCCCAAAGTACAAAAGCATGAGCAACATATTATCAGGATAAATACAACTCATGGCTGTAACCGCAGCTGTGCCCAAGCTTCAGGACACCGGGAGATAATATTTGCTTGTCCTCGTTCTTTTCAGCAATCTCAGGCTCAAATGCTAAAATCCAAAAGGGTGATTTCAACACTGGGAAATGTAGAAACATCTGTGACCATTACACTAAGGATATCTGGGTCGATAGTCTCATATGCTGTGCAGAACAATTTTGCCCTAAAATTTGTGTCTGAAACTTTTTTCCAATGGAAAGCATTTTATGTGGTACTATGAACCAATAAGAAATTATGCAAGTTGGCCATATAAAAAACGAACCATGCCTACAGGATGGTTCAGTGAGCAAAGGCTTGCTACCAAGCAGGATCAGATGGGGTTTTTTGTTTTTGCTTCGTTTTTAGTTTTTTGAGACAGGGTTTCTCTGTGTAAGAGCCCTAGCTGCCTGGAACTAGCTCTTGTGGACCAGGCTGGTCTCGAACTCAGAGAGATCCACCTGTGTCTGCCTCCCGGTGCTGGGATTTAAGGCATGCACCACCACTGCTCGGCTGATGAAATGAGTTTTATCTGTGGGAACCTCATGGTGAAGAGAACTAACTCTCAAGTTGTCCTGTGACCTCCACCTTGGGGTGCATATGTGCACATGTGTATATATACACACACACGGAAAAAGTAAGTAAAAACGTTTAAAGCCACTTACAGCACCTAATCCAATAAGTCCCTGAACAATCTTGTAGCCTACAGCAAACCATAGTCACATATCATTACTGTTGCATAGCCAAAGAAGGCACAGATAGTCATATAGCAGATACTTACTTTTCCTGTCTCCTAAGAAACTATTATTGACTGAGAACTAGCATGTGAAGTTACAACCACCACCTCAATAAAGCACTAATACCCTAATTTGGTTTTTTATTGGGATGGGTTAGGCAATAGGAGGGGGAAACTTACTCAAGACTGACTGTTTACACTCAATCTTAATCTAAAGATCAAGAAACGATTCATATGTGACTTTTAAAAAATAAAGCTGGCATATGCCTAATTAATATTTTTAAATGTTTTGCATGAATATATTATAATAATAAAGGCTTAGTCAAAAGAAAAATGATAATCTGACAAAATCATTAGCTGATGGCACACAGGAAAGTCACGGGCAAGTCGAGAGAGGACAGAAAGAGAATGCCTACAGGTCCATGTTACAGGAACAACTGGGAGTGTCGGGGCACAGAGTCAGCATTCTATCCAGCCTGCTGACTTGAGTTAGGAGTTCCTGAGAACATCTGAGGAAAAGCCCCTAGCGAGTCCAGGGGATGGACAGGAACTGAAAACTCCTAAGTGAGCTCAATGTCGGCAACGTTTCTCTTCCCCGGAAGCAATAGCATCCAGACTGGCAATGATAAAGCAGGGACCAAGGCAGAGACACTGCTCAGGGAAAAAAATCACAAAGACTTGCTGGCAATAAGGTGCCACCTGAAGGGCCAGGGTGTCTCATGGGGACACTTGTCTAGTCCAGTAAAGGTCCTGCTCTCATAACAAAGTGGGAGCTTGCAGAGGCTCAAGGGAGGCACTGTCCTAGTCGGGTCACTACTGCGGTGATGGGGAGGAAAGGGGTTTCCTTGGCTTACACTGAAGGAAGTCAGGGCAGGAACCTGGAAGCAGGAGCTGATGCAGAAACCACGGAAGGGTGCTGCTTACTGGTTTGCTCCCCATGACCTGTTCAGCTTGCTTTCTTATAGAACGCAGGACCACCTGCGCAGGGTGTTCCTACCCACAGTGGGCTAGGCTCCCCCCATAAATCACTAAGGAAATGCCCTATAGGCTTGCTTATAGATCTTTTCTATTTTCTTAATTTTCTTTGGGGCATTTTCTCAATTGAGGTTCCTTCATCTCAGGTGGCTTTAGCTTGTGTTAAGCAGGCACAGAACTACCTATTTAGCACAATCCACGCTTTCTCGACTTGAAACACAAGCAAAATATTGTGTTATCTTGATCCTCAAGATCAAACCTTAACATCAATTTCACAATAGAAAGTATTGTAAGACTTTGAAAACTCCAGTCTTAAAAATTCAAACATTTTTAAAAACTCAGTCTCTTAAAAAACAAACAAAACCAGAGTTGCTTTTAAAATCCAAAGTCTCTCAACTATGAGTACCTATAAAATCAAAAATAAATTAAATTTACTTAAAGAGAAGAATCAGGACATAGTCACAATCTAAACAAAGTAAAAATCAAGCTTCAACAGTGTAAATAACTCAATGTCCAATGTCTGGCATCCACTCACAATCACCTGGCCTCCTCCAAAGTGCTCGGGACACTTCTCTGGCTCTGCTCTCTGCGGCACACACAGCTTGTCTCACCGGCTCAGGCCAGCTCCACTCCACGGCTGCTGCTATTCTTGGCAATTGTCTCATGTAACTAGCATCTCCAAAATCCTGGGTATCCTGCTGAAACTGGGCTGCACTTTCGCCAACAGCCTCTCGTGAGCTCTCTTCGGGAACTCCAAGCCTGTCACACAGTGCCAAACCTCAGGGGCTTTCCATGACCCCACTCAGTGCCTTCGAAACCAGTACCACCTGGGAACTCTTCTACCACCAAGTTCAGCTGCCAGGAGGAGGGACAACCTTGGAAGCTTCTGGAACACAGCTTCTGCAGGCTAACCCTGAAGAAACATTCTCCAGAAGACTTCACCTCAACGATGCTGGTCTCTTATTACTCACTGCTAATTTCTCAATTTTCCCAACAAAGCAAAGGCTTTATGTCAGTGGTTCTGGTCTCTTGTTAATTACGGCTGACTACTCAGTCCCTGCTGACCAGACACAACGGATTCTCAAATCAAAATATGCAACAGCCTGAGAGTCTTTAAGTGACTCTCAAACCACTCACTGGAACTTCACAAACCAGACCACCATCCTCTGCATTTCTCGCAACACTTCCAAGCTACCGAGTTACAGCTCACCAATCTTCGACTACTCAAGAGATTTTCTAGTCCAAAGTTCCAAAGTCCTTCTACAGTCCCCCTGAAAAACAACATGGTCAGGTCTGTCGCCACAATGCCTCATTCTTGGTACCAATCTGTCCTAGTCGGGGTTATTATTGTTGTCATGAAACACCATGACCAAAAGCAACTTGGGGAAGAAAGAATTTGTTTAGCTTACAACAGCATTATCCATCATCAACGATTCAGGGTGGGAACCTGGAGGCTGGAGTTTACCTGGAGGCCCAGGAGGAGCGCTTTACTTACTGGCTTGCTCATCATGGTTTGCCCAGCCGGCATTCTGATAGAACCCAGGATCACGTGTCTAAAGATGGCTCCACCTCCAAAGGGCTGGCCCTCCCCCATCAATCACTAATTAAGAAAATGCCCTACAGGCTTGCCTCCAGCCAGATCTTACAGAGCTGGTTCCTCTTAGACGACTTTAGCTTCTGTCAGGCTGACGTAAAACCACCCAGTACAAATACTCGCAGCGGAGGAGAGCGTTCTGCTCCTTTTTTCTCTGTATTAATAAAGTCTGAACTCTTTCAAAAGAATGCAAGAACTTTTAGCAGCTGGCATGATGGTTAAAAATAAATAAGGGCAGGCTGAAGAGGGTGAGCAGAGGTGGCCCTGCCAGGAACTTCTGTCTAGGGCATCCGCACACTTTCATGCTACTCAGAGGAAATGACTGACAGTGACTGTCAACTTAAATAATCTACAGTCACCTAGGAACCAAGCCTCTGGATTTGGCTGGGAGAGGTTACCCTATATCAGGTTGGCTTATGGGCACTCTGGAGATGTCTAGATGAGGTTCATCTGAGGAGTGCAAACCCATCTGAACTGGGGGCAGCAGCATCCCATGGGCTGGGGAGCAAGACTAAATAAGAAGGATAAAGCAAGCTGAATGCTAACATCCATTGCGCTTTCCCTGTCTGTGGATACAATGTGACCAGAAGCCTCAGGCTCCTGCCACAATGCCTTTTCCCACTGTGATGGACGCCCCCCCCCCCCCCGCCATCTCAACCCACAAGCAACAACAAACCTTCCCATCCTTCATTTGCTTTGATTGGCGACTTAGCTGCAGCAGCGAAGAAAGTCATTAATACCGTGATACAATCAAATGTAGAAAAACTCTACTCCAAATTAAATCATTTTAGTAAGCCTAAGGATGCTAATTAAATTCTCAAATCATAGAGAACAGGGATGCAGTTTCCAACACCTCAGCTGTTTTCAACGGAAGAAAGCGAGGCTAATCCCACGCAAGTCCACGGCTCAGGCCAAGAGCCGCTGGGATTGCTTCTTTGCTAATCATATAGAAGAATTTTTCAAAACCCAGATGCCTTGTTATAAAGAGGTCAGGAATGGATATATCTTCCAGTGAATGCTAAGAAAGGAAATCTGGGAGAAAAATCATCAGTGAACATTGCCAGCCTGTCCAGGTGATCTGAGAACCAAGTAATACACACAAGCATCATTACATGGGTAATTTTCATCCCGGCTACTAAGAAGTTACAAGACAATTCAGTGAACGTTCTCTACAGACTATGACAGAACCACATGTGTGCCCCACATGGTTTGGGCTGGGTGACTTGGACAACCACCAACAAAGGGAGGCAGAAAGGACAGACACACACAGGCAAAAGCTGAGATCACGTGGACTGTATTTTTTCTGATGGAGGGCACCAACTGTGCCCTGAATTGCATGGTGTTTATTTTACACATCTGAATCAAGGAGGCGGATTTATTGTATACAGCTGAACAGGGAGGTAGGTTAGTTGATCTACGTAGGAAGTCTCAGGCTGCTCTCACCCAGAAGAAGGAAACTGTGGTTGACAATTTCTATATAGACTAAACACCCTCTACGTGGACCAGGGGAAGGCTTCGCTCTCTCTGAGACTCCCTCCCCCCCCGAAAAGGCTTTTCCACTCTCACTGGTCTGAGCCACTGGGGTCCTTGAGATTTCTATCCCCGTGTCAAACAACACAAATTCACTCTGGAATTCATCTGCTCTCTATAGCCATATAAAAGACATCCATGTCACAACATAAATAAGGGTAGGACATGTCTCCATTTGCAATGTGTGTATGTGTATGTAAAAATTAACTGTTCTTATGCATAAAATGTTTCTAAGAAAACTGGGTGCATCTGGGTGACTAAGAAAGAAGAAGTGGGAGAGATTTGACACCATATACTAATTCATTTACTGATTTCCAAATTATGAAAATTCAGAGCTTCTTCAAAAAATGAATAAAACATTAATATGAAGGAAATTTTGTTTTATACTTCATCATTTTTCTGAAATACTTAAGACATATCAAAATATATCCGATTCTAATATGAAAGGAAAAATAACAGTGACATATACACAAAACAAGATAAAGGGAAAAGAAAAAGAACCTGCAATGAACACAGCCAGTGTGCTCACAGTGAAGATTCTTGGCCAGTTTCTGCATGCCACCAAAACGTGGTGTCAAAGCAACACAGAAACACCCAGTCTCTCTCCACTGACAGATCACACGCATCTGTCTTAGTCAGAGTTAGCATTGCTGTGATGAAACACCATGACCAAAAGCAACTTAGGGGAAACGGATTGTTTGACTTACAGCACTGCTCATCATCCAGGAGAGTCAGGACAGGAACCGAAGCAGGACAGGAGCCTCGAGGTAGGAGCTGACGCAGAGGACGCAGAGAAGACGCAGAGGGTGCAGAGAAGACGTGGAGAACGCAGAAGAGGACGCAGAGGAGGACGCAGAGGAGGACGCAGAGGAGGACGCAGAGGAGGACGCAGAGGAGGACGCAGAGGAGGACGCAGAGGAGGACGCAGAGGAGGACGCAGAGGAGGACGCAGAGGAGGACGCAGAGGAGGACGCAGAGGAGGACGCAGAGGAGGACGCAGAGGAGGACGCAGAGGAGGACGCAGAGGGGTGAGGCCTACTGGACTACTTCCCCTGGCTTGTTCAGCCTGCTTTCTTATAAAATCCAGGATCGCCTGCCCAGAGATGGTCCCACCCATCACGGGCTGAGACCAACCCCATCAATCACTAATTAAGAAAATGCTCGGGCTGGAGAGATGGCTCAGTGGTTAAGAGCACTGACTGTTCTTCCAAAGGTCCTGAGTTCAATTCCCAGCAACCACGTGGTGGCTCACAACCATCTGTAATGAGATCTGGTGCCTTCTTCTGACCTACAGGCAGGATACTGCATAAGTATATAAATAAATAAATAAATAAATCTTTAAAAAAAAAAAAAGAAAGAAAATGCTCTACAGGCTTGCCTACAGCCTGATATTATGGAGGCATTTTCTCAATCGAGGTACTTGCCTCTCAGATGATTCATGCTGTGTCAAGTTGACGTAACACTACCCAGCACCACATCTTTCTCTAGTGTCACGTCCCGTGACACTCCCCCAGCTTTCCTCAGCCCCTCAAATTTAGCCCGGGACACATTGAAAACAGTATTACAAGTGAAACTTGTAGTTCGAAGTGCATTCATTAAAAAAAAAAAATCGGAAAGAACACAAATAAATAGCTTAATGATACAACTCAAATAGTGGGAAAAAGAAAGGACACACCAATGCCAAACCCAGTTAACAGCAAGAAATAATAAAGCTCAGAGCAGAAATTAAAGAAATAAAAACAAAGAAAACAAACAAAAAAATCAATGCATCTAAGAGTTTTTTCTCTGAGACCATAACATGACTGACAGGTACTTGGCCTAACTAACCAAAAGAAAGAAAGGGGGGACCCACATTAGCAGTGTCAGGAATGAAGTTAGAAACTGAGCAGACATCAAGGAAATTCAGACTATTAAAAGGAAATACATTCTAATATATTCTAGTAAGCTGGAAAAACCTAAAAGAAATTAATTAATTTCTATATTCAGTCATACCACCAAAATTAAATCAAGAAATCATCAACTTAAACAAATAAAAAACAAATGAGATTAAAATGAAATAAAAACCCTTCTAGCTTTAAAAAAAAAAAGTCCAGAACTAAATGGATTAATGGAAATGGATTCACAACATTTCTACCCGACTTTCAAAAAAGGTCTACAACCAACCCTTCTTAAACTATTCAGAGAGAAAGAGAGGAGTTTTCCCAAACTCCTGCAAAGACAGTGTCACCCAAGGTACCAAGAACTGGGTAAAAACACAACAGAAACAGAAAATTACAAGCCATTCTCTCTGATGAACATAGACTCAAAAGTGCTGAAGGACAAACTTGCAAATAGAATATAGACATAAATAAGATTACCTACCATGACCAAAGCTGGTTTTCCTCTGGGATGCAAGCATTATTCAAATACATACAAATAAATAAATGTAGTAAACCACATAAATGGATATAAAGACAAAAAACTCACATGATCATCACAATAGATGGAAAAAAATTGAGAAAAATGCAACGTACTTTTATGATAAAAAGTCCTAGCGAATGCAGAGCTAGAAGAAACATCCTTCAACATAATAAAAGCTGAATATGAGAAACCCACAGCCAACATCATCTAAAACAGAGAAATTCTTGGAAGCAATCCCATAAGTCAGAAATGAGACAAGGATGTCAACTGTCCCTACCCCTGCTCAATATTCTGCTCAAGTACTAGTTGGAGCAATAAGGCAAGAAAAGAAAATTAAAGGAAACAATGAAGTCAGACCATCCCATGTGAGTGTATGTGTGTGTGTGTGTGTGTGTGTGTGTGTAGTAGATAATGATACTATACATGAATGACACCAGAAATTCTACCAGAAAATTTCTAGAAGCTATAAATCAATTCAGCCATGTGGCAGGACAAAGAATGAAATCAATTAAGTCTAGAGATATTCTAGATATTCTATATTCTATTTGCAAGTTTGTCCTTCAGCACTTTTGAGTCTATGTTCATCAGAGAGAATGGCTTGTAATTTTCTGTTTCTGCTGTGTTTTCACCCAGTTCTTGGTACCTTCAGTGACACTGCCTTTGCAGGAGTTTGGGAGAACTCTACTAGCAAAACCACACAGAGGAAGATCATGGACAGGCTCCCATTCCCAATAGAAAATAAAATATCTAGAAAAAAGACTAACGTAGGAAGTGAAGGGCTTCTACACTGAAAACTTTAAATTTCTGAAGAAAGAAATAGACACTCAAAAATGGAAAGATGCCCCATGCTCATGAAATAGTGTCCCAGGGAAAAACACACCATTTTTTAAAATCTTATACCAAATAGTAAGCCCTGAAAATATACATGCAATTAACATTATACAAACTTCACAGGTTGCATTTTGGAATACATATATTAACAACTAAAGAAAAAATAGGCCATGAGTTTGAAAGAGAGCAAGTGGGATTATATGGGAAGGCATACAGGGAGGGAAGGGAAGGGAAAATGGTATAATTTTATTGCAATATCAAAAAATAAAAGAAATAATTATTTTAAAGCAAAGCAAAAAACAAAAGCTTGTGGTCAAGTTAGCTGCAGTGAGCTACTTAATCAGAAGAGGATAGTACGTGAGCGACCCAATCAGAAGAGGATGGCATGTGAGCTACCCAATCAGAAGAGGATGGTATGTTAGCTACCCAATCAGAAGAGGATGGTATGTTAGCTACCCAATCAGAAGAGGATGGTATGTGGTTAGAGGAAGGATAGAAAGGAAATGGTGTAATTACATTTTCATTAGAAGTTGGAAAGCTTTTTAGGAAAAAAAAGTCCAAAAAACATGGGTTTGAGTTTGGGGCAGTAACACCACAAAGGCTAGCTCCTAAAAAATCTTGTGTTGTCATCCACAGTCCTCATCATTTCCATCTGTCTGATGGATTCTGATATTCCTGGCAGGTAGACACTGATGTGAGCATGGGTCGGAGAAGAAATAGGAGAAGAGGGAGAAGACAGAGAAGTGAGGAGGAGGAGGGGAAGAAAACTTTGTTGCAGACCCAGTAAGATTTCCCAGCCTTGTGATCCAGGCTTTTGGCAGAAATGAGATTAAGGATGTGGCCTTTTCACCTACTGTCTTTTAGATAAAATCAAGATTTTCACAACTGAACTCAAAGGGGAAACAGGGTGAAGAAAAGTAAAAGGCGCAACCTTGAGGTTGGGTCTACAAGAGAACTCCATGGCTCGGCAACAGAGTTCTCTGAAAGCTGGTATAACAAAAGTCTGCCATAGTGCTGAGAGATTCGCGTTACTAAGGAAATTATGATTCTGATTTAAAAAGTCTTAGAACACTGTGCGAGCCTGCGGTCACCCTTGGGAAGGAAGCAGAGGGAGGTCAGAACCTGAAATTCTCCTCAGACAGGTCCAGGAAGATGTTCAACAGGTAGGTGAGTGCCACCACAAAGAAGGAAGTCCCTCCTGAGGAGGTCACGTGCTATCCCAGGGATTTTTCTTACTCTCCTAAGAGGGAGAAAGCTGTAACTGGCTTTCTAATGGCTTTACGCTACTGACGGTCCTTTGTCTCCAGCCCTTTGCTTTCGGGATGGGAAATGTTACTGTCACAGCTACCCTAGAGTGAAGTGGGTGCTGTTAACATCTGTTTTTCTCACAGGTCAGTCAAGTAAGAATTGCATATCCTCTGGTGATTCTGTCCACTCTTAGAGCCCTGGCCACCGATCTGAAAGAATTTGAGGCTATTCTTGAGGAGAGGAGATGAATGCATTTATTTTAGTTCCCAGTGTAAGGAATACAGTCTGTCATAGATGGGATGGCACAGAGGTGGAGAGACATTGGTCACACTGCATCCCCAGTTAGAAAACAGAGAGCCATTGATGTCCCAGCTTGATTGCTTTTTTCTTTTTATTCAGTCCAGAATCATGGGCTACACTCACATTCAGATGAACCTTCCTTAGTTAAATCTTTCTGAAAACACCCTCACAGATACACCAAGAAGTATGCTTCCACGATAAATCTAGTCAAACTGGCGGTCAAGATTAACCATCACACAGCCACTGATTTTTGCAAAGAGTGATTTCTGAGACCTGTCGCACAGCAGCACCCAGGGGTTCACAGAGAGAAGCTTGGGCTGACGTTTACTACTGGCTATATGAAACCTGCCCAATAATTCTTCTTCCTTTCTTTCTAGATGTGAACTATTTCTTCCCTTGGATTTACTAAAATATAAATAAATACATATTGTATATTAGTATAATAATTCTAATATTATATATAGAAATACTGAGTATTATATATACTACATGTAGTGTATGTATGCAGAAAGAGAAGGCAAGCTTTTCTGTGCTTTGGGTTTCAATTTTTATCAGCTACTGCGGACAATTTTCCATCCTTCTCGTACCAGAGAGCCACCCATCACCCATGCATGCAACCCTACCCTTTGTAGGAAATTATCCTTTGGGATCTTGAAACTACAGCACATCATTTCAGAGTCCCTCACCCAAGAAACTATTTCTGATCTTTATAACAGTAGGCAGCTCATTCTGAAGTGTTCTCTTCTGCGTGCACTCGGTGTGTTGGTTCTGACTACTCACCCGTGGGCAGAGACAACAACTAATTATATTTTCCGCTGCTTAGCAAGTAGGAAAATATCTGCATGCCCCTCCACTTCCTTGTTTGGCTTTTATATCAGGGCTTCATATGCAAAGAGAAAAATGTTCAAGGATAGCCCAGAATAGTCCTGTCAATTAAAACCCTACGAGGCTCTTCTCCCCCTTCTATTAAGTAGGCATGCAGATATTAGCAATAAGCCTATTTGTTCATTTGCTTTTCTTCTACTTCAGATGCTAACATACTAGTTTCAAGGCACAAATCATATCAAAAGGTTTTCTTGTTTCCACCAACACCTCATGACCATCTAGAGATGCTCAATTGCAGTCTATGGTATCAGATGCTTAAGAACCTGGTGAATCCAAAGTTCTATTCACACACACACACACACACACACACACACACACATGTGAACATACATATGTATGAGCACACACACACACATGTGCACACACATGCATGCCCGCATGCACAGGCACACACCACTAATCATGCCTTCCCTTTATGTGCCGCCCCCGGTGCCCTGCCAAGTCTGCTTCCTCCAGCCAGCCAGACCAGCCTCTTCAACATTCTTTGGAGACAAGTATCATTGATTACTTTCTAAAACTGATCCATGCTTGAAGTCTGGGTAAATCATAACATGCTCCAACAAGTTTTTGACCACAATTGGTCTTCATGTTGAGTGTAGATCTTCAAAGACATGGAAACCCTTAGGAGTATGATTGAGCCAAACCGGTGACAGGACAAGCACTGTCTTTGCAGAACCGACCTGTAGCTCTGGGGAGAGAGTGGGGAACTCACAGATCTGTGGGATCCTGAATCACGTGGGACTCTGTGCCCTTTCCTCTCCATGGAGTTCCTGAGCTTCTTGGGCACAGAGACCATTTCTCACACCAGTTCCTAATCTCCTCCAATATGTGAGGCCCGCAATGCTAGTCATGTGCGAATACACAGTGGATGCTCACTGGTGCCCCCACAGGGAAGCAGCGGCTATTAGCAGCTGGAACTGAAGAAGCAAGCAAGACTGAAACCAAGCCCTGGGAGTCATGGGCACAGCATTTTCAATGAGTTGAATGAAATGGCTAGCTCATGGTGCAACCCATTCTACAGGGGATGTCAGCCGAGGTTGTGGGTGGAGCCCGAGGGCAGACCGATAGAATACCAGTTTTCAAATAGTCTCAGAGGATCTGAGGCACGCTCCAGAATAGGCATCCCAAACAGAGACAGCAAGACAAGAAACAGAGTTCAAACGATCCACATAAGGGACCCTAGGCCCCGCCTCTGTCGCTTCACGGCCTCAGCATCTCTGCAGCGGGAATACACAGGCTATCTCTGATAGAAGGAAGGTGAGGGGTAGACAACCAAAAGGCATCTCCCAGCCCCACACGCGTTTGGTGGGAGGCACTTAGTGTTGCTAGATGATGCGTGACCCTGCTCGTAGAAGATCTATTGATTGCTTTACCTTTCCTAACTCACGTATGCTACATTCAATTAACACATACCATCAACCACAGATTACACCACAGCAAGATTCCAGTGCATCAATAAGAGATGCTGAGACCAAAACAAGTGCACTGTTAGCTGAGCAGCTGAAGTGTGGATCTGTTGTTTAAAAGTGTCGTCGTTTAAAATATTAGCCTTCTGGTTCAGCTAACAGCACAGGTCAGTATCACCAACATGTTTAAGTCAGAGACCTACCCCCCTCAGAAGTGCTAAGAATACCTACAATGTACAAAATTAGGACTCAAATAAACAAAACCTTTTCTATTCTCGAATCCTGAGAACATTGATTAAAAATCAAAACAAAAGGCCTAATGTAGAGAGTGTGTAATTTCAGAGCAGGAAACATTCCCCTGGTATTTTATAGCCACATACGTGCCCACAAACAGTATCCCCAGAAATGAGAGGGTTTATCATTCCCACAACAATAGATTTGTTACTCGCAAACAAGTTCACTTGAAGTTGCTCCCAGCATTCGCTTCCCTCTTGAAAGAATAGCATGTCAGCCTCCAGGTCCATGATTTCTACATAAATCAGAAGCATGGGAGGGTCTGGGAGGGCGCTGCCGAGAGTTACCAAAAGCAAACTTGAAACTTGCCATGAGCTAATACTAGGCTGCGTCTGCTCAAATAGGGTGAGGTATGGGCACAGTGTGAGTGTCATAGGTGATCAAGAGGTTATTTTAAAGACACCGGAGGACGGGCATAGGTTCTCTGTAAACATCACACCATTTCACGCAGAGGAGTTGAGTAGCCACTGGGCTTTCTGGAACCCATCCCCCATGGAATGGCCGGGGTCGGAAACTGCACTGCCTTTTCCCTGCAAATGCTGATTTCACGGATGCTTCAGAGAGCACGGTTGTTTGCCATCATCAAAGCCTCGCAGCACAGGAGATAACAGCAGTAAAAGAATTTCACACGCTTGACACACTTAGCTTCCAAAGTATTTCCACCAACACAGAACCTGGTGGGAAAGGCGGGGTTGGTGTGTGGTATTTCTGGGTGTGTATGGATGTGCTGCCGTTATTATTTCCGTGGTGCACGAAGAAACCTGGGACCCAGGGGACTTCAGCAAGTGAGAGTGACAGCTGGCATTTATTAGACTCATCAGATGAACAACAAAAGTTGCTGGCTAGGGCCTGGAATCCAAGCTTCCTTACCAGTCATTACACCTGAAAACCCCTACTCCCATGGCTCTCTGTTCTTCGGGAACCAGACACAAATGCAATGCAGCACTCAGGGTCTCGGGATCCCCAACTCCCTACCCTCCACTCCTGGCACCTCATCCTCCCTGGGATAAAAGACAACCCTTCTTTTTCTCATTCTCTGCTCCCAGTGCAGGGTTAAAGAGCATCTACCAGTCTTTCCATGGAAAAGATCACCGTGCCCTTCCAGAGTATCGGGGCCTTAAACTTTGTTGCGATGGCAGGGGACTCCTACATTCTGATGAACATTTAAAACTTCATTGTAATGGCAGGAGACTCCTACATTCTGATGACCACTTAGGGCACTGACCAACAGGAAAGGTTCTTTGTGGAGGATGTGTCTTTTACTCCCTGAGACCATGTTTTCTGTGTGACTAGTCAGGGTCTTTGAACCTGTCTTCATATCATAGGCAGAAGGAGGCAATGGAACGAATATGTTTGACATGCATTCCTCACAGAGAACGAGCAAAGGAAGGAAGCCCAGTGAGTCTCTAAGGGCTGAGACGCATGTTACAATATTAATAAACAAAATTAAATAAAATGTGGGGAGTAGCCAGGGCTTTGGGGTAAACTCACACAACACAGGCTTACGACTTGCAGTTCTGGAGACTCCCCAACTCCAAAAATGAGTATCTTCAAGTCCCAAAAGCCACACCAGCTGAGTGAGCAGGGCTACGCTTACCTCATAATGGGCCACCCGCTGGGATTCGGATATCAGCTGTGCACTGCACACCTTGCAGTAACTGTCTGTGAACAAATCCTGATCGATATCGGAGGACTTCATCAGGCTGAAGAAAAATCAACAGGAGAAAAAGGGGAGGGGGGAGTCTGTTACTCCGATGATGATGCAGAACACTAAGCATTTCAAAACCAGCAGGTGTGCTGATGGTAGCAATGGGGTGGGTCTCCCCAAACCCCGGTGTTACCATACCAACTACCCACTGTAATGAATAGTTGATCATTTGCCTATAAAAACTCCAACAGGGGTGCTAGAGCTTTATACGATAGTAATCCATCTCTAGTTTCTTTTTTCTGCTTAAACAACTCAGATTTGTAGTTATTGTTTTTCTGGGGATTAATTTGGCAAACCAATTACACACGTGATGTATATTCACAGAGAAATGCAAAGGACCCAATTCCTGCAGCAATAGGAAATAGATCAAAGACATTCTGATACAGCCTCACACTAGAACTAAGATCAGGGTTACAAGTCCGAATTCTGAAGTTCACAGGCGTGAATGCACAATAGTGCATGGAACTTGCTTTTAAATACGTAAAGTGCACTTTCAGAAATGATAGGTTGCTGTTTTATAATCATTTTGTTTTGAAATGTTTCTATAATGAACGTATTTTTTTAATCAAGGAACAAGTTACCACAGGAGTCGTATATGCAGCATAAAATGCAATTTAAGTTTAATGGCTACACTTTAAAAAAATAATCGGAAGACAAACTTCTTTCTAGCTTCACAGCTTGGAACCCAAGGAGACCTTGCCCTGCGTGCTGCCATTTATATTCAGGGACTTCAGAGTCTATTAAATCATCTTTACCACCCCACACCACAACTGAATAAATGATAAATAAATACGTCCTGTAGTTCCAACCTGCTATCGGAATGCAGTCCGAGTTCTCGAGCCTGGGAAAGTGCTCTAGCTGATCGGGGTCCTGTTACCTATAAGTAAACACAAACTCTGCTTCCTCGCCCTTCCTCTCTACTAGGTAACAGAAGCTTGTACCAGACTGCGTCAGACAGAGAGGCAGGAGAGCCTGCTCCAGCAGGCCCACAGTGAGCACAATGGATCCCTCCCACTCTAACAGCCTCATCTCACCTACTAGACTGACCAAAACAGCCCGACTGTTCAGGGGCGTGGCCGGAATGATGATTCCCCTTCCTGAACACATCAGCTGCACCTTGGAGCTAATGCTGCCATGGTTTGGGTGAATCGCTCATCTCCCTGTGTCTCAGTTTATCTCATAAATGACGAGATTATAGTAGATTTTACTTGTCA
This sequence comes from Myodes glareolus, assembly GCF_982192425.1. Classification (NCBI taxonomy): domain Eukaryota; kingdom Metazoa; phylum Chordata; class Mammalia; order Rodentia; family Cricetidae; genus Myodes; species Myodes glareolus. Next base: position 48,206,262 of record NC_142048.1, read on the forward strand.
AAAACTGTAATGAATCAGAGAAATCAGCAAATTAAAAGTGCTGAATACAAAACTCTCATCATATTTTTCAAATACTTGGAACAGCCAATAATTATTCCAGACATCATAGACCACAGAGTCTTACAGCTGATGTGGACCTGTTATTTCTGGAAATGCTCTTCCAAGCAAATGGTTATTTGGTGCGAAGTCCACCACTTGCCATGAGGCTTACTCCCCACCCTACACAATGCAATCTGTCCCAGGGAAGGGGAAAGATTTACTCTATTTCTCTTGGGATAAAAATCTATCCTGTTGTAGTGTTCATTCATTAATTTTGCCGCAGGTCCAACATAGAATTCTCCTTTTTCACATGATAGCCACACTTGAAGTTCTGAAGAAAAATCTTTTTGTCTATGTTTGAGTTCTGCCCTTCTCCCACAACATTGTGTCTGAGCATGGTCCATCTTCAAGAGCAGTGCCAGGGACACCAAAGTCACCAGAAATGATCCGATGGGGACCAAGGCAGACCCTGCCCAACAATACAGCATTGCTGCCATCTCTGCTCACATCCCAGAACGAAAATGGAGGAGAGGACTTTTGAGTATGGAAAAAAAATTGCAACAGAACATTAGAAATGTCAAATGGGAAGCGAAAACTTACATCTTTAAGCCAAGTTCCTATAAGTGGTTATGCTTAAGTATTATCATGTTCTCTGCTATTTTTAATATAGAGGTGCATGAAGATAGATTCCTGGGTGACCTGCTTAATAAGAATCTCCAAGCTCCCTGCACACTCCTCCTCCATCCTAGGACCGACCGCAGACACCAAACCCCATGAAGGGATATTCAGGTACACGCTGGACCGAGCTGAGCTTGTGGGCGTCTGCCTCAGTGAAGCAGCTGTGCGGCAGAAATATCTTTAAAGGCAGAATAGAAAATGTGTGTACTACAAAAAATCCTAAAGAAGAGAAGATATCCTGGCTTTTCCTATCGTCTTATGTAAGAACATTGATTTGAGCAAGGCCGTGTCCAACGGAGCAGGGATAAGGACCCTTGTGGGTCCGGGACATGAGTGAAATGCCTGACTGCATGGTGTGCTAGTGGGTGGCAATTCGTGGACAAGCGCCAGTCTGGCTTGGGCAGAGGATTCTTTCTGTGCAGGTCGGTTTAGACAAGGAGAAGATCCTGTTTGTGCCTCCAAGACTGGAATTCTCAAGAAGGAAAGTTGCCATCTGCTCCCCTCCTCTGACTTATCTGAAAAGCCCTCAGCTTCCCTGCTCTTCAGAACATGAAAGATGGAAAGAGAGAGGATGGCGGAACGCGCGTCCCTTCCTAGCCCAGCCAGTCATACTAACAGGCCCAGGTCTCCTCGAGCAGCTGAGACATCAACCAAGCCATCAGCCCTCACCAATCAGAGTCCCAGGGTGAGGACCTCCCATGGAACTTGCTCATCGTGGAATGCCGTAAGGTCCTTGGGAATTCTGGGTAAAAGACAAGCATAGTAGGATGGGGGGGGTCTAATTTCCTCTACTTTCTCTGCAAAAAATGTTTCATCTTTGCTACTCAGCCAGCAGCACACTTCAAAGGCACAGCACAAAGCCATCACCAGGGACTTGAGTGACCTAAATGTTCTTCAGCATTCACCAGAGATGGTTCCATCCCCAGGAGACCCAGAGCAGAGGAGCAGACCATGTATGAAAATCTGGTCAGATGACTTTACTGTCCCCAGTGTCTATTCTAGGAGAACCAAGTATATAGCTTTATCAGTACAGAGCCAGATGCACAACTGGGCAAAATACAAAAAAAAATTGAAAATCAAATCTCCCAACATCTCACTATGCAGCCCTGGTTGACCCAGAACTGGTTGTCCTTAAATGCACAGAGATTGACCTATCTCTACCTCCCAGGTGCTGGAATTAAAGGCATGTAGTCACTATAATAGTCACTAGGACACTGTTATATATGGGGCAGAGCAATGACAAAAGGCACTGTCCTTGGGTCCAAAACCTCAAGGGCAATATAATGAGAAAACACTGCACACACACACACACACACACACACACACACACACCGGTCCCTGAGACAAAGAACTGCTATAAACATTGGCGGAAAGTGCTAGGCTAGCCAGCTTGAGATGACATGACAGATTATCATGGAAGTCTCCAAGGAGGTTGTATTAGACTTGAAGATGGGGGGATGGATAAGATAAGGGCAGAGGAAAGCAGGTCAAACTCTGAGTCCTTTCCCCTGGCACAAAGATAGCCCCGATTAGCATCAGGCATAAGAATATGTGGGAGGGCGAGAGGAGAGGGCTAGCCGTGAACAACACAAAGAGGAAGCAAATGATGGAAAGACATGGATGAAGGAGCCAGAAACCCAGGTAGAAGGAGAAACTGCTGACAACAACCAGGTCTTAAATGTCCCTCACAGGGCAAAAGAGGCCTTTGTCAGGATCCTCAGAAGCAGCTTTCCTCTGGCCTTCTTAGGAGCAGACTGCAGAAAACAGGCTAACACCGTTATGGGTCCCATGAAAAAGGAGAAGTAGTGTTCACTCCTCTCCATGACTGACTGTATGAAAATAAAGTTGAGACCTTGAAAGCCATGTGCGGTTACTCAGAGGAGAAAGTCATTAGCCCCCATTCGGATTTGGTTGATCACTAGCCAGGGTGTCCAGCTAGTTCAACAGACCGTCTGTGTTCTTCATCTGTGAACTGGGCAGAGGGTGAACCCCACCAGGTTGTCGTGAGGGTCCAAATTAAAGTGGATAAAACATCAGACACGGAGTAACATATGGTAGGCACTTAGGGAGCCAATATTCTCACCATTGTTAGCAATATTACCAATTCTGGTGTGGTGTTTGGGGAGCAATACTGTAAACATTTAAGAAGAGAAGTAAACAGAGCCACGTTGGAGGCTGAGCAGGAAGATGAGAGACCGAGTACTGAAATCGTAATTCTTATTGCTCATCTAGTCAGTCTATGACCCGCACCATCCTCGGATGATGTAATGCAGCTGAAACCCAAGCTCAGGGCCCACGAAGACGCCACACTTCCAAAATGCCTACGGTCTATTTTCATCATCCGAAGTGCTGACCCTCACCAGGGAAGCCAGATGAGAATCCGTGCCCCTCTCTCTGTCTCTCGTCCCTGCTCTCCTCCCTGTGACCTGCTCCCCAGGGACCACAGAAAGAAATATATGCAATCCAGGGTTTGGCAGCAAGCCATCCATCAGCAACCTTAGCCCACAGCTTCTGGCTGTTGCAAGGTGTCTGAGCCACCATGCCCTGGGGGACAGCTATTCCACCTCAGTTCTTCGAGGAAAGAAGCCTGGAGCATGATGCTGGCCACTCTGTGATCATCGCTCTACCTTCGGCTACAGTGGCCGTCATGCTAGCCCAGGAGGTTAATAGTCCACCTTCCGCCCACTCTCTCCTTTCCAGTGGTCCTTTAAGTGCAGGAATTAAGACCTGTGCCATTCCCCGCCTGAGAGTTCTTGTGGTAGCACAGAGCACTGCTCGGTGTAACACTGAGTTCCCCAGATCCACAACTGCATCTTCTCTAAGTGGAGTCCTAAAAGCACCGACCCTCATGGAAGTCTCTAAGTGGAGAGTAAAGATTTTGCCTGAGGCTCCCCCCTACACAGCTCTGTAAAAATCTCATTTTCCTCTGTGAAGACACTAAGACTCAGGGCTGATTATTTTGCCTGAAGGTCCCTGGTCTCCAACATGGCAGTCAGTTTTCTAGGCCAGATGAATCATCTAGGGATGAATCTGTGGTCCACAGGTCATGCCCTAGCTGGGCTGCCTTTCCCCATTCTGTATATGTTGCTTTGCCTGCACCACAGTTCCTCTGCCTAGGACCATGAAAAGTACTTAAAAGCACAGAATAGAGGCCTCCGGGTCCATCCATTTCTGACCTCAGTGCCTAGACTTTCTTTTCTTGGCCTGAACAGAGCTATGACTCTCTTCCATCCTGTAGGCATTTTGAGTCCATGTTTATCTCCACAAGATTTCGGGCATGGGCACCATGGCCGCCTTCAGATTAGGTACCCACTACCATTTTCATTGCAGCCTGACACCTTGAGGAGCCACTGTACTCCACACCCAGTACAACTGGGCCTTCTGATCCAGTCTGGCACCTTCCTCTCTAAGCCACATGCCCTTCCTGCCCACCATGAAAAAGCTAAGCAGCTCTCAGCATCTCTGGTCTCTGCTCCCCAGTATTCAACACAAGCAGCTTAAATTTTTGGTCTCTTGCAATGGTCCACTAAGAATGTTCTAAATTAAAGTATTCCTCCTACATTAGCAACTAGTCATATTCACAAAAGCACTGATAAGATTTTTCTGCTCTGGTTTTTTAGTATTAAAACTATAATAAGTATAGAAGTAGAAAGAGGAAGGAGGATGTTGAAACTAGGGCTGGCCCATCTTCAATAACAAAAACAAATAATCCTTGGCTTGCTCCTGCGTGGTTCTCTTAAGTTTCTATTCCCCAAACTCTGATGCTACCTCTAACGCTTTGTGGCTCCAACCTGCTTCTCACCTTCTTCCCCTTCCAGGTCTCTGTCGCTAGCCTACTTTACTCGCCTACCTAGCAGCAAAGAGAAAAAGAACTGAGAGGGAGCCAGACAGGTATCTTCAGAATACATCTCAACAGTGCTCCTCCGTAACCCCCACAGGCACCCAAGAACCTCTGTCCTGTCTCCATCGCATCTCCCTCCAAGCCAAGTGGGTGATGCAGGGCTGGTTGCCGTGGCAGCAGACAAAGCAGGGAAGAAAAAAAGAACTACTCCAAAAATGAAAGCAGGTTGTGACATCTAACCAGTGAACAGGACAGCAAGCAGACAATAGCAAGGAACAGAAAAGGTAAGGATGTCCATAGTGGGTTTTTTATGGCATCCCCCTGCCCCCATTTCCCTATAATTTAGCATGCACATGGATGGCCAAACAGGGAAATCTCCCATAGGGCCTATGTGCAGGGTGAGGGTCAAAGACATGACCATCTTGAAGAAACTTTAGGATTCTGTGTTTCTCAGAATTGCAGCCATCCTTCTGGTCAGAAGACCTAATGTTGTTCAAATAAAAGAATCTGGTAGCTCACGCCCTTCACTTACACAGCATCCAGATGTCCCCGCAAGCTGTTTCCTACCCTGAGCTGAGAGCTCCGCCATCCCTATCCGCATGCCCTTTCCTTGCTCCGTGTCAGCAGGAGAGGCAATATTGACTCATACCATTTGAGCAATTACCTCCTAAAGGCAGTAACTCTCTTCCCTTGTAAGGCCAGGCTCTGTGGTCCCTGACTCACAGACATGTGCCATTGCTGGCTACACACTCGACCCTGGCAACGGAACCACATCTGTCAGCCCACAGCCTGGTGCAGTGATATCTAGGAGGGAAGGCAGCATCACCCTGCCAGCTTGCAGCACTCTGGCCAAACCCTGTGGCAAACCACTGTGCTCCCAGCAGGTGCCTGGCCCTTGGCCACTTCTCCTTCTGGGTTCCTTTTCCTTTGACTGGACCAGTCTGAACCACAGATCCCAGAGGGTACCAGTGGGATTGGTGCTGAGCAGTGAGACCACAACTCCAGACTTTCTACATAGTTCTTTGTAAATCCCTCGGGAATCCCATGTCATTTACCAAATGTCATCTGCCAAAGTCTCAGACACATCGCAGCCTCACTTAGATTGCCGCTCTATTCACAATTCAAACTTTTATTGGGGCATTGTCTCCATGCTTGGCATCGTTGGATTTCGAGGTTTGTCACCATTACCCAACCTCTAAGGTTCTGATCTTGCGGAGGAGATCCATGTAGTGGGACCAAACACACAGCAGGCTACCCAAACAGACGGGCTATCATCTCTTTCTCCACATGAATAAAAGATGCACGCTGGCTAAGGCAAAAAATGCCTCCTGCACTCATGGCACCATCTCTGCCATTCTAGGATCTCTTCGTGCCCTAAAAGTTCCAGCCAAGATATCAGTACCAGAAGTCTAGAAGTTTCCCTCCATCTACCAGTAAGACTAGGCTGCAAGGGCCAGAGACAAGCAGGTCTAGTAGAGATTTAAAACAAAAAAAAATTCTTTCCAGGCTCTAGAAGATCCTTAACATCAGTTCTGGGTTTAGCATGAATGGTCCGGTCGTAACAAGCCTGGCTATGACCAGGTGATGAGCCTAGCAGGCTGATGAAGGGGAAACAGTGTGTGCTTCCGCAAGATGCTGCAGGGTAAACTCCAGCACCTTCATGGCTTCATCAGCCGAGTGGGGGAGAAGGTGGAGCACTTGGACTTTCCGTTCTAAAACTGGAGCCAACATCACGTGGGTAAGGACAGACAAAAGCAGGTGGGAGGAGGGTAGAGTCATTAAACCACAAGTGCAGCAAAGGTAGGGGAGAGGAAGATAGGAGGGAGGCCTGCTCCTGATTGTCACTTGCTCTATCAAACCAAAGCCACTCTTGTTTTAGAGAATCAGACCCCACACAGCCCTATTCATAAGAAGAAAGACAAGGCTAAGGAGATGGCTCAGTGGTTAAAAGCAAATACATTGCTCCTGAGGATGATCAGGATTGGTTCTCCAGCACCCATGTTGGTCAGCTCTTAGCCATCTGGAACTCCAGGTCTAGAGAATCTGTCGCTTTTCTAGCATCTATGATCACCCATACTCATGTGAGCACGCGCATGCATGCATACATGCTCATGCATGTGTGCGTGCGCACGCGTGCGTGCACACACATAAACTTAAAAATTAAAATAATAATAATAAATATCAGAACAAGGCAGAAATTCAGTGTGGAGCCCTCAAATTCCAAATGAAGCAAGAGAACATTCAAGAACAGTGGAGTTCCTAAAGTAGCTAAAAACAAAACAAAAAATCTAAACCCATTCTTTTGAACATTTGGCTCCATGTCTTCAACTTTACTGCTTTTAATAAGCAAGCATTCCTTTTCTGTAACGAATCTGTATGATTTCTGAAGACAGGGATGCCCCCTCTGACCAGGCAAACTGAGAGCAGTTTCAATGCAGCATTGACGTGGGGGGGGGGGGGAGGGGGCGCGGCACCTGCACGCACACATGAAGTAAGGAAGGCATGACCAACCATTACTTGTCTTTGAACCCAGGCTGTATGGCTACTGCACGGGCAGCCAGTCAGCCAGACATATCCAGCTCTGTCTATCCTTCATGATTGCATGCTACATTAATGTGACTTCTTTAAGAAACCCAAAGTGCAGGGTCTTCTTTTGTTTCCTCACCTGTATGAAATCAACAAACTGTAGGACATCTAAAAATGCTGAAATGCCACTTGATTTTAAAATCCAATTAATCGTCAACTTTTAATTATAAAAATAATTCATTCCGTCTAGTAACCAAATGGCTACTTATCTGAATGGTGGCTTGCAGATCTCACTTTCCGTACCAGCCATTAACTAGGACTTCTGCTCACATCTGAGAGTTTGCTAGAAATATTGTGACAAATTCTGCTTTGGCATGAAGCAAGTAGAGAAAATGCCAATGGTTTAGGGAATTAAGCCACCATGGGAATTGATCACAGAAAGGTTACTGGGTACATAGTGTGCTCATGAATAGCCAGTAAGGAGATCGGTAACAGCGAGAGTGCCAGGCTGTCTAAAGTGTTGTGGAAGCTGCGGGCAGAGGCTCTTTCTTACAGTTTTAACAGGATAGCTTGACGGCTAAGCAGCATCCTGTAAGCCCAACAGCCCTGCTCATACTTTACTGGGGGAAAAAAATATCTTGCTTATGTACAACATAGGGCAGGTTGAGAATGGCACATTCTTCAAATATCCAAATTTGTACATCCTACACATGGAGAGCAGAAGAATGAACTGAGATGGATTCACTGCAAGAATAAAACACAGCAAGACAGGGGATTGTGAATACATCACGGGTGCCCAATATTCACATGAAAGGGAAGCACAAAGTGGATGTGCGTGAGATTCTTTTAAAGCCACAGACATGCATCCAGGTAAGACACAACTCTAAAGATGTTTGGGACTAAGTAAGCACATGATACAAGATGACAAGACCTCAAGTGGAAGAGAAAGAAGGGTAGGACAAGGGAGAGTCACAAAGCTCCTGATAGGCTGTTGTCAGATCTGAGCTGTGCTGAGATGTCCTATGGGTGCTCATTCTGCTATTACATATGGTAACTGATGAAAACTGTAATTTGATGACAGCGATGACAGATAGACAGACATGCAGAGGGATGGATGGATGGATGGATGGATGGATGACATAAAGATGTTAAAGGATAGATGATAAATGACAGCGAGACTCTGTGCATAGACCAATGATGCCAGACCTGTCTGGAAGCACATCCTCTACATCCTGTGTCACAGATAGCTTTCTCCTGGCTTCCATCTCCAGTTAAAAAAGATTAAACTAGATTCTCATGGTTCTCTTGTACCCAGTGGACCATGTGGGCAATCTCTGTGTACATGTGATGAACATACTTGTAGACCTGGAATTGAAGGTCCAGTGCATACTGCACTCTGACCTCTTTATCTTCTACAGGTTGGATACTGTCACCTTGGTCAAACTAGAAGCCTGCGTTCGAGAACATGGGAGCACTGAAGACCTCATTTCTTGAACAGTGCAGAACCTCTGGTCCCCAATCCCTGAAATAAACTTGTGATGCACTCAGCCACTCCAATTCCAGGACTAGGATTACCTTAACCAACTCCATTTCAGTGATCCCTTAACATGGTTGGGGAAAATGTACAGATATGCACATTTTACCTAAGTAAGCATTTTCTATGCCTTGTGAGGAGATAGAAAAGGACAGAGACTTATGATGGTTTCTACTCTAGAAATGAGACTGTTACACTTCCTCTGTGCTCAGGGCAGTGGACTAGGCAGCCCTGACCTTGGTGTGACTGCTCATTCACACACAGCGGTAGCATTGCAACCCATGAAGTTCTGGAGTCTAAAATAAATTCATAAGAACACAAGGCATTGTTTTAGGGCCAGAAGCCTGTCACGGGTGCACTGACCAGAAATGCGGATCAGGTCCTGGAGGGCCTTCAGCAAGGCTGTTCTTTCTGTCTGCTTTTGAACAAATCTGTCTTACTACTCCTGGCAGGACCGTGATCCTGTCTTCTGAAATCTACTTTGATACCGTGTGAGGGGCAAGCCGAGCAGATGGTCATGACCACTGGGATGCCAGGTAATGACCAAGTGCCTCACATCAGAGTATCCGGGTTCTGTCACCTCGCCAGAAACGACAGCTTGGCTGTCTGGCAACAGCCCTGATGTTGGGAAGGAAACACACATCTCTCCACTCAATTCTCCATTTATTTACGCTTTCTGATCCACCCCCACAGCACCCCCATCCCTACCCTCACTCATTCTTCTCTCTTTATCAGCCAAGATGAATGGCAACTAGGCAGTTTCCTGGAAAGGAGACCGAGTTGGTAGATATTCATCACTGGGCTGGGCTGCTCCATCCCAGGCTTTGGGACAGAGCAAGCCGGACCATACGGACGGGCAATGCCCTCTGCTGCCCCTGCTTACTTACCGTCACTCTGACTCAATCCTGGCAGGGAACTGCCAGTGCCTACGCCCCATGATGCCCACCAACCGACGGACTGACCTTCCGGCTCATGTCACTTCTTTGCCCCATTTCCCACTTTTGAAAGGGAGGATGGGCCCACTCTGATTGAGAGCGTGCGAGCAAACGGAAGGGAGAGGATATGGCTGGCAAATGAAGGTCAAACGAAAAGCTGGCAAGACAGAAGAAGAGGAGTGCCACACTCTTCCTGTACCTGAACAGCGTGGAGAGAGGATGAGGCCATCCCATGATGCAGACAATTTTTTAAAAATCACATCACTACATAGGGCCTGGGAGAATCATCTAATCTAATCCCTTCCTATTAAAAAAAGAATACAGAGCGATATCCAAGCAGGTGGTGGGATGTTCCCACAGCCATGCTCCCTCCCCACAGGCACAAAGATAAATGGAGGGAACTCCTCCCCCTCCCCCACCATAGTATTCTTTTCCTACAACTCTTAGCTCTCTCCAGTAGGAAGCCATTTGGGCAGGAAGGAACACACCCACCATTTTCAATTCTTAGAAGACAAAACCTGTGTGACTGGCCAATGACATCAGCCCAACCAACAAGAACCCTCCTCCAGGCCAGACCCAAAGGTACCTGGCAAGCAGACGCAGATGCAGGCAGGGAACGGGCATCTCAACTTATGGGCAATGTGTGATTTCCAAAGGTCAAGCCCAGGTCCCTGCGACATGTGACCAGGTCTGCAATACCACGAGGCAAATCTAGGTAGTGACTGCATTCAAAAAGGAACACTAGCTGCGGTCATTCTTATTTCTCACTGACCAAAATTAGGAAGTCATGACCCCAAGTCAACAGACTCTGACTTGCTTACTGAGTGGCCAGGATCAAATGTCTAAAGAAGACTGGGGATACGGGAATGCCCAGTTCAGGTACCAGTTCAAGAAAGACGTGCCCCAGTTACTAAGAATGTGGGTGGCATTAGGCCTTAGCAGTCAGTCTTATCCGCTGTAGAGAAATGACTATTTACTCAATGTCACTCCTCCCTGGAGGCCACACCCACCAGCTGGGGGTCACAAAAGCAAAGAATTCCAATCATGGCTGCTCGCAGTGTTCCGACACCAAGAGGCCACCCCAGTTGCAAGCTCCCAGCAGAGCCAACTGAGGTCATGGTACCTACACTAAGGTCCAGCTTCTCCCCTGCTTATGCCATCCACAGGGGTCCCTCTCCACAGGAGCACCAAGCTCTTAAGAGTCTGTTTCCTGGCAAGCCCTGGTGGCATGCCTTATTACTGCTTCAGGAGACAGACTTCACACAGCAGGCCCATACTGAACTCTACCTCACTGGTGACTGGCAAGGGACTAAACCCTACAGCCAGAGACCGGATGAATTCCCAGAGGCCAAGAACTCCAGAAGTTCCTAAACCTATTCACAAAGTAATATTCATGCCGTCGAAAGCAACGAGTTGTCTCTGGTGAAGCTGTATCCTGGGATGTGTTCAAATACCGCTTAATAATATGCTAGCATTGAGCCCCAATTCCCATTCCTTAGATCTCATTCCGTAATGGAGTTACAGATACTCTCTGCCATCTGACTTGGACTGATGTGTCTAAGTTCCATAATGTCAAATAAGCCATATTTCAGTAACACTTCCTACCCACTGCTAAAAATAATTTTTTTTTCTTCCCACACAGCTATTCCTAATGAGATATTTCAAGTCACCTGGCACCCAAGGGAGTTCCTTGACTAATTTACCCGGGAGTCCCATGAAAGAGAAAACTGTATACAACAGTGCCCCGCTAGAAGCTGGTGCCAGAGGGCAGGAAGAGCAGCAATTCTACAGGTTATTCTTCCCCCCTGAGGTGCCATAAGACCCTGGGGGGAGGAGGGACACAAGCTCAGTGTAGTTTATGAGGCGTTTGTGCAGCAAATATACCCAAACAGGAGCCTGCCTCATGTTGCGCTTGACCTTGCCCTAGGATTCTGGTAAGAAGCAGCATGAAGCCTGAACACTTGCTCACTAGTGATACAGAGACGAGCTCAGATCACCTCCAGCCAGTGCCTGCCCTTTGCCCCAGTCACCTGCACAGCTTGTCAATCAATGGTGCATGTCCTTCTCATCACTCAGCAGACCCCGGTGCCAGGCAGCACATCCCCATGATGCTCTCTCTCATCTTGCCGAGGCTGGGTTAAGGCTCCTTTCTGTTCCCTCTACCACCCTACAACCCTCTTGTCCAGAAGTCCCAGTGCATTCTTGGAAGAGTGCATTAACTTGCTCAAACACTGTGAGCCTCTGCAGACATAGGAACTGCTATTCGTCTTGGTTCTCAGTAACCAACTGGGAAATGATAAAACTAAAGGCACTAGGGATGAAAATATTGAAAATATATTGTGCTTGGTATAGTCAACCTTGCATGAATAGAACGTTTCTTTCAGCTCGTTGATAAAGTGCCATCCTGAAAATGGCTGCAAATAGCCCAAAGGGTGGTCTTCTAAAAACCAACTCAAGAGCACATCGGCACAGGGGTGGGCTTCAAGAACAGCCTGGAGCACCCACTGACTTGTCTACTCATGCCCGTTCCAGAGACGGCAGGAAGTACCTGGCTGTAACTTGGAGACGGTGCCTCTGCAGTTGGGGGCAAGGTAAAAGTGAGAAAATTGTCCTGGGGACAGACAGAAGACAAGGTCCTATTGGAACAGTATGAGCCCTGATTCAGTAAGTATAAGAAAGAAAAAAAACACCGGAATATTGCTAGCATGTGAGGGTGGAAGCCATGTGACAGGGATAACAGAGGCAGGCAGGAAGCTGTGTTGATAAGCTAAAGAAAGTCCAGGGATCGTTTACCACCACAGTAACAATTAAAAGGATGTTCCTCTGGAGTCCTCAGAAGAGCCCTCATCCTGAGACCTCAGTTCTAGACTCCAAGCCATCATAAACTTCCAGAGGATGAATTTTTGCTTTTCTAAGTCATTCTCTGCATGGTGCCTTTATTACAACCGCTCCAGAAAAAGATATACTGAACACCCATTTGATACTGCGTTCTCTAATTCCACAAAATGGATGCATTTCATCACCCTTACAGCTCAGGAAGGTGGCTGTGGAGGCTTGAAAATCCACCTATCATGTCCAAGGAAAGCTCAGTATGAGCCCACAGAAATTATCATCAAGAAGTCAAAGATTCCAATCCATGTCTCTCATCTTCAAATCTGAAATCGCTCTGCGTCTTTGACATTGAATTGTGACTGGGCATTCGTTTTGAGGTTCTTCTGGTGCTTACTAAATATTCCAGTTATCTCTCTTTCTTCTCAGTTACCAAATGACAAACTTGCCAGTTCGGACTGCCTTCAAATCTAAGGGCCAGGAAAGGTGAACCCGACCACAGCCGCGACCACTAGCCTCTCCCATACCCTGCCTCGGTTACCACACCTGCTTTGGGGCTTCAACAAAAGCAATTCTTAAAAACTGCCTTTACCTGCCAGCGTCATAAAGGGAGCCCAGGAGCAATTAGGCATTTCTAATCACTTAATTCCACTTTAAATCTCTTCAAGAAGAAAGCAATAATTACGGATCTCTGATCTGACTGGTCCTTGGCTGACCATCTTCAATCAGCTGCATTCCTTCAAGGTATTATAAAAAGACGTTTAAACCAGTCTCCCCATGATTGCAGCCCTGAACTTCAAGTTCTTGGCAGAGAGGCAAGGCCAGGAAGCAACTTGGATTCTCTTCTTCCCCCTTATGCATGGAGCTGACCTGTCCCGGTGCTACCCAATGCTATGACGTCGATCAAAAATCCAAAGCAGAGCCAAGCAAGTGACCATACAGCACCTAGAACCCTTTCCAAGGTCCCAGACATACAACACGGCACTGGGTGGGTCAGCGACTCAGCCCCTGTCCCCCATGTTCAGTGCATGTGTGTGACACTTTGACTGCACTGAAATTAGGAGGAAAGGAAAAGAAGACATATGAAATCTTGTTTTCTCGGAGGGGCAGAGAGTTGACGAAGAGCATGGTCCCTCTACCCCCCAATGAACTAGTTTTTTCTGTGATCTACCCCCCAAAAAACAGCATCAAGTCCTAACCATTTCAGCCTTTATCTCCATATGCTTAGCATGCCCCCAAACTTCTATACACACAATAGTGATTCTACAGGTGGCTACTGTTAGTTAAACCCCACTGAATATATGTTTGCAAGCATCACACCCAAGACTAAACCTTCCACATTGCCTGAAGGATTTGTGCCCTGGGGTCATCAGCATGCTCTGTTGATATAAATGGCTCATCCAGAGCCCACCTCAAAGAGCTATCAGTGAAATCACAAGTTGTTGAAGGAGTGTGGGGTTAATTTGGCATTTTGCTCATTCTAGATGGCTCTACAAGGAGCTAGAATGTGCACCTACAGGCTGAGTAAAACCAGCCTTCGTCACCGGGTAGGCAGGGCTTCATCCAATCTGCTGAAGACAGAACAAATCAGCAAAGTTGCTCTCTCCAGCCTTGAGTTGAGACTCATCTTTCCCTGCCCTGGGAACTTGCCTGCACGGTCAGCTATTGAGCTTGGATGGGAGGAGGGGTTTACAAGCTTTTTCTGTTCTCTTACGTGGAGCAGTCGAAGAAACTGAAGCCTAAAAATAATGAAGTGACTTCTAGGGCTATAGCTCGTCAGGAGGAGTGTGCTTAGCATCACTGTGGGGTCTGACTGAGGTGTCTCAAATAGTCTCGGGCAACGCTTGCATGCTTGGTCTCCAGTTGGTGGTGTTGTCTGAGGAGGCCTGACTGGAAGAGGTATATCAGTAGAGACGGCTTTGAGAGTTAGAAGACTTGCATCGTGCCAAGTTCACTCTCTCTGTTTCCTGCTTGAAGTAGAGTAGAGTCTCCAGTGTTCCTGCCCCCATGCCTGCCTGCTGCCACACTTCCCTGCCACGATCATGGTAGATTCGAGTCTTTCTGTAACTGTGAGCTGAAAATAAGCCTATCCCCCTGTAAATTTCCTTGGCCATGTGTTTTAGCACAGCAGTACCAAAGCCATAGCCACAGCAGGCATGAAGCCTGGGTTCAGGTTCCAATGCTAGGGGAGATGAGGTTCCTTGATATCACGTGGTCTGAGGCAGCGGCAAGGACGGAGCTCAGGCAGGCATGTGCCTGCCTTGGTAACAAGGCTTCTCCAGAATGGAACATCTCCCTCCCTCAGCCCCCTCAGCTCCACTGACTACGCATACATCAACAAGTTAAAGGTACGACACTGACTGAGCTCTCTGACTGTTGGGAGACTCAGTCCCAGTGAGCATGATTGCAGAGACTGAGTGGGCCTCCGAGCTAAATACCAGTCAGCCATAATTCCCACTCGAAAGCCTTTCCAGCCTCACCTTCCAATTAGCTCACCCCGCCCCCACATCCACGTGACTTAGATCTCTAAGAGAAACACGCAGGGAAACTTAGGTCTGCCTCCAGATCAATGCAGCCAAACAGCTCCAAAAAAGAAATTCCGAGCATCTTCATGATGGTTTTCAAAAGCTTTGTTGCTTCCAGAGAGAAACACTCTCATTTCGAGACTTGACAGTCTGTAGATTACCCAAGGAAGAGGACAAAAAGTTACAAGTTATTAAGGGACATCCCTAGGCAATTAGGGGGAAAAAATGTCTCCCTCGGGTCCCCAGTCTCTTCGGATGCTGCAGGCCAGTTGATGGCTTTTTTTTTTTTTTGCTTCTGAAACATAATGCAGCCTTCAGTGCAGGTGCTAAAATGGTCCACGAACCAGTAGGTGTGGCATCCTTCTGGAAACATAGCAGTATCCTATAATTTCAGGCAAGATTCTTGCTTGTGTTTACACGAGTTCGTTCCCACGCAGTGAGGTCCCCAAGAGACAACTGAGGGAACATGGCAAAACCTGTGTTCGCGGTCCCACGAAACTCAAAGGTCTGTCAGGAAATGGTACAAACTCACAAGCTAAGTGCCTTTGCGGGTTTAAAAATAAACACACAAAAGTTGGAGGGGGGGAGAGCAGGAGAGTAAATGTGTTTAACACACAATGCCAGGCATCAATTAGGACCTGCCCCAACTGATGGCAAGATGTCCAGAGAAGAACCAGCCAGCGGACAGATGGGCTCTGAGCAGGAAGCAAGCCTCTTTGTCTAAGAACCCTGAGATGCCTGGATTTGGACTCCAGCCTTCTGCAAACTCGCAGGGACCAACTCCACAAGAGCTGTCCTGAGGCATGAGGACAGTGAGCAGCCAGATCTGTCAATGTTTCGCTAAACAGCCTGCAGGGCAGCCAACCTTGCAGAGCACCTCTCTGAGAACCTTGCTCTAAATGGGCTCCCCAAATAACACTCATCTTTCTTTCCTTCCCGTCATTAGAGCCTCTCCCTTCCACCCCATCGCCCCATCAGCGCGCCCTGCTCTCCCATGCAACCCACCCTCAACTCTGGAGGAAGACCAGTGTCCTCATTTCCACACTTCCTCGTGGATGCCCTAGAGACACTGGCTGGGGACAGTGGCGGTGGCTTTCCCGAAGGTGAGGACACCAGGCACGGCTGTGTCGCTGCTGACCGTGCTGGCTGTGCGGTATGTAATTAACGTTCTGGGTGTTGGATAGCCCGCGCCGTGCAGAATAATTAAAATCCCTGCACTGTTTATTTTTGCATTTCCTCTGATAAATGGTGAAAACCCAAGAAGAAGCTCTAGCAGTGAGTTTCCACCTCACTGTCTGGTGACTTCCTGTGCCACAGCTGTCTTCCCTTTCGGGAAGGGAGGTAGGGACAGCCCTACAGGAGGAGGAGCGGGGAAGAAAGCCCAGAGAGGGTTTTACAGGGAAGCCTACAGATGTAAGTTCATGCTACTCTCCGCCCTTAAAGGACACCTCCTTCTCCTCCTCCCAAATCTCGTGACACAGAAATGGGAACAATTCAGTCACCCTGAAAAATACAGCTTTGCCAAGCTTCCGTATCTCCATCTGTAAAATGGGCAGAGTCATTTGTACTTTGTCCACTTATCACCCTGAGACATTAGGAGGATTAAACAGGCTCATGTCTAAGAAAAGGTTCTCTTCACTACAATAGCTGTAGATTCGTGAGTTGTCCATGCCTCGCCAAGACGTGATAGAGAAAGAACCAGTCAGTTTGTTCCCAAAGCAATTTGGCCATGAACTTAAATCAAGGGCCACTGAGGAAAGATGGGAAGGAGAGAACATGGGAAGACAAAGGTATTCCAGGGAACTTTCCAGGCCTTCTCCAGCCATCCAAGGTCTCCTGCGGGGCTCCGGCAGCCCATGGGCCTTGCATAGTGAGCTGCTTTTCCAAGGAGCTCCGTTCCATGCAGGCCAAATGCCCTTCCCTAATAATTTGCATCCTCCCTGGAATTCAGCTGGAAGGCAAAGAAGACGCCTGCAGATATCACCTCTGCCCTGGGAGTTTTACCCGACATCACCTCCATGGCTCCTGAATTGCATCCAGGATGCGTGGCTGAACTTGCTCCCGTCGAGCCAGTGTCTACAGGGCTCTGACAAGAAAACCGAAAGTCAGCCCTGGTAGGCTTCCCCAACGTGCTGACCTTCCTGTGGGTCGTGGGAGGTCGTTTCCAAAGCACACATGATGCGACCTCCAATTTTAAGCCAAGGACTATTTTTCAATGGTAAAAGAGGGAAAAAATGTTCTAAGGGCAAGAGGAACTCCGCATGAACTCTATATGCGGTGTGTTCTTTCTATTTCCTTCTACCATTAGCTGTCCAGGGAAATGATGCTGCCCTAAGAGGACAATGAAATCTTTATGACTACAATAACAAGGAAGATAGGTTTCAAATAACAAAGGGAACTCCTGAAAGTAAATGATTCTGCCCCAAAGCTGCCCCGGACCACCAAAGTACAAATTGAGCATAGTTCCATAGTGCAGAACAATACTAGTGTGGCCAAGTCCCTGGCGTTGACAGCCACAGATCAGGAAAGGAGCAGGTTGGGGAAGGAGTGGCCTGGATAGTTTTACACCAGCTTGACACAAACTGAAGTCATCTGAAAGGAGAGAAGCCCAACTGAGAAAATGCCTCCCTAAGACCCAGCTGTAGGCCATTTTCCTAATTAGCGATGCAGGCACTCCATTGAGGTGGTGCCATCCCTGGGCTGGTGGTTTGGGGATCTATAAGAAAGCAGACTGAGCAAGCCATGGGGAGCAAGCCAGTAACCAACACCTCTCTGTGGCCTCTGTATCGGGTCCTGGCTTCCTCCAGGTTCCTGCCCTGTTTGGGTTCCTGTCCTGACTTCCTTCAGCGATGGACTATGATGTGAAGTATGAGCCAAATAAGCCCGTTCCTCTCCAACTTGCTTTAGGTCATGGTGTTTTATCCCAGCAATAGAAACCCTAACTAAGATTGGGGGAGGTCCCTCAAAGTAATATGTCATTTGTTCTCACATTCTGTTTCCCACTCTGACCACAGAGGCTACACTAGGGTATGATGTCACATGTCAGATGTCCTGAATATGACCAGAAAATGTTCATCGTACATTACCAACACCACCACACGCAAAAAGGATTCCTTCGTGTTGTCCGACTCTTTTTTAAAGATGTGGTTAGCCAGCATGAGAGAGCTTCGGGGACACACAGGAGGTATGAATATTGACTTTGACCTGTGCTGGTTCCATAACTCTAAAGAAGTCATTTAATCCCTAAATTCATTCAATGTACCTACAAAATTGTCCAGGAAAACCAGGTGAGAACATCGTTGTAAGAATACAAAAGTTGTTCTCTGTTCTCAGTAAGGCCTAAATAAAATGTAGTTCCCTTTGTTACTGCCAATGGTTGCAGCTATATAATTCCCATCTATTTATTCTGTTCTCCATCCAAAAACCTCCTTGCTGTGGTTCCCGATTCCATAAATGTGGAGTCAACACCTACATCACTCTTGCTGCTCCCCGAGAACCTGCCTCAGAAACACCTCCAGACTCCAGCGCCAGGAAGACCTCCGAGGTCTTCTCCAGGTCGCCGAGCTTTGCTCTTGGCAGATGGCAAGTCATGCCGGGAGGACAAGCTGCCATCAGGCTGACAGTCCCACCCCACGCTGGCATCGCACCTGACAAGGTCAACCTGAACAGCTGCCTACAGGGATCCCAGCCCACAAATCTAGACAGAATGAGGAACCAAAAAAAAAAAAATGGTGTGAGAGGGGAAAGCACAGCCTGTCAACATCTTCCCCGATCTGTAGGGACCCTGGTTCTGTCATCTTTGTTTTTCAATAATAGAGATGTGGCCCAGAATTGCAATTACGCTAGACAAGAGCTCCACCAATGAGCCATACTCCCGGTCCTATTTTCATCATCCTTAAACCAACAAGCGTACAGACATGGCCCAGCACTGCACAAGGAACACTCATCCCTCTGCCTCTCTGAGTACCTTCATTATTTACTTGTAATATATTTATAAGTAATGACATTTCTCCACCCACCTCTCTCCCACAGATACAAGAAGGAGGAGTAAGATAAGATGCTATTAGCCTTCCAAAAAGAAAGAGATGAAAACGCTGTCTTCACATCTCTTGGGCACCCAGATCTTATAAAAATGTTGCTGAATCATGCTATCTTGTGCCCTGAAAACACACACAGACACACAGACACACACACACACACACACACACACACACACACACACACACACACACACATTGATTATCAGGTATTTCCCTGGACCCTGGTCATAGTCAACATATCCCACAAAGGTGGAAAAGGAAGATCACTTACCCAGAAGCAACTACTCACTGTCTCTTCCATGCTCCCACAGTACTGTGACAGGAGAGAGATAAATACATCTTTGTATTGCATGAGTCACGCTAACGAGAGCCTCCTTCAGCATCCAGCTCAGTGTCTTGCACAGAGAGGGTCTTGAGCAACATCTGATCAATTCAGGTGTAGGTCACATTCCTGGACATTCGACGGGGCTCAAACCCGACTTGGTGCTGGATGGAACCATTCAATCTATCTACAAGTTCGTTACCCTGTGGCTTTTCCACTCAATACAGGATCCACCCATTCACTAACTTGCTCAAGAAAGAACCCGAGATTCCTTGTGGCCCATTCTGTTCTCTTTTCTTCTCACCCACCACGAAACGACTAGCAAGAGAAATTGATTTCCCTCTAATACAGACCCTGACCAGGTCTCACTAGCTCAGGATCTCAAGCCGCCATCACATCTCAGGGAGCCTAGGAGCTGCAGCTGGGCCCCGCCCCCTCCACCTTGCCTCCCTCTTCTCACCAGGATGATCTCAGCTGTCAATGGGATCCTGTCAGCCTTTAGCAGCAATCCTGGCAGGATTTACCAGGCAATGAGAAACACAACCGGAACCCCCTCTGACTCAGAAGCCCTGTCCCAGCGTAGCCTACCCAGTTCTCTAGGCATATCTTCCCTGACCCTTCTCCTCATGTGCCTTCTCCCCATCTGCACTAGCCCAGCCGGGACCACCTCCAAACTGCCAGGTCCATATCTGAATCGTTCCCTAGCTGAGCCCCACAGAGGCACTACCCATCTCTCTGTTGCCCACCGGGCTCTCTGACCTAGTTCCTCTGCTTTGGAGCACTTTCCAGTACATATAGTACTATCATTTTTGTTTGTGTGTTTCCTTAACTTCTCATCCAAAGAACTTCCAGCTTTAAGTGAAGAAGCCCAGAGATGTTGTGGAAGCAATAGTCTGGGGCCTCAACTGCCACCAGGTACATAGCTGATTCACAGTAAACATCCATGGGCTGACTAAGCTAACTGGCTTAGTCTGATGCCTTCTCCCATGTCACTGAATTTAGTCTTGCATGCTCATGGATAAATCTATATCTCACTGACTGAAGAAGAGGGAGACACCCTCCAGAGTCATTTATGTGAACTGCCACCTGACAGTCACAGTCTACAGCCTCCCAGCTCACCAAAACTAACACTAGGTTGGCACTTTTTAAACCTCATTTACTCGGGGTCTCCTTCACCCACTTTAAATTGCTGAGATGTCCAATGGACTTGTGTTCATGTGTCACATCTACTAGAATCTTTGACTTAGAGTTAAAACAAAAAAAAAATAAGCAGCAATGGTTGAAAATGTGCGGCAGCCCCACATGCTAACAACATGTGTGTTTATACAAAATGAAGTACACTTTAGGTACAATGTGAAATATGAGTAATATCCTTGGTCCTCTCAATGGTTATCATTTAAGCTGATTTCACGCTTTTGGAAATAGCACCGTGATTGTTGCACCCACTCGAGACACGGGAAAATGCCACTCAATGAAGGTCAGATGAAGAGTCTTTTATTTGCTGGTGGTCAAGAGCAGGATCATGCCTGAAAGAACTCTTGACTGGGCAGAGGGGCAGGGGAAGGTTTTATAAAGTCAAAACGACAATTACATCATGCCCGTGGCAGGCAGGGTCAAAAGTTGCAAGAGTTTCAGGTCAGTCGATGAGAAGAGCTTGTTTTGTCACGAGGTTGCGGGTGTGACTCCATGAGAATGCTCCACTCAGCAGAACGTGCTTAAGCTGGGCTGGGGAGCCCGTGGGTGAAGACTGGGGTAAAGAGGAGTTGCTTTGGGAGGTCCAATGATAACTTAAGAAGCTAACATTAGGGGACACTAAGGCGGAACGTAGAAGTTCCACTGTATTTGCAATTTTCCTCTTAATGAATTTTCTTTTCAAACAAAGGGCTGATTTTACACTATCTTCTTAAGAAAATTATGAGAATAATGATGTGTTTCATATCCTCCCATCTCTCTTCTGTGAGGGGCTCAGTAAACAATGGTTGTGTTTCTGAAACGAGGTCTTCAATCAATCTGTTGCCATATGCTATTTTAATTGAAATAAATAAGAAAACACAGCTCCACGGAGAAGAATGGCTTGCAAAGTGAAAAGCTCAACAGTATTATCATCTCATGCTTTTCTTAGATACTAAACAAGAGTTTGACAGGGATAACAGGAATAGCTTCATTTTTACAAAAGGTTAATATTTCTTGTGTGTGTGTGTGTGTGTGTGTGTGCACGCGCGCGCGCGCGCGTGCGTGAAAGAGAGAGAGAGAGAGAGAGAGAGAGAGAGAATATGCCACGTGTATGCAGGTGCCCACATGACCAGATTCCCTGGAGCTGGAGTTACAGGCCTCTATGTGCCACCCAGTGTGGTGCTAGGGACTGAATTTAGTCTTCCACAAGAGCAGCACACACTTTTAACCACTGAGCATCTTTCCAGCACCAAGGGCTAGCATCCTCATGGTTAGTTACAATTCTGTCTGGAGCACACCAGTCAGACACACCAATCAGACACACCAGCAGACCAGCCACACCAGCAGACACTAACCCATGTCCACTAACATGGGTTAGTGTCTGCTGGCCCCTGGTTTACTTCTTTACCTGTCCACAATCTGTGATAACATGCTTTGGTCATTGGAAAGTATCTTCACTGAGTTATACGAATTTTTCAAATGTTGAAACGTTTTATTTTGTAAGATTAAAAAAAAAAACATTAACTTTCTCATCAGAAATTCCTCTAAGGTTTAGAAAGTTGTCAACCCTGTCATGATGGATACAAGTTTCCCAAAGGTCTGATTTTTTGTTTCAATGCTGGAATCTGTCACTGGAAAAATAAAAATATAGTCATTTGTGCCCCCTTTAAATGAGAGGCTCGTTTTCATTCAACTTTCTAAATTTCCCATAAATATTTAAATAGAAATGGCAATACTTTGCCTGTCACTCATTTTTTCAAGTAAAAATAAATGGTTCAAGAAAAAATTCTATTTCCATTCACAACATAACTGCACAAATAACTTTTTCTTTAAAAAAAAAGTTGTATGTTGATTTGAGACAAACGTGTTTAAAGCATGCCTCTCAATTTAGCACTCGGAATATTAAAAATGTCAAGGACTGTCATTCAAAGCAGTAATTTCTACATCAGCCAAGCCATTCTAAAGTGACATTGGCACATTACCTTTCTGGAGGAGGTTAGATTTTGATTTCAAACCGATACATTTTAATATGTTAACTTGATTGAGGCTGACACCAACAATTTTACCCATCCTTTATTTGGCTGTTTGTTTCTTCAATCTAAGAATCACACAATAAAAAAAGGCAAAAACATCTTAATGTTATGATGAAAATAATTGGGACCTCATAGATGCCCTAAAGGATGCTGGGAAATCTCAGTAGTCTGCAGGTCAACAATAGTGAACGACTGCTCTGAATTACTTCCAGTAACATACTCCAAAATGGAAACATGTACCCTGTTTTTAAGTTCCTACAGCATAAAACGGAAACAAAGTTCCTTCCCTGCAAGTTCATGAAAATAGATATGCAAATATTAGAGCGATACATCGGCCTGAGTAACATAAGGGCACCCACAAGGACAAGAAGGCAGGTGCCATGGCAGGATGCTGAATGAGGCCTCAAGTCAGGTGAGCTGGAAAGAGTGGGATTCTGCAAGCCACGCCATTTGGCATTGTTGGTTCAGGCATCAGGATGCTACTGCCTAGACAATTCTCTATTCAGGGCCTTCTCGTAAGCCTGTAGGTGGAGCAGGTAGGCAGGGAGGAGGGATCTCAGCATGATTTTGAGATTGTCAGGATCACTTAGGGCTGCCAGGCCTCTGTGTTGCCTAAGTAGTCAGAATGCTTCTGGAACTTAAAGCAGAACAAAGAGGCAGACAGAAGTCGCTGCCTGATACCCACAGTGGTCATTTGGACAACAGAAAGAACAAAGAGACAAACAGTGCGGGTACTCAGAAAGGCTAAATATTAGCAAGTATCCACTTCTGAGGGACTAATTTTTTAAAATCTGTTAGTCATAAAAGGTTAATTTTAAAAGACTAATTTCCTTTCAAAGAGACTTATTTTTTAAAAAAACATACACACACGTGCACGCACATAACACACACACACACTACAAAACAATAAAGTCGGTTCCGTGAAAGAACACAATCCAAGGACAGGCGGGACACTTGGGAGATGGAGTTTGTGAGGGGCCCTATGCACCCGCGCTATCTGGAACTCCCGCAGCTCAACGAAACACACTGGCATTCACGGTTTTCTGCCATCGCCGCTGTTTGTGTGCATTTCAAATGACACTAGCCTTCAAAACTTGGCGACCTGCCCACTTAACTTAGGCTCTTTGTAAATGGTTTGCCCAGACCACAAGCCATTACAGCCTGGAATATCTTTCTGACAAGCTGTGTTTTACCCAGCAGAGCCAGGATGCCCGGAATCCTAATGGCGCCCACTGGAGCTCACCAGAGACGTTAAGAGCTTCTCTGCTGGCTGTGTTAGCCTCGGTGCCAGATGACACAAAACCCCTCAGGCTCTCCTGCTATGCTCACATGATTCCAAGCAGAGGGCTCAATTTAACTTTCACAGAGCTAAAACCTACCCCTCTCAAAAACTATCTACAAGTTGGAGGGGACCAGTGCTCTCCAGTGCCTAACTAGTGGCCCGTGGAGAAGTCAGAACCAACTCTCTTGACTACTGGTGTGGTTTCCCACAAAAGAAGTGACTAATGATACATCCAATGATAGCATGACTTTCCTAACAGGCCTTCCCTCCACACACACAAGCAGGACCATGTCCATAGTAGTCAAGACTGGCATACTGTTTGCCATAGCTTTGTCAATGAGATTTACCAAGCTATTATCCCACCCCCTCACGACTCTTATGCATATGTGTCCTGGAAAGTCTCTGTCTACACAGGTTAGATAGGTCCAGGAGAAGAGGCATATATGAAGCCCCAATCATGTTGCTAACCCTTTCATTTTTGTTTTGATTCTCTAACGGAATGGTATGCTCCTTCGTGGTGGGTTTTAGGAAAGACTTGAGTGACAAACGAATGTGGAAGAGTTTATGCAATTCAGGGCAGAAAAAAAGTTCACGGAGGAAGTGGAACTCAAGGTCAATGCAAGTTAAGAAGGACTGAGCAAAGAGGATAAAGGGCAAAGGGAAGGGAAGCCTCCGAGGGAGAGCGAAGGCACGGACAAAGGCTCTAGCATCCCGTAGCAGAAGGACACACTAACACATGGAGACTTATCACTATAAGGAAAGTGGACCAGCCTAGGTTAGAACGGGAAACAGAACATGAAGCTGCTGGATGCTACATAAGCCAACAAACATAACGGCCAATAGCCATGCCGGCAGAGGGATACACTGGGCAGGTGATGCACAGAACAGGGGAATGCCAACCCTGAACACCTCAAACAGAGAGACACTGCCTATGTTAGCCCCTGGGAAGCCATATTTCCCAGTCATTGGAGAATGGACAAAGACAACCTTCCCAAGGACAGGGACCAGCATGCATTGAGGCCTAAAGCTTGAAAGGGCACTTTATGTTCTGACAATTAAAGCATCAACACACGTCTGGGATGGAAGCAGACTGGAGGGCTGATGTTCTTGATATAGACAGAACAGGTCAGGGAGGGGTGTTTGTGATTGCCAGCAGGGTTCTGAGGAGCCCCAAGAATGTCACAGTCATCTGAGGCTAACCCTGGAAAGTGAAGACAAGCTGGAAGACTGGATGTCAGACTTTCCACACTTCCCCAATGGCCAGGCCCTGCTCTCAAGACAGAGCAAAGATAAGGTTTGCTTCATTACAGACAAAAGCTGGGAAAAAAAATCCTCACGTTGTGCCAGTTAATGGTTTCCAGCAGAAAAGGGCTGAGGGAGACAGACGAGCACACAGAGCAAGATGGCATTGTGACTACACAACAATAAAATGCAGCGTGGGGCGGAACTGAAAGCCACTTCCCTGGGACTCGGTGTCATTCTGTATAAGGAACCACATGAGAGTCCTCTACACACACCCACTAGAAGGGCTTCCGTTCAGAAGGCTGGCAATACCAAGGGTTGAGGGGAGAGAGAGGATCCTCAACTCCAGTGCATTGTGGGAGTGAGGGAGAATAGTGCATTCACCTGAGAAAGCTAGTGGTATTTGTTAGTATTCAATGTGCAACTCCTTTTGACTCAGTTATTTCATGCTTAAATATTTACCTAAGTGACATAAGAGCATATACTCCCCAAAAAAACTCATAAAAGTATACATAGTAATACACATAAAAATCTAGAAATATTTCATATGCTCATAAATAGGGACGTAGACAGAGATATTGTGATACATTCATACTAAAGGACAATCAAAAAGTATAAAAATAAAAAATAAGCCACTAAGGCAAGGGGCAGTCTAAAAGGAATATTTAGAGAAAAAAAAAAGTCAGCCTTAAAGAATGCATGCTATGTAGTCCATTGATGAAGGCCAAGATGTGAAATTTGGGGAGAGGCAGGAAGGGCAGAGGGAGCAGAGGCAAGCATTTTGGGGGTGCTGAAGAAGGCATGCGCTTTCAGCCTAGTGGTGTTACCCAGAGAAAACACAGCAGACTTCACTGAACTTCAGACCCATGCAGTCCGCTGCAATTTTCAAACAACATTTTAACATTTGTTTTTTTTTTTTACCTTGCTTGGGGCAAGGTCAACTCCAGGTAACTCAAGAATGTGCCTGGGCACTCAGGAAGTCCATCGATCACGAACAGCACAAGGAATAAACAGTGGAATGCTCACTTTCGCCTCCTACAAAGCTGATTCTTCATATTTGAGAACACTTGATTTTGTCGTGGGCTTCCTGGTAGACCAGATACCCACTGGGGTCTCTTAGTTATGTACTGAGCAGTAGCTCAGTGAGTGGGTGCTCCCTTGGGCCCCAGATCAAAGGCAGCATCTCCTCTCCCTTCTGCCTCTTGAGATTGACACATTGAAGAAACAAGCCGCTGAGTGGTGGTGGTACACACCTTTAATCCCAGGACTCGGGAGGCAGAGGTGAGCAGATCTCTGTGAAGTTCAAGGTCAGCCTGATCTATAAGAGCTAGTTCCAGGACAGGTTCCAAAGCTACAGAGAAACCCTGTTTCAAAAAAAGAAAAAGAAAAAAAAGAAGCAAGTCTTTGAATCTATTAGTGAAAGACGGCATGTGACAGGGATCCCTTTGGCCAAGACCATGGGTCTCAGATTCAGAGCTGTGCTGTGGAAGATGAGGCTGGAAGTTGAGGCTCACCAGGAGGCCAGCAACACAGGCAGTAGAAGGGGAAGAGTTTTCTTCCCGTGGCCCTCACTGTCCAGGCTCACAGGGAAGACTTCCCTTTGTCATTGCACAACTAATACGCCTTCAGTCAGCGCTTCCTTCTCACGGTCCCTCTCTACTGTCCTTCTTCACCTGCCCTTGGTCTCTTCGCTAACTTGATTAGACATGGGAGATCGACCCACTTCCACCGTACATGGGTCTCAGCCATTCGTTGTCCTGGGAACGAAGGGGGCCTGGGACATTCGTGCTCACGATTCTTCGTGAGGCTAGGTGGTCATCTCACAGCCTCTTTTCTCGCACCTGACTCAATGGGGAAGACACTAAATGTCCCCAGGAAGCCTTTGTCACAATCCTGGAGAAAGAATCTATGCAAATGTCATTTTCTTCCCAGCAAGGCCGCGGCTGCTTTGCCAATCCTGACCTCAACAACTTCAAAAGGATTATGTTTTCCCAGGCAAATTAGATTTATGCAAAATATCTGTGAAATCACATGCCTGCCTCCAAGGCCACTTTTACCTTAGAAACTGCCAGGGGGGCAGCTCCCAAAGCCCTCACATGTAGCAGCAAGAATCCTCCATCAGAGAATGGCAGGGCTTAGTGGGGTGACCCAAATCCACACGTGGGGGGGGGATGGGGTGGGAGGAGAAAGGCCTGGCACCTTCCTCTAGACCTTCATTGCCTCCTCTCCCTGCGAGAAACCCAAATCCTCAGTCCCTCAAAATGTCTGTCAGTGGTACTCATCAGGGCTCGCGGGATACAAGCCTACGGGCAAGCGTCCACACCTTAAGAATTTTATTTCTGCTCTCAGTCTACACGAGTCACATAACATGAAGCAGAAGCTGTGTGTGTAAGAGGGATGTACCGACTGTAACTGAACAGGCAAGGAATAGAAATTGCCCTGAGCAAGCATCTAGAAGAGCACCTTATAACCATGAGCCCAATTAAGTCAAATCAGAGGGTACGTGGGGCAGGGGGAAGGATCAAAAACAGTCTCTCTCTCTCTCTCTCTCTCTCTCTCTCTCTCTCTCTCTCTCTCTCTCTCTGCAATGCTCTCCAGATCCCCTTTCCGACCCTGTAACTCAGATACCTTTGAAGTACGGATGGGCTGAGGGTGTAGCTCATGTGGCAGGCCACCTGCTTTAGAAAGTGCAAAAGTCTTAGGAACTCCTAGCGGCAAAAAGTAAGACAATAAGAACATACAAAAAGGTGAGCCAGAGCTGTGCCCCTATTTCTTCCGTTGCTTGCCTAGTATGCACAGAGCCGGAGCTTTGATCCTCAGCTCCACACAAAGCTGGAAGGTGCCAAACACCTTCCACCCCAGTACTGGGCAGGTACAGGCAAGAAAGTTCAAGGTTATTCTCAGGAGTTCAGAGCTAGCCTGGGATGAAAGAGGCTTGCCCCTAAAAGAGAAAGGTAGGAAGGAAGGAAAGGAGGGAGGGAGGGAGGGAGGGAGGGAGGGAGGGAGGGAGGGAGGGAGGGAGGGAGGAAAGGAAGAAAGAAAGAAAAGAAGGAAGAAAGAAAGAGAGAGAAAATAAAACTATTTATGTCATTGCCATATTATGTTCCCAGAATTTCTTTGTGCAATTAATTTATCAATTAGAAAAGACAAATTTTACTTTGTGACAATATCCAGTACGATTTTTCGGTTTTCATAGATCACACAAGTCCTCTGCACCTTGCTACAGTTACACTGCATGGGACTGGTAACTCGAACAACTTGCTTCCAGGGCCACAGGAGACCTAGAGAACACACTGGGGCTCTGAAGTTGCCTTGTTCTTCATTAGGACAAAGGCTTACCAACCTTTGCTGTTCACTGAGAGTTTTGGCAGAGAGCACAGATCACATGCTACATTGTTTCCCCTTTTGTTGGGAAGATCTTCTCACTTTATCCAAACTACCAACTGATACTTACGTGCAGCTACTTGTGCGCTTAAAAGACGACGCGCCTCCAGCCGGCTTCGGAAGAAGAGAGTTGGAGGGTGGTTGCACATAACAAGACAAATACTCAGTAAGAGAAGTACTTGGTGCTTGGTAAAGCCCTGAAAAAAGCCATGCGGTCCAGTCAAGAAGGCAAAGAGTAGACTCCTGGGGACAACTGTGTGGAAAAGACTCTGAATAGAATAGCCTCAGATTCAGCGTCACTTTCTCAAGGAAGCAAGACCCTCCTTGACCACTCCTGCCTTTGTAAACCCAGCCACTCTGATACTCTCTTGCCCTGTTCTTTCCCTGACTTATTATGCTCAACATTTATACAGTCATGGTTAATGCTTCCCCGTGACTAGTTCCAATCACTGCAATGGAAAGGACATGTCCTTTTGTTGTTGGTGTTATTTTTCGACATAGCACTTCTCTGTAACTTTGGATCCTGTCCTGGAATTCGCTCTTGTAGAGAAGGTTGGTCTTGAACTCACAGATCTGCCTGCCTTTGCTTCCCAAGTGCTGGAATTAAAGGTGTGTGCCACCACTACCCGGCAAGGACGTGTCCATTTTTTTCTTGCTGGACTTAGTCCAGGACTGGCACATGCAGCAGATTCGGGCACATGTGTTGGATGAATCTGACTAAGACGACCCTCCTGGGTTGAGAGAGCAGCCTGGGCAAAGGGGACTGGGCAATCAGCAGCAGATGGTGACGTCAGTGAACAGTGAGCCAGAGATCGCCTGGCTCGCTGAAGAACAGTGTTTAAGTACTGAGTCAGGCAGAGAAAGGGAACGGGCCAAGCAGCTCTGGGTGACTCTATAAAAAAAGTGTGGATGCTCCACCAAGGACAAGCTGGGCCTCAAGGACATGCATGGAGGTGGAAGAAGTCCTTTCTCCGACACCCACACCCATCCCAATCTCCAGAAACCATTATTTTACTTTCAAGTAGACTTTTCAGCTCTCACATATAAAGACAGAGAGTGAGCACGTGGTACTCATTCCTCGGTGTCTGGCTCATTATACTTCACATAACAGCTTTCAGTTCCATTTTTTTCCTTCAGATGACAAGATTTCATCTCTTTTATTGCTGAATAGTCCTCCATGGTGGGTATATACCACATTTTCTCCATATATTCATCCACGGTCTGACATCCAGTCTTGGCTATTGTGAACAGTGCCACCGTAAACACTGGCATGCTGGTGTTGTTGGCATGATGTTTTCATTTGCTTTGGCTACACCCCCAGATGACCCATTTCCTTTCTGGAGCCTACAGCGTGTGACAAACATCTGATAGAGGGGTCTTAGATGTCACTGGTGCACACTCCATGCGTGTGTTACCACACAGAACTGGATGTGTACAATCCGTACACACGCATCAAAGAAGGATGAAGAAAACAACTATTAGGGAGAAAGCTAGCCAGGAGTGGGTCAGAAAACCATGTCAAAGATGATAGCAGCTTGTTGTAGAACTGGACAAGACTTTGCAGGAAGTAGAGGTACCAAGGAACTCAGTACAAAATAGAAAGTCCTCTTCTGGGCATGCTCTGAGGGAGATGACTATAGGAAAGGGAAGAGTCAAGGCCCGCCGCCTGCTGTTTATCTTCACTGGGGGAGCCTTAGCCACCAAGAAGAAGGGGAAGTAGGAACTGCAGAGGAGACATCCAGGGTGGCTTGGACTTGTGACTGTCAGAGATGAGAGCCCCCACTAGCGATGCCTAGTACAGGCAACTGCACTCTCAAACAGCTCAGACAAAAAAAATTGGACTGAAAATGTAGATTTAAGTATACTCTGTAAGAGAGTTTTATTGGTGTGCAAGTACATAAAATCCCCTCCCCAAATAATCAGAATAGTAAACTTTATGAGTTACCACTTAGGGCAGGTCTTATAAAAAATTGTTAATTTATGTTCAAAACCAAAGCCACTTATCACAGCACTCAAAAGCAGTGTTCAGTCAAGATCACACAGCCGCTCTTACACTTTCCTTGGAAAACTTATCCATGTGAAATAATCACCACGTTGTTTGTACCTGGTAGCAACAAGATCACCACAGCCCTAAGACACAGGAATCTCTCTGTGTACCTTATCCATCTTTTTAACATTGTGTCTTATATGATTAAGATATAGAAGGCACTCAAGCAGTGTTTGCACCATGCTTGGGATTTAATTGATTGATTAAGTAGCTTTTTTGGTTCTTTCTCTTGATGGATACATTGGGTCTTCCCACAGATGACAGAAATCAGGATTCTGTTGTCCTAAGCTCAGGAAAAATCAGCCTGTCCCATTGCTGGAGGAAGAAGCACTATGGAACCATATGTGGTGACTCAGACCTTTAATCTCAGCACGCAGGAGGCAGAGGCAGGATGATCTTTCTGAGTTCAAGGCCAGGGTCTACAGATTGAGTTTCAGGACAGCCAGGGCTACACAAAGAAACCTTGCCCCTCCTCAGAAAAAAAGAAAAGAAAACCAAACACCTGGATAGATAGATAGATAGATAGATAGATAGATAGATAGATAGATAGATAGATAGATGAGAGATGGATGGATAAATAGATAGATAATAGATGGATGGATAGATGATAAATAGATGTATTGATAGATAGATACATAGATAAATAGATAGATACATACATACATAGATACATAGATAGATAGATTGATAGATAGATGCATAGATAGATAGATTGATTGATTGATAGATAGATGATCCTACATTAGAAAGAAAGGGAGAGAGATGGGTAGGGGAGTGGAAATAGCTAAAAACAGGCCAGGTTGGTCTTGCTTCCCCTTCACCTCTCAGAGTATGGACACACACCTACAGCGCTGACATGGCACCAAGCTTCAGAGAAACAGAAGCTTGCATTCCAGAAGTTGCAGACAAACAGAGAAGAAACGAAGATTTTATGCCAATGTGTCAGACGATGTGGCCCTGGGATGACAGCCACGCTGGCACATCTGGGCTTACATGAGGGCAGGAGCAGCTCTGCAGACCTGGTCCTCCTGCAAGCAGAAAGAAGGGCGGTTCCCTGTGTCACGGTTAACCGGTTGCTGAGAACTAGCCAAGAGGCATCTCAGTTTTGAATTCCTTGTCTCTGGTTACAGCCGGGCTCATGAGTTACTGAAGTAACTGATACTGTACTGCTGGGGTAGAAGCTGGATTTGAGCAAAAATCCAGAGCCAGCCACAGCATTTAGGAGACGGCAGTGAAATGTCTGTCAAGCTCTACCCCTTAGAACCGAACTGTATGTCACAACATACCGGAAACTGAAACGTGCTGAAACCGATTCGTATGGTAGGGAGCTCCAGCACTGAAGGGTATGGGGTTCCTAAAATGTAAACTCCTGCACACTCTTATTGAAATGCTTACTAAAATTCTCTCTCTATTTGGGAAGTTGGCTCTTTAAATAAAAGAGTGACATTACAGAAAATGCAAAGTTTGCCTGAATGAATTCTGAGCAGGGTCAAACACAAATGTGAAATCCAAACGCAATGAAAGAGTCTGATGTGCTATTTCCTTTAAAAGTGTCTTTTGAGTATGGACATCTCATCATCTCTCGGCAAAAGGAAGGGAGAGCTGCCAAAATCAAAAACAAACAGAGAGGAGGGGGGGAGCCCACAGACGTGTGCTGAAATCAAAGGCTCTCAAAAACTCACAGCCGGGGTGGCAGGTACAACCTTCTCTCCTGCTGGGACTGCCAGTGTTTTTGAGAAACAGAGTCTGTGACAAAGGGAAGCCATGAGTACAGAACCAAGTGCACACACGGGACCCAGGACTGACATTCCTCTGATCATGCTCTTCTTCAACCCGGGGAGACTCCCTCCAGTTCCACCTGGATTCCCTGTAAGGCACATGGAGCCCTGTGTGTTAGGGATAGAGAGGAGCAGGGTGTGACCAGGAGCAGCAGGGTCTTCAGGGCCACATGTAGATCTTACCCTCTAAGGGGCAACCCAGTGTCTCCCTTGCCAGAACCTCCCAGGATGAACAGTAGACATTGGTCTGGCATCTTTCCATGTTATGTGTATGATTGGAAAGCGTGGCTATATTCTCCCCAACTGCAGCTCTTGCAGGGCTATACCTTAATGTCTTCCTGGGACTCAGAAAGAGAATGGATTTCAGAATGCTGTCGCAGGCTGGTGAGGAGGCTCGGCAGGTAAAGGTGCCTGCCACCAAGACTAAACGCCTGAGTTTGAGCAACAAAGACTGAAGCAGCGGAAGGAGACAACTGAATCCTTCAAATTGTCCTCTGACCTATACACACAGAGAGAATAAGAGGGAGAGAGAGAGACTAAACCTCTAGTCCTCTGTTTAGAAGGCCAGGATGCCAACTCATTGGTACTGCGCTGAATGTGGGCTTTTCGTGGCACCAGGCGACAGAGCATCTTGTCCCTGGCATCCTTCCCTCTTTTCCCCGATTCACTAACTGCATCAGATCTTCCCAGCAACTCTGCAAATTTTACAGCACTAAACCCCCTAACTGTCCAGCTGCTCTAGAGGAAGAGCAGCCAGGGAGTGAGCCATGGCAAGAAGGAAAGCTGAGCTCTAGGAACCACTATGGCTGCACTAAGCTCCAGACGGGCTTGCAGCCTCTCCATGCCTCCTAGCTGCAAATACAGCCCAACAACTCCACAGCATCACAAAACAACACCCCCGCTGCCAAGGGCTCTCTGAGAGTCAACCCCATCTCCATAGTGGCATGTGTCTGCCCCTGCTATGCTTCTGCCCTTTGTCTGGTTTTCCTGAACTTCCAGGACTAGTAGGTACCACAGCCCAGTGACAAAGGCTCCGAGGCTCTGCAGACAGTGCAGGGTCCCAGACTAGAAACTCAAGCGAGCCTCTGGAAGCAGATCCATTTCTGCTAATGGCTTGTGAATGTGCATTCTGAGCCCGCTGCACCCCAGGCACATTACCAACCAACAATGTGGCACACATAGGAATTCATCCGAACCCAGCAAAAATCACTTAGCTTAATCATGCCGCCCTGATTTAATTTTAACTTTTCATAAAGCGTGAGAGATGAGTGGGGTGTGCTTCGTGTCTTATAGATTACTGATGAGACTGGGCTCACATCTGCCTGTTTCATCTTCTCTCTTTTTTTTTTTTAACAAGTTCCAAAATGAAGGGGGTTAGGAAAGGAAGTCGATGAATAATTAAGAGGAGGCAACACCTGCAAGATGTGCAACCAGAGCGCAGAGGGGGCTCTTTTGCTCCTCGCGGGTGTTCAAATAGCCAGCAAGCACCTGGGGAATCCAGAGACAATAGCTTCATTTAATGGATTTGAGGCTGTGGCTGTGGATATAGCCAAAGGAAAGTCCTGTGTGCACACATGTGCCCATGCATGCAATCATACATGTGTGTATATGTATGTATGTATAGAGATAGATAGATAGATGACAGATAGATGATAGATAGATAGATAGATAGATAGATAGATAGATAGATAGATAGATAGATAGATAGATAGGATAGATGGACGGATGGACGGATAATTGAGTAAAACACAATGGTACACAGATGAGAAACAATGTTTAGCACAAATACATAAATATGTTAGTAATCACTTTTCTTAATAAAGACCGAAAAAATGACCTGCTTTGATTTGTGAGTACATTTATATGGAAAAGGTAACTTCAGGGTTTTCATATATAAATCTCTTCTAGTCAAAATAACAGAATCAAGAGGACTGGGGTAAAGACAGAAACCAGAAGGTAGAGCAAATGTGGAATCCTGCAACTTTGAAGTCCCTGCCATGCTAGGGAAGTTGTCTCTCTCCTCAGGACCTACAGTCCTAGAAGTTCCAGGACGCTGCATGTGACAGTGATCAGGCTTTGTCATATCTACAGGACAAGAGCTAAGGCTAGCCCACCTCCTCTGTCACTGCTTTGGTCAGAGTTTACTTTCAGCTTTTCAGTAGGCCGCATCTCCCTGAACCTGGACCACAGTCGGGAAAGCCCGTTCGTCACAGACAGCCCTGGGGCACGACTGGGGGCTCAACAGACTTGAGTTGAAAAGGCAAAACAGAAAGAGTGTTGGAGAATTACTTAGGGAAAATAAAGAGTCCAAGATCTTTCTAGCACTTTCTCTGTCTTCAAGCCAAGATAACCCCAAATTCCTCTGATCCCTCAAGCTGGCCCACATTCTAAGACTGAGTTCTTACTTGAACAAGTTAGAAGTAGGGGGTTGCTTGCCCAAGGAAAGCTCTGTGTGTGTCTCAGCCTCCAGGGCCCTGGCTTACAGATGGGCACCAGGACACAGAGTGGCTAACAACCTTGACACGCAACACCTCCCAGCCTTCCGGCTCTGTCACCAAATGGCCACCACGCGTCACCCTCACAGCCCCCTGTGGGAAAGCACCAGGTTCCCATTACACCAAGCAGAAGGGTAATGTGCAGATCTCAGAACATGGCCAACCCTGCCAACAGGAGATCCTCTGCCTTGGGTACCATTCCTCAACTCTGCTCTCAGGGCAGCAGACACAGCTGCTCACCTCTGACCCGGAAGTTTCAGCCATCCCAGTGACTGGGAGCAGCTCCCACTACCTCCCAAAGACAAGTCATGTCAGCCGGCTTTGCTCTCCTGACAAAATATCTGAGTTTGGTTTAGCTACGACTTAGAAAGACAGCCCTGCTTCCACCTCCCCACTGCTGACCAGCTGTGTGCCTGGGGACTGAGATGGAACAGGACACCACCATGGCCTTGAAGGCTGGTGGACCAGGACCGGCACTTCAAAGCAGCAGACTGAACAGAGCAGGAAAGGGCAGTCCTCTTGTCCCAAGGGCATGGCCCCAAGGAACTTTGCCTCCTGATAAATTGCTACCCTTTTCTAAATTATTATTATATTTTTTGGATGATAATATATTTACACAAGTTTTCTCTTCCCTTTCCTCTCGCTGAATGTTCCCATATACCTCTCCGAGGTTTTACAAATTCATCGCCCTTTTAAGCTAATTTTTGGTACACTCATATGTATGTGTGCATAGATATATATTCCTAAACATAACCTGCTCAGTCTGTATAATGTTTCTTGTTAATCCTTTGCTATACAGTATGCTTACAGGGCTGACAGGTCAGTACTGGATTGGTGTGCTCACCCTCTGGTGTGGGCTGTCTCCCCATTTTTAGTATTCTTTTGTTGCCTGTAGAACTTTGCATGGGGTTGAAACCTTCTGGACTTCAGCCCCATTTGCTTTAGCATGTCTATGGCTATTGTCCTGTCTCAGCTCATGTTAGGCAATCATGTCGGTGATACTTTATGGGTGTAGCTTCAGATATTACCAGGAGACATGGTCTCACAGCAAGCTCTCTGATCTTCTGGCTCTCAGAGTCTTCCTTCCCCCTCTTCTACAGTGATCTCTGAGCATTAGGTACAAGAGTGTTTTGTAGGTATGTCCACTGGAACTGGACTCCACAACTCTACATTTTGGTTGGTTGTGGGTTTTCATAATGGTCTCTGTCTGTGGCTAAGACAAGTTTCCTTGATGAGGACTGACAACTAAGTTGATCTGTGGATATAAAATGTTTCAATTGTAGTTAGGGATTATGATGGTTTAGTAAGGTGATGGTTGTAGGTTCTTCTTCAAGATTCACGACTTTTCATTGAGTGGTTAGCTAGGCTTCCAATCCCAAGTGTAATTTCCCTCTTGATGAGTGGGTCCTAAGTTCCATTAGAGAGCTGTCAGTTACCACCAAGATATGCTTACCACTACCGCACGCTGGGTTACCGTGCCATGCTGGGCATCACTGTGATTCACAGGTATAAGGTGATTGGTTGTTTCCTTCCTTTGGAAGCTTGCATGGTGCCTTCTGGTGATGTCATCAGGAAGAGGTATCCAGGGCAGTTCCTGCTCAGGAGACTTCGGGCTCTGTGTCTGAAGTGCACAGTGTCTTCTGTTTATGGGGACTTAACTTCCACGTCTGGGGAGAAACCAAGGACTATAGCACTTGGTTTTAAGTTTGGGGAGGCTCCTGGACAGCTCTGGACAACAGCTCAAATGAGGGATTCCTGTGTTTGATATTAGAGATTTTGTTAGGAGGTTTTTGGCTCTAGGGAGAGGCGTGGTTAAGCCAGACGATAAAAGTTCATTTAAACTATATATGTATATTTATACATAGAAATGTGTACATTACTTAATTTTTATATAAATAGTTCATAGTATGGTTCTTTATGATTTTTTCTCAGACATCCTTACTGTTATTTTACCATTTCTTCTTAGTCTACTCTCTCGCTCTTTGTTAGTTGGGGCAGGATCTGTCATTCTTGTTCATCTTCTCAAAGAACCAGTCCCTAAGGTCACTGATGGGTGTGTGTGTTTCTACTTCTCTGATGTTTGTTCTGATTTTTATTATTTCTTTCCATCAGCAAGGTTTGGATTTGGTTTGTTCTTGTTTTACAAAAAAAATGAGATGCAATATTAAGCCATTTAGTTGTTTTCGTTTTGATTTTTTAATGCATGCACTTAGAGCTATAAATTTCCCTCGTATGACTGCTTTCAATGTATCTCAGAGGGTTTTTTGTTTTGTTTTATTTTGTATTCTCATTTTTATTTAATTCCAGAAAACTTTTTGTTCCTTTCCTAATTTTTTTCTTTGACCCACTCATTAGTAACTAATTTTACTAATGGGTTGTTTCATCTCTGTGAGTTTGTGCGTTTGCCAGAGATGATTTTGCTGTCAACTTTTAAAGTTTTATTATGTTCTTGTCAGATAGGACACAAGGAGTGACTGAGATCATTTAAAATTTGTAAAGATTTGTCGTATGTCCCATGATATGGCCTATTTTAGAAAGGCTTCCATGTGATCCTGACTAGAATGTGTATTCTTTATTATTTGTGTGGAATATTCTATAGATATCTACTAAGTACATTTGAGATGTACAGTGTCAATTCATCTTGATGTTTCTTTGTTAAATTTTTGTCCGGATGACCTGTCTATTGAAGAAAGTGGATACTGAAATCACCTAATATTAGTGAACTAATATTATGTGTCTATATATAATTGGGCTTTAGATAAATTCGGTAATACATGTTTAAGATAGGATTGTCTTCTTGGTTAAGTGCTCCCTTAATTAGAACTAGGTATCCCTCTTTATCTCTTCTAGTTAGTTTTAGTTTGAATTCTATTTTCTCAGATATAGGATGGCAATGCCTCCCTGCTTTCTGGTCCCATTTGATGAGAGTACTTTTGTCCACTTTTCTGCTCTAAGACAGTGCTTATCTTTAAAACTAAGATACGCTTCTTGTAGACAGCAGATACAAAGATTGTGTTTCTTATCCATTCAGTCATCCTGAATGTTTTGGAGAATTGAGCCCATTGATACCTAATGCTATTATTGAAATTTATGTTGATGGTGGTCATTGTAGTACTGATTTTTTGTATTGTTTGTACTCTTAGTGATACTTTGTAGTTTAGGAACTATGGCTTCTTCTTTCTCTCTGCTTTGCTCATTCCTCTCTTCCAACCAAAGTCATCCTCCTTGTATTTGTGTTTTTGGTTTAGATTGTTAGATACAATTTTTTAGGCCGTTTACTTTGCAGAAAATTTTTCTATGTCATTCAATTATGGCAGATAGCTCTGCTTGGTATATTATTCTGTGCTGGTTGTCATGTCCTTTAGGATGTGGGATGCATTGCTCCAGGCTCTTCTGGCTTTCAAAGTTTCCGTTGAGAAACCAACTGTTATTCGGATGGGTTTTCCTTTGTATGTGACTCGCATGGTTTTTCTCTTGCGGCTTTCCAATACACTTTCTTTGTTATATGTATTTCATGTTTGAAACATGCTATATCGGGGGTTCCTTTTCTGATCTCCTCTATTGGGTGTTGTTTCCTTCCACCAACTTCTATCTTCCCCATCTACAGCAGAGCAGCAAGCACTGGGGACCAGATTCCAAGAAGAGTCATCCCAGCTCCCAAACTCCATTGAACTGCTGTCCTTAGGTAACGCTACAGGTGATTCTGGGGCTACAACAGCGTGCACTGTGCACAGCGGTGATGGAGCATCCAAAAGCTCCCCAATAAGCTCTTGATGAATGACCCTGGTCTGTTCTTCCTCCATCTAAGGGGTCTAAGAGGGTGTTTTGTTTGTTTGAGTTCACCTGTGAGAAAGGAACATAAGACTGGGATTTGCAGTCAACAGATCTGGCCCTAAAGCTCCACCGCCATTTATTGCTTCTGAATTTGATTAAACTCCTTAGCTTAATCAAATTTTGCTCTCAATTTTGCTCCATAAGATAAAAAAAATGTATAAAATGAGAAAACCCCAAATCTCCTCTTAGGGCAAATAATTTTACTTTTCTGATCTTCATGCCCAGAACAATAATAGACACATGTTGTCAACAACGGGAAAATTTGCATATGTAAAAGTCTTCCTATGATGCTTCCAATGCCTGGCATGTAGGAGACTGCCAAAAGCCAGCTATTACCGTCAGTCTTGTTCGCCACTAGAAGGCTGGCACATACGTACCAGGTGAGCTGCTCACAGACCTGACTAGCATGGAAGGGTCCTGACCACCTGTGCGGCCCCCACAGCAGCCGATCCCCTCTTTCCCCTGGAGTTGATTCCCTGACCTTTCTACCACTCTGAAATGACTACAGGAGATCAAATACTATATACCCCCAAAGACACTTGTTTCGTATATTTGGAGCTGTTTTCTCTGGGACATATCAGACAGCAGAGAAGTTCTGAAAAGCTGGTCTTTTATTAAGCACATGGGCATGTGTAAAGTAAATCTGCATTAGTAACTTGTCTGGATTAGGAAGGAGGGTGACAGGGGTGTGTCTAAAGTTAATCTACATTAGTAAATTGTCTGGATTAGAAAGGAGGTCGCTCTAGATAATCTTATTACCTGAGAAACCAGACGATCATACCTGCGTCTGTTTCCTCCTCTTGGGCTCCTGTAATTTGTGTGACAGCTATCCTCAGAAGCCCTTTTTGTAGCTCTAGATTTTTCTACCAACTCCAATCACATGTTTGTGTGATGCCTGCATACGTGCATTTGATTAACATGACTTTCTTCCCCTTGTCTGCCCTTGTCAATCAAGTTCACAGCTGAGTCACTGAGCCTGGAGAAGGGACAGGGCCTTTTCTCCACCCCTGTCCACACACCATAAAGAAGTCAAGAAGTTTAATTCTGGGGAGGCAGGTTGCCCCCTGGAAATTACTTCTTTATCCCACTTGTATATCTCCTGTGCTGCAGAAGGTCTCCGGGAAATTTTTTCCTGTATACCATTTGTTCGCCCAGACTGTGACTAGATGTCTAGAGCCAAAGAGCATCCCTGCAGTTATTTTGGCCTTAAACACGTAGACATGGTAGATGCTAAGAAAAAAGGAAGGAAAATGAAACAAAGAGATGGATCAGTCGGTAAAGGTGCTTGTTGCCTGACCGTGAGGACACAAGCCTGAGGGCATAGGTTCAATCCTCAGAACCTATGGAAAGGGAGGAAGAAGTGTTCCACCTGCACACTTCATGTACACGTGCACACAGTAATAACAAGTATGACTTTTTAAAAGGATTTAAAGTAAAAGTACCTTTTAAAAAAAAGGCAGACCCACCTGCTGGGATAATGCTTCAATTCAGTAAAGTGTTTGTCTCACAAGCACAAGGACCTGAGCTTAAGCCCTCAACCCCCACACAAATCAGTGGGTATGGCAGCATGTATTTGCAATGGCGGGGGGACACAGAGACTGAGGGTTCCTAGAGTTTGCTAATCAAACATTTCAGCAGAAACAGTACACTTGGCGTTCAGTTGAAAATGCTGTCTCAAAAAACAAGTTGGAGTATAACTGAGGAAGACACTTGATTCTGACCTCTGTCCTACAGGCTCTCTCTCTCTCTCTCTCTCTCTCTCTCTCTCTCTCTCTCTCTCTCTCGCACACACACACACACACACACACACACACACACACACACTCATCCAAACACATGCATGTATAAACACATACACACGCACGCATATGCATTCATACACACACAATT
Source organism: Myodes glareolus (assembly GCF_982192425.1). Taxonomy (NCBI): domain Eukaryota; kingdom Metazoa; phylum Chordata; class Mammalia; order Rodentia; family Cricetidae; genus Myodes; species Myodes glareolus. The sequence continues at coordinate 48,246,689 of NC_142048.1, forward strand.
GTCTCTCTGACCATTGTTCACGCTTACCCGGTAAAACTGTTTTCCCCTGCTCCTTTGGTCGTCACCCCCTCACCTAGGAAAGACCGCATGTTGTGCTGTGATAACCATGTTCTCCATTGCACATGAAATCACCCAGTGGAGATCACAAGGACCAAGGAACCGAATAGAGTCCACGGCGAGACGATGCCAACACACAACACCAACAGTTTTCCACCCATCATTGCTTGTCTGCAGTTCAGGTCTGCACTGTTTATTCCAAGCTTCTGTCCTCTGTGCTCTTTCCTCCTCCCCAAAATGGATGTTCTTGTGTTCTCAGGAGTGGATTTGATAAACTACATCCTGATGAGTTGAAAATGACAACAGGGACTCCTGGGTTGCCCTTCCCAAGTTTATTGGTTTTGTAGCTCAAACTAAAGCCAAATGCAAAAGAAATTCATCTCAAAATTGTGACATTCAGTTGGAGAATTATGTGGCACGCTTTCAAAAGCAGAAGGGACTATTTGATATGGAAGACAAGTTTGGCAAATTCGGGAGCTCTAGTTGCTACAAGCAGCCAATCCCGGGGAGAAGTGGGGCAGGGTACCTTCTGAAACCTCGGAAATCACTGGAAAAGCTGCTTCCGTGTGTCTGACTCCCGTCATAAGCGTGTCTCTGCATGGTCACAAGAGTGCGTGCGTATGCACACACACTCAGCAAGGAAGCTGCTCTGCAACGCTGGGAAAATATCCCATGGCGGGGGGGGGGGGGAGAATCTGAAATGAGAACCCCACAGTGCACCACCAAAGCTTACCAGCTGGGGCAGAAATCTCCAGGTGCCAGTGGGAGCATCCTTCCTTCAGACCCAAGTGATACCACAGCAGGATTCGGCTGTTACTAGGCAACAGTGCTTCCCCACCTCCACCCCTTGCCTCTCAGTCCCCAGGGCTCCCACCCTGGAGAAGAAGAGTAAATAACATAGTAGCTTCTTTTGTGCTTCCAAATCTTCACCTCTGGGAAGGCAGGCAACCTCCCCTTTGCCTTGGCCAACCCCAACCGTGTGAGAGCTGGCCTAGGGAGAGGAGATGACAGCTCAAACGGGTCAGAAATAGCAGAGGCAAGGCAGCATGCCTCTAGCGTCCTTCCCTCCAGGCCCCACAGGTGACATTCAGTGTCTGTGAGATTCAGGGTGCTTTAAATGTAAGTCGGTTTGTCAAAGAGCTAGATTTGAGTTGGAAGAGAGCAGCGAACTCGGGCTTCCTACTTCTGGTTGAGGAGAGGTGGGAAGGACAAGAGAACGTCACTTGTTTTTAGTTGTAAGTTGCTGTTTTAGGATCGATGGGAGGCTTGCTACTCTCCAGAGCCCCTAATGCAGAGCAAACCACCAGAGCAATCAGCCGGGGCTGGCCTACCCAACCCTGTGTGGACCATCACAACAGAAATCCTGGCCTCCAGGATTTTCAACAGCCAAGGCTTGTCAGTACCAATGATTCTCAGTCTCTGAAGCCCCATGAGGTTAAAAAACAAAATGTTCTATACAAGGTGACAAAGAGATTTAGATTCAAAACCCTTCAGGGGAACAAAGCAGGCGGCTGTGGCTTTTAGAAATGGGTGGCCTGTGGCCCATCTGAGAAACCTCTTGCCGCCTCATTGGCGATCCATGCCCCAAATCAGCCTTCTTCAGATACACCAGCGCATGTGTGCAGGACAGATAATGTTAATGTCACTCCTTATTTATTTTTCTGTCTACAAAAATGCCCAGTTATCAGGATTTAATGACTCTCTGAAATAAAGCTATTTTAAGACATTATCCATGATGCAAATGAGTCACTAAAAGCTGTTGCTATGACCTTCCTCTGTTGCTGGGTAGTTGTTTCTAAATCAACACCGGAGACCCTGTACTTCACAGACAACATCTGTGTTCACCTTAGCTCTGGGGAATAACAGACCTCAGAAGGCTTTCGAGGTCCTTAAAGGGCTGGCTCTATAGTTACATGGAACTCGAGCGTGGCCTTGCAGAACAACATTTTCCCTCCTTGGAGACACTATCTACCGTCTCTGGCTATCTTATGAGGCAGCCCAAGTGACTTAGCAACAAGGAAAACCTACGCCCAGAGAATCTGTCCCTGCTTTATTGCCACTAAAAGCTACAGGTGCGGGGGACTCCAGCAGACAAGGTCATTTTACAATGAGCCCCCAAAGCTCTTATCAACATCAATTTAATCAGAAGTTAGGAAATGCGACCTCTAAAAGATCATCAGTCCTGCTGGTTGTTTTCAGCTTCAGTTGTTTCTGATTAGATAAATCCCATTTCTATAATTCACCCTCTGCGTTTGCCACGATGCCAAAATGCACACAATAAACAGCGCGTGAGACTGAAGCCAAAGGATCTCAAATTTGAGGCTACGGTTGTGACACTGACCCGTGATCTGCTGACCTGTTGCTTCCAGCCATTGGCAACACACTGTGGAGGAAGCAAACAGTGAAGGATTCCGCCCCCCTCTGTAGTTAGGCAGCAAGAACTGGCGTACCAACATCTCCTTCAAGTGTACACCTCAGTGGACGTCACTTCTCACTAGGCCCCGCCCCTCGGATCGCCATAGGCTGGAAGCCCTGCCTTTGACAAATGGCTGCCAGAGTACAATGTTCAAACCCACATACCCTTGAATGCTAATGACATGGGCAGGGTAGCCTGCCGCCAAAATACAGCCTAAGTCAAGCCTTCGTGGTTGTCTGGAACGCTCGACCCAAAACCATTGCCCCATTCTGGAACGGGGCAAGGCAGATTGTGCAACATCTGACCTGCATTTTCTCAGCTCACAGCTTCCCCTGCTCCACCCCAGGAAACTTTCCACTCCCTATGGCCTCAGAAACCCCATCACTCCAGTTTCTCTCCCATGCCATTCAAGGCCTCCATCTTGATTTACCTCAGTTTTCTCAGGGGTTTGAAAAGCTGCTCCAGTATTTATTGACGGAACTCTCCTGCAAGCTCCCTACCTGGAGGCGCTCATCTGCCCTGGTTCTGTTCCAGCTGCCCAGAGCAGTCAGCTTTCCTGTCTCATCCTCTGCTGCACCACTGAACCACACTCTCCACAGGAGAGCGCTGCTGGGTTACTAGACCCCACACGACACAACACTGTTTTGACGCCTTATTTTTTGCTGTTCCTCAAGCAGGAACTGGGTGCTAGGCACCGTGGCACCCCTGCACAGGAACGGACAGCGAGAGGTGTTCCTTGAGCTCCCATGAACTGAAGAACCTCTTCTTTTGGCGCGACAGACAGGGACAAATTCATTATTAACCAAGTCACTCACTGGAAATTTCTCACCCAACAGGAATTTTTTTTAACTAAGTTGTTCCGGCTTCAAGCCATGTATGCTTTTGGCTAATCGTTTCCCATTCCAACTAAGGAAGGTCCGTATCCTATGAAAAGCCAGGCAAAACCTCCCTCACCCTGACTCTGGTCTTCCCAGAATCAAAAAAAAAAAAAAAATGGGTTTTTAGCAGTGCTCACACTCCGTTGGCATTCTAATTAACACCGATTAATCATCTTCATTAGGTGTGATAATGACTGTGAGAGAAAGGATTAGAAAAAAGGTTTTGCCCTCAAAATGCGCGTGCCCATATCAGGTATTGCTGTAACTCACGAGATTAACCTACCTGCAATCAAATCTTCAACATAGTGGCATTACTCCAGTGGTGAGCCGTGGCTGCAGCCCTGGAGGGTGTCGAGAAAAAGCAAGTGTTCCATCTAGCGAAAGAGCTAAACCCTGAAACCTGCTCTAAACAATCAGTGATGAGATTAGCTGACAGGCTCCCTCACAGTGAGACATTGAAACCAATTTAGCCATTGAAAGACAATGTATCCCTCTGCCGGAATTCCCAAGTCCAAAGAAAGCAGGGAAGCTGAACCACACGGCCTGCGGCTCCAGCAGTTCCTCATGCAGATCCTTCGTCGGGAAGATGTCCAGGCCTGTTCTTCCCTGGACATGGTTGGTCCATGTGGTAAGTCCATCCTTCCCCGCTTCTAGTCCCCAGCCACAGCGGCCTGTCTCAATTCCTTTTCTTCTCCCATGTCACAATGATAATTCACTGTATACAGAAGTCAGAACCCCCTTCCACATCTACCCTTTGGCTTTCGCCTTGACTGGTCTCCTGCCTCTACCCTATGCCACCTCAACATAGCAACAGAGAATTCTTAACAAACACAGCTGCCCATGTCACTCTGCCACCCCAAACCCCACACAGCTTCTTGTGGAAATGGCCCGGGAAACTCTGTGACCGTCCTCTCTCGTTCCTCCGGCTACTTCACCCTGACCTCTTACGATCCCCACTACCCACTGCTGCTGGTTCTTTCCTGTCCCTGGAATACTTTGGGGGCACTTACACCCCAATCCCCTTCATGCATATCATCTTCTTCTGGGTGCCAACTTAGAGACCTTGTCATGCTCTGTGATAAACCTAAGTAGGTTTAAGTCAGCTCAGAGTTTCACAGTAGGGAAATCACAGCAACAAGAGCTTGGGCCAAGTTACCTTATATCCTCAACAAAGAGAAATTCATGAATACATGCTAGCTAGCACTCTTGTTTTCTCTCTCATTTTTAAAGTTATTTTAGTGTTTTTTTTTAATTTTATTTGTGCATTTTGCCCACATATATGTCCGTGCATGATGTGAATGCTTGGTGACCAGAGACCAGAAGAGGGCATCTCAGATCCACCTAGAACTGGAGTTACAGACTGTCAGAGTCACCGTGTGGAACAGGGAATTGAACCTGGGTCCTATAGAGGAGCAGTCAGTATGCTTTGCCACTGGGCCATCTCTCCAGCCCTTGTTTGCTCTGCAATTTGCCTTTTTTGGCACCCTCCAGGGCTGCAGCCACAGCTCACCACTGGAGTAGAGCTGCTGTGTTGAAGATTTGATTGCAGGCATATTAATCTCATTGATACAGCTTAGAATTCCCTTCCCAGAGAAAGGTGCCACCCACAGAGGAAGGATCTCCTTGCTCCGAATTAATGTAACCGATATAATCTCCTACAGACATGCCGACAGACCAACCCAACATACACAAACTTCCACTGAGACTCACTCCCCAGGTGACTCTGGAGTGTATCAGGTTGGCAAAGAAAATTAATCATCAAAACTCTGTTTAAAATGGCCTCTTTAGTTCTGCATCTCCAAAACCATTCTCCGGCTCTCTTTTCTTCTCTGTTATGATAATTATTATCTAACGTATTTCTGCAATTTCCTTGTGTATTATGTGTATTACTTAGTTTCCCTCTTCTGAAATGTAAGTTCAACAAGAGCCAATGACTATGGATTGTTCATTGCTTATCCAGAGCGGCAGGAATGAGGCCGGGGATGTAGTGGAAGGTAACCTTACTGATCTTACATTAGTAAGTTCTAAGAGCAGCCCAGAGTTCATAGCTGACCATGGTGTCTGTTAGAAGCAGGGACAGATGAGGTAAGGACTGTGGGAAAGACTACCCAGAGAACTCAGCGTGTAGTATGCAGTAGGCCTTGGCAGTCTAGGAACCTGCAAAGAGCTAAGGGAGGGTACTCCTGAGGAGCGCAGCAGCGTCTCTTGGCTATGCAAGTGCTGTAGAGGACAGTAAGACAGATCTGTGAGGAACAAGGCAAGGTGGGTGAGAGCAGGGGAGTGACAGAGAAGTGGAGGGCATATGTCACCTTAGGTCACAGCCTGAAGGGCCAGGAAAAGAGTTCTGCTGCCTGTGGTCACTGACGTTGTCCTGATGAGCTAGAGGTCTTGGGGTTTGTTTAGACAGTTCTAGTCTACAAACACATAAACAGAGACTGTTCTGCAAGAGACAGCATTAACCTTCCCAGGCTACCAGTCAGGAGGGCTTGTCTCTCCCCCATACTCAAGCCTGTTGAGGGGGTCTTGGATCAGGTGTGGACCCAAGCTTATTACCTAGCTCTCACCCTAAACACTAATCCTGCCCAGCCAATTCTTTCTCTACCCTCCACCTCCAGCCCTGACCCCCCAGTGAGCCTTCCAGGCTCTCAGATCATTGCTTCTGCCTCCTGATTAGAACGGCCTTTGACGCCCGTGTGTGGTCATTGAGCACCTCGGGCTCTCTGGTGGCTTCTGCTCAGTTTGAGCGTCAGGAAATTCTGTGCCAGATGCTTTTTCGGGGACAGAGTCAAGAGGGACAGATCCAGCATAACATCCCTTCCAGGAGCTGAGGCACCACTCCTGGGCACAGTGGAAGTCCATTAGAGGCTCTCCCGAAGAGACATGAGCAGGAGGGTATGCAGTAAGGCCTGAAGAAAATGCTTTCAACTGTTTCTATTTTCTAACAAATGGATAAAATGTACAGTGGCGCGACCCGGCAGGAGAACGCAATCAACATTCGTCTCTGCTGATTCCCCCCTGGAAGGCTGCTGGTGGCTCTCTTGGGGAGGTAGACTTCTTCCCACACCTCCTTCTCATGCTGGCCCTCACTCTCCTCCCAAGCCAACGTTTCAAATATTTGAATTTTGGAATACATTCCTTTGCACCATTCTGGGGCAGCTAAGCTTAAACATCATTTACTGGAGACGATGTATTTTTGCAGATGTGTGATTTGGCTTCTGGAACTAGTTTTTAGTGTATTTTTTTTTTCTTCTCAGAGAACCAAGGCCATCTCTAGTAGCTCTTGGGCCTAAGTGGCCAACAAGGCCAGGTGTGACCCCTCTTGGTAAATAAACCAGAGAAAGTGGTGTTTATCATTTTATAATACAAAGAAGCCAGCTTCCCCTTGTCCTCCTTCCTCTGACTAGAGATCCCAGTCCTAGCAGGTGGCGTTTTTCAGAATGTCAGCGGGTAGGAAGAAGCCCCGAGAAGATGAAGTATGTCAGCTTATCTACTACAGGCAGCATTTGTCCATACCTCGCTTAGGAGCTGGCCTTTGTAGCCCTGTCCCCCAATAGAACCCAAAGAAACACAAGAATATCCAGGAATAAAGCTGGATTTTTATCATCCTGGCCCCGGCTTTCAGTAGAGCCTCTCCCTAGGGTCTCAGGGTTTCTTCTGAGGAAATACAATTGACCCTTCATATCCCAGAGTCCCTGAGCAAATCTGTCACCTCTGGTCCACATAAGAGTTCTGGCTCAATTCCAATGTGTCCTGGAGTCTAAGCCTGCCCCTGTGTGGCTTCACCAGGTAGGGGGGACCAAGCAGCTTGCAAGCTTGTTCAGGGAAGAGAATGTGTTAAAAGAAGCTGTTAATGAGTACGTGTCTGAAAAGAATAACCACAACTTGGACTATCAGCTGCAGTGGCTAGTTTAATGTCACTTTGACACAATCTAGAAGAGTAATTCTCAACCCTTTGGGGGTCGAATGGTGCTCTCACGGGGTCATATATCAGATACCCTATATACCAGATAATTACATTATGTTTCTTAGAAGTAGCAAAATTACAGTTATGAAATAGCAAAGAAAATAATTTTATGGGGGGAGTCACATCGACATGGGGAACTGTATCAAAGGGTCACAGCCCTAGAAAGTTGAGAATCACCGCTCTAGAGTAACCTGGGAAGTGAGCCTGAGAGTGAGTCTAGCTCAGGATGACTTGTGAGCACAAGTAAGGTACCATCCTGACTCCTTTAATCGATGGGGGAAGATCCAGCCTGAAAGGGAGCAGCACCATCCCCAGGTGGGGAGACCTGAAGTGTGGAAGAGCAGAGAAGGCCAGCAACTTGCCCTGCCAACACGCAAAGCTTCTAGACATTAGAATCACAGGAAGGCAAATCCCTGCTGTTGAAACAGCTGTGTTGTGGCATTCCATTGTTGATGCCATTAAAGATCTTGTCCACAACCACAGAATGCCAGGAACACCCACAAGGTGACTTTACACAGTACCCTCGGTTAGCCTGGCGCAACTGGTAGCTGACATTCTGCCCTCTTGCTAGATGTGAACTCTGAGGGTAGGAACGAATTAAATTTAGCACTGTGCCTGGACATAGTAGATTCTTAGGAGCTTTTTTTTTCCCTTGTTACCATTAAAAGCTCTTTAGCTGCTTTTGTTCCTAATTCCTAAAACAGAAAGAAACAAAAACACAGATGGGGTTGAGTACTTTCAAGATTTTTGCTTATAGTTTAGATATTTAGCTATACAAGTCCGTGTGTGAAAGGATGCATGTGTGCATGCAAGTGTGTGTGTGCGTGCATGTGTGTGTGTGTGTGTGCGCGCATGCGTGAGGATGTATGTGTGCATGCACGTGTGTGTGTGCGTGTGTGTGTGTGCGCGCGTGCGTGAGGATGTATGTGTGCATGCACGTGTGTGTGTGTCTGTGTGTGCTCGCGCGCGGGCACACAGGTGGGGGGGGATGTTTTCTCCTAGCGGGTGGGGAGATAAAAATCAGCATCGTGCCAGCAGTATAGCTGATGTTAGAGCTATTTATAGACGTGGCCACAGTCATGTCAGAGATTTAAAGGAAGCCAAACATCTGGGTACATTTCAAAGCAGCGGAAGAGCCAGAGCCCCAGCACATTCCCAAAGAAAGCCGCATCTCCGCAAAAGCGGCAATCTACCTTCACTAAACACAATCCCAACCCGGGGCTCCCAGGGACCTCACTCTGCACCGATGCAAAGGCAAAATCACCCACCAGCCATTGTGCTTCCAGTCCCTGAAGAGGAATGAACAAAAGGCAGGTGGATGGAAGGACCGTCGGGCTTCTGCATCGAGAGCCTCCATTCAGACTGTAGACAGTTGGTATCAATGGGAAAAGGTGGGTTTCCTTGAATGGGAACCAAAGTTAGGGGCCCAAATGGCTTCCTAGCTCATGTGGTAAGAATGAACTTAAGTAAAATATTTAAATTTAGAACTCTTGGAACTGAGAAGGAAATATCTGGATCCCTACAATATTTTGCCGAACCGAAGTAAGTGCACTCTACTTTCAGCAGCAAAACCGATATATTTTTAAAGTCCTGATTTTAAATATGCTTTATATATACATATATGTGCTATGCATGCATATATAATAGAACCGAGTTGTTCAGTTTATATATGGGAATAAACTCTGCTCCACAGCCTCAGTTTTAGTCAAGGAGAAATGCCTAGCGTGCAGCGCCTGCCTGAGGCTGCAGAGCCTCAGAAGCACACGGAGTGTGGAGGGCTCTGCTGTAGAGCTGGTCCCATTGGTGCGCTTAACCTCGTGTGGGACTTACAAAGGGCATTCCTGTGTCACCTCTCCGCAGGCACAGGTGTGTGAGGTGATGCGCATCTGTGGTACCACCATAGCTGGGGAGGACTGTTTGTCTCCTGGGAGACGCCAGCTCCAGCCCATTGTCTCTGCCTGAGAGCTTGCCTTGCATCTCCAGCCCCCATGTTCTATTAGCATTGTGTAGGCAGGGCTGCTTTTTTGTTTTACAAAACCTCTTCTTAGCTTCCAGTGACGACTGATGGAGGGGAAACAGTGGTCCCCAATCTAACGTGGCTTTGGTAATGACTGACATGCTAACACTGCCGGACTAGCACATCTGTGGATTCTGTATCTAAATGGATTTCTGAGCAGAGAGCAAGTGGGGAAGGAGCTGTCCACTGTATTCTGAACTCATTGCTGTCTCCACTACTTCTCTCTCTTCATCCCAATTGTTTGTTTCTAATCCCAAAACATCATCTCTTCTGCATGGGCCAGGGAGGAGTAAGAGGTATGTTCCTCCAAAACCAGGCTTGCAAGGAATCCTTGCCAGGACGGATCCACACACAGGGCATGACTATAAGGCCTCATTCTTATATTGGATCTCATTCTTCTGTCGGTCACTGTGTTATAACCAATCAGGAAGGGTCCACCACAGACTATTTGTAAACTACAAGACAGAAGCAAACAAAAATCTCCCACAATCTCAGGACCCAGATGGAGTTCCAGTCACACTGGTGTCTGAGCAACATGCGTGACAGATCAGAGACCACTTCAGTTATAGCCCCATGAGTGTGAGTTTGCGCCATCAGCTCCCTTCCAGGAATTTTACAAGGTGGCTGGCTGTTGTATGGATGTGCCACGGTAAATGTAACGGGCTAGTTGCCCTCTTCCGGTCTGTGCTCTAGTTTCATTCTGGTACTGTGATAAAACACTCTGAACACAAGCAACTTGGAGTAAAAAGGGTTATTCAGCTTCTACTTCCGGGTCACACATTATGGCTATTGAGGGAATTCAAGGCAGGAACTCGAGGTTCGAAACCAAAGGAGGGAGCTGAGAGGAGCGCTTCTTGTGGCTCACTCATATAATCCAGGGTCACCGGCCAGAGAATCGGAGATACACAACCACAGTGAGCCGGGTCCTCCTCTGTCACTTAACAGTGAAGACAAACTTTGTCTTCAAAACTCACAGACTTGCCCACAGGCCAATCTGATCTTGGCAGTCCCTCAAAGGAGGTTTCTCCTTGGATGATTCTGAGCTACGTCATGTCCACAGTTAAGGCTACCCAGGACAGGTAACTTGAACAGTTTTTCCAGGATATCACGGAGGATCTCAATAAATAATATCACACAAATATACTTCCACTGTTTTTCTGGTCATTTCCTTAGGGCAGAAACCCAGAAGTAAGTTGAAAGATACAGAAATCCTCAAAACCCATACTTTCCAGGAAACTAACCCTGCCCTGGCTCTGAGACGCCACGTAATATCTTCAATGATTTTATAGCTTGCAATGTTTCACCGCGTTTCCTTCTTAATTGGTATCTTCACCGTTGTTATCATTAGAGTTATTACTGGCAATAGTACATGACTTGAATTACCCTCCCTCTCCACTACCCAGTGCCACCTGTGAAGCAGCCCATCCCTCATCCTCACGCCACAGATGAATGACTGCCAATAGAGAGACCTGACAATGTAATTTGACCCCCTTCAGAGTCAGCCCCTGCCCCCCCAAGTCTGATCTGCCTCACTGCAGCGGCGGTGCTGAGCTGACTACATTTCCCTTAGGTACTTCAGGGGTTCCACTCAACCATGCCTTGTCTAGTTTTCCATGTACAAAAACAGCCCTCTATATTTTGGATGCTGTGATGCCATTTGTAAGAAGATTTCCATATCTCCCGGACTCTCCCCCCTAACCACTACGCAGCTTCCCTCCCCCACATACATACACACCATTACAACAGCAGTGTCTTCTGCAAGCCTGGGAAGAATTCTAAACAGCCTTGGCTAACCCCTCTCGCAATGACAAGCATCCTGAAGCTTTGACAGCTTCCGTGGGAAAATATCAGTTATGGCAAATCCCATGGAGCAGTTCTATGAGGCCCAGAAACACAAGCTACTTTGAAAACACAAGCTACTTTGAAGACACAGTTCTTGCAAGAGCACATCGCACAGGTACATTGATCCTCTCTGGAAAGAGGTAGAGTAGGAATCCGTGTATTCTCTCCATGTGGAGACACAAGCGAACATATCGGGAAGCTTCGTGGCAACTAGGTGGTGAAAGCATCACGATCCGGTCACTGTCTGTCATGGCCTCCCCACATAGTTCCCTCATCTCAAAGGGCAGAAGCCTCTCAAGGGAGAAGAGACCCAAAAGCCCCACCTCTGACAGAGCCGCACACAGCCAGGCACTGACCACTCAGCACAGGCCAGGGTTGAGGGAATGTCTGTCCTTCTAAGTTCCACACTTGAGCACCAGCGTGTGCTGTAGAGGAGGGCCCCAGCAATGTGAAGCATCCTGAGGCAAGCTTGACCCAGTCCACTGCACCTCACAGCCAATCATTTGCTTTCTGCAGCCCAAGTTGGGGAGATGGACGGGATTTTCGCAGAAATCATTTGATTGCTATGAGAAATCTATGTTCCTGCTGCCCTAAGCATTGCAGGGAATTTGGTCACCTTTGCTTTCTCTCAGCACTGCGGTCCTTGCAGCTGAAGGGCTTCCAGGTTCTCATTTTAAAGGTGCCAGGCTATTTGGTAGTGCCACTCTGATCCCCTATGGTGCCCTTCTTTCAAAGGCACAACGGACCAGCAAGAGTTGGAAGGATGTGTCTGAGCTTTGAATTGGAGAAACAGACATTCTGGTCTTCTTCAGTCATCACTCAAGGTTCTGCACGGCAGAGACATGTGGGATCCATGACCTCAGTTCACTACCCTGCCCCATCCTTAGAGCGCCTCTATTACTCTTTAGTAGCTTGTCATAGACCCTGAATTCTTAAGGCTGAGTACTTCACAACAAAACTCTCAGACGCAAGCCAGGCACTCGAGAGCTGATAAAACTGGGTTTGGTGGCTGCAGAGATGGCTCAGAAGCTAAACATCATTGCCCTTTTGACTTCCCAGGGCATGGTGTGTACATAATGCGCATACATGCATGCAGGCCAAACAGTCGTACACATAAAAATTAAGTAAGCCTAAAGGAAATTTTTAACTGGGTTTGGGAAAAGCTTTATGGGACTCTGAGTCAGGTGTGTGCAGCTACCACGGGTTAAACTGGGATCTGAACTGCGTTATTCTGAGCTTCAACTAAGAAAGACGCTCCTGGAAGAAGATCTGAGGGGAAATGGACAAGCCTTCCATCTGCCTTGGTCCGTTACAAGCTTCAAACTCATTGCCTCTGTCACTTGTACAATGATGAACCTCAAATACAGCAGGTTCCATCCTTTGCAATCCAAGAAGAGGCCCTATGCAGAAAACCTGATTCAGGCAGAGCCAGCCTCATGTCCACGCCCAGCTCCATACATGGCCACCCTATCCTTGGGCAGTACTCATGGGGCAACCTACACCAGCTTGCTGACACTCTTCCCCAGGTACCCAGAGCTAGCCCTCATCCCATCTAGCGCTGCCAGTCGTTCCGCTGGGTACTGATCTTAGGTGGTTCTAGTCTTCAAACCCAAGTCTCTTTCCTTCCTCCAAGCCCCGCCTACCCTCGCAAGTGGTTCCACCTCTGATTTCTGAGGAGAGCTGCTGGTTAACTCCAAGCAGGTAACTGTATTTCTTTCAAAAAAAAAATTTTTTTTTTTTCAAAAAAGCTACCTCAGTAGGCAGCCCTGAGTCTATGGGCATCTACAAGAGTTCCTGAATAGGCTCCTCTCAGTCTTATTAATCCTGTCATAACTCTTCAGAATTTACAAGGCATCTTTTGCAGTGAAACGTTCAAGTGACAGTGTACACACATGCACGCACACACACGCACACACAGGCACACACAGACACACCTATGCACGCACACATAACACCATTTAACTTTGCTTTAGAGACTCAGAACAACCCTTTATCACCATCTACAGCTCTCTCCAAATTTGTTTCCAAGGCCTAAGCCAGCACCTTCCCCTCCCCCTGCAAAAGTCTTCCTCCTACTTCTGTCAAATCTGAGAAAATAAAGCAACCAACGAGTCCCTACCCAACACCCTCACCTACCACACCCTTACCTTCTACTCCGTGGAAGAGAAGCCCTCCCCATCCCTACTCCACGGTAGGATGTGGCCTCAAGACCCCAGTGTCGATTTCATCCCCTTGCAAAGGGCCTGTTACGTTTCCTACTTTGGAAGCAGACGTGCTGACTTTGACCTCCACCCAGTCCTGAAGCCACCATTTCATCTCTTTGCACCTCTTGAGGACAACACTCTACCCCAAAGTTGTTTATTTTCCTTGAACCCACTCCACCCAGAGAACCCTCAGCAGCTAGCTCGTTCGTCAGTCCCCACCGAGCTGCGGCTTAGCTCTCAGCCTCGCTGTTGCAGAAACCATGTCTGACCCTGAGCGGCTCCTTTCTTAGAAAGAACCTCCACCTTGAGTTCCTGAGGCAGGGTCCTCTCTCCCCACTCCCCCTTTCTCTACTTCCTCTCCTTCCTGTTTCCAGGATAATCCTCATTGCCTTACACCCAAGGTCAGAGAATTCTGGTCCACAGGTCAGATGGATTTGCGGTGGCGTTCTGCTGTAACCCAGCCCAGCTTACTCCTTTATAGCCGCCCGCTACTGTTGTGTGCTACGGGAGTCAAGTGAAACAGTTGCAGGGAACACAATACGGCCTGCAACGCCTTAAGTATTTACTGTCTGGCACTTTAGGAAGTTTGCCAGCTACTCTTCCCGATCTATAAATACTGCCATTCTCAAAACTCTGTCTTTACCGCCTCTGTACCCAGGCTCTTCAGAGTGAGCCAATCTGGCCCCATGACCTTAAATGCCACTGATGACCCCAAAGTCCTTCTCTAGTCTAAATCTTTGCTCTGGACCCACAACCCACCTTTGCAGTGGACATTCCGATTGGATGTCTCTGACATCCTAAAACAAATTCCCTACTCCCGGTCCTGCCAGCACCCTCCCCCCAGACACATCCTCACCTCCTATCCTTCCACAGCCTCAGACTCACTTCCTGCCCTGTCCCCACCACTCTCACCTTGCATCCTGCAACCCACACCATCCTCACTTCTTATCCTCTCTCTCTGCCCCAACAAGGACCCCCCATCCTTGCTTTCTATCCTTCAACCAGTCTCCATCCTTGCCCCCTGCCACCCTCATACCACAGGCCACCACTCCCACCGTCCTCCATTCCCATCCTCCCTCCTTGCCACCGTGTCCTTCCACTCATCCTCACCTCCTCCCGGGACCTCCCTCCCCATTTGCTCCTTATATAGACCTTTCCGCTTTATTCCAAACCCTTACACGCATCCTCAAATGGTCGGTCTCTCTCAAACCCAAAGTTCAAGTCGTCAGCACATCCTGCCTGCTCCCTCTTCAAGATATAAATAAAACCTCACCACTGCCAATAACCCCCCACCGTGGCTAATCAGAATCCTGCTCTCCTGACTGCCCTCTGCCTAAACGCAGCCTGCTACAGTATACTCTCAGGATGACAGCCAATAATGCTTTGACATCAGAGACCAGGCACACGGCTCTACTCAGGGCTCTACGGAGTTGGAGAAGGCGGAGTCTGGCCTCTGGCCTTGCAGCTACTGCAGACACCCCAGTGTCTCCAACTCTGTAGCCTTTCCTGACCTGGACTGCTGGTCCCCTAGAATCCACATAGACCAGCTCCCCTCTTTCAGGTCTCTGAGAAGTGCTGCTATAGGAAAATCTCTTCCAGACACTTCCTCCCCAAAGGTGCTCCCCTCCTCCCCTGGCTGGCTTGATCTTTCTCCACGCAGACACTAGCCCTCAGTCACATTGACTTGTGGTCTAGCCATCTGTCTCCCCACCTAAGCTCAGAAAGGATGGACCCGAGGGCAGTCTCATCCACCGCTCTAGTCTCACTGCTTAGAGGATTCTGGCCATTCTCCACATCTAGAACATGGAATAAGTGTATACCAAAATGTCCAAAAGGTTTGCTTCGTGTTAAGAAAGTGGGAGGCTATGGAGGAGAAGCCAAATGTTTGCAGCATGCAAACCTCCAAGAGAACCGTTCCCTAGAGCCCACATGCCCCAGCCAGCCATCTTCCTGGGTCACCCAGGGAATGCATTGACTCAAACCAGGCCCCAGTGACACAGGGACTGTCCAGGCAGAATCCTTCTGCAGAGCCTCCTGGAGATCAGGAGGGCCATGGGGAGGAGGAGCTTCTGTGACACAGGGACTGTCCAGGCAGAATCCTGCAGAGCCTCCTGGAGATCAGGAGGGCCATGGGGAGGAGGAGCTTCTGTGAGGCTGACAGAGAAATGCAAAACCAGTTCCTTCCCATCCAGTGTTAGTCACCTGGAATTCTGGCCAAAGAGCGGTGGCTACCTGGGGTGGTGGCAGTGAGGGAACACATCGTAGGCGGCAGTATTACACCACTACCAAGGCTCACTCAGTAAACCTCAGTTATAGTCCAAGCCCGTTTTCCCCCCTGAAAAACAAGGTGCTCTGACCAAATGTTTACAAATGTAAAACAAAGAGCCATCCTAGACTCTGTCTTTCTCTCCCATGTAGAATTTACCACAGCTAGAATTTCCCATCTTGTAACTTTACAAGCAGCTACCCTTAGGACCCGCTGAGAGCACCCACTTATATTTAAACATGCCTCTGGGCGTTACTTGCTTACTCTCCCCTTGGCCCCCAATTTTCAAGTTTTCTTTTTTCTCATTGGCTGATAAATTTGAAAACCCTACGTTCCCAACAGAAGAGGTTGGGTTGATAGAGTGGCAACAGTCCCCAGTCTCCCTTCTGTCTTCCAGGAACCCTACAGGGCAATTCCTTTTCCACAGGAACAGAATCAAGAACACAGCAGAAGAAAATGAAAGCCTTTAAGATCCCAGACCACCCCTGCCTCTGTGGTCTCCTCCTTCACGCTCCTCATTGTCACATTGTCCCAGCCTAGGGAACACAAGGGTTTTCTAAGAGAGCAAGTCCTGTCACAACAGGGTGCCTATAGCATGTCTTAGCATCACCGAGGTGCAGCCCACAACCTTGGCAGTCAGAGGTGTTCCTTGCTCACTCCTGACTTCAGACAGACAGTCCTTAGAGATTGCCCCTCCCACCATCCAATCAGTCACATCCTTCAAAGCTCAATATTCAGGATGTTTTGTCTTCCTGGGTCTTCTGAGACCACTGTTTCCCTCACTGATAACTGTGTATCTCAGCACCTATACTCAGTCTTAGATTGCTGGACTCAGCTAAAGGCCGGCACCCATGCGATGGATTCTGCTATTGGCTCCCCAAGTAGCCACAAGGGCTACACAGGATGCTAATTCACAACCCTCCTTTACCAAGGACATGCAGGTCCATGGGAAACCCTTGCTGCTGATAAGCCAGGTGCAATTTGCAGGAAGAATTCAGCTGCCCTCACAATTTCAGATCCATTCCCTATTGATTTCTTTCCCTGAAAAATGGGGGGGGGGGATATACCCCGCCACATCTGAAACTTCCAAGTACAAAATACCACACAAATTTGGGCTCTTATTAAAATAAATAGAGCAGCAAATTATGTACACACAGTTCCTCAACCAGCCCCGCTCGCCGCAAGCCTGCCCGCTTTTTCCCAATTAAGCCTGCAAAAGTCCCAAGGTTATGCCCATGAGAGCCACCACCGGCCCTGCTGTGAGGAGGGAGTCCAGAGCCTTCATGTGTCCCAACACACGTCATGGAGCCAGCCAGCTGTGTCCTCCACCCCAAGCAAGCTGACTTGGCTCTCCAGAGTTTACGCAACAGAGGAAATCACGGTGGGAAGTGCACACATTCTGGAAAACAAGAACAAATGAGACTCTGGGGCAGGCTGCAGCCAGTGGGGTTGCCTCCGGCTCAGCACCCACAGTCCCTGCACGTCAGTGTGCAGCCCCTGTCAGCACACTGATTTGGTCTTAACTGATTTGGTAAGGTGGCTCCACACTGTCCCGTGGAGATCAGCCAGCCTTCAGGAGCATACAGAGCTCAGCAAATTTAGCTATTCTGCCAAGACCATGGCATCTAGCACCAGAGAGCCTTGGGCTTGTGCCTTCCAATGTCACTCAGGAGGTTTACTACCCTGATTCAGCCACAAGTCTCGCTGAGCCTCAACTTCTCCACTTGGGATACACGGAAACAAGTGACCGGAAATGCTAAGACAGGTCTAATCGCTGTGACAGAGAGCCTGGGCTGTGGCGATCAGGTGGGCCAGAGGTCACAGGTCCAACCACCGGAAATGCAGAGGCACAGAGAATGAGCTCTTCATAGAGATGTGCCTGCTGGATTTCAGGGCTGGATTCAATTGTCACCTTCCCAAACACATGGAGGACAGGTGCCGGTCTGATGGAGTGGGCACTGAGCCTACAAGACTGTCACACATATAGTCGCTGTTTGAACGTCTAGGCTTGGTAGGAGGAATTTAAAAGAGCATCGTTTCTCTGTGGAAGAGGAGGCAGAGGAGTGCCGGAGCTAGAGGGGATGGCGGACACCAAGGAAACAAGGCTTCTAGACACAGCAGGGCCACTTCACATATGGCCTGACCAAGGTAGCATGCACAGGGCTGCACAGGTCTAAGCCAGATGTGGTCCCAGCGCTGCGAGGAGACGTGGACACACGTCCCCAGCCCTATCCCTGAGGCTATCTCCAATGGGTAACCACTGGCAAATGAAATTTAATTTTCTCCAATGGAGTCTCACTCGGGATACAAACCACACCCCAAGCCCAGCAGTAGATGACCAACATGAAAAGAAATCAATGATATTTTTAGAGGTTTTTTTCTCTCATAATACTTTGTCTGGGCATTTTTGAATATATATATATATGTGTATACATATTATAATATATAATATAATAATATAATATATAATAGAATATACATTATATATAGAATAAGAAACTTACATATAATATAAATATATAATATAAATTATATATAATAGTTTCTGATTTTGAGCTTTCATGGAGATTCTGATGTGTGGATGTGTGTGTCTATGCATCTGCAGGTGGTTCTCATACTTTTCTCTGGCTCTCGTTTCGCATTTGTTTTGTCCCATTCTGGTTTGTTTGTTTGTCTTTACTTCTTGGATACCTGACTGTTCTGTAATGAGAGAGGAGAGAAAGGTGCGAATGGGTGAAAGGGGTGAATCTAGGAGGACGGGAGACCACAATGAGACTATATTGTCTGAAAAAAATCTATTTTCAACAGAAGGAAAGGCCATTGTTTCCGGTTTATAGAATAATATTCTCACTGAAAGAAATTTGAAAAACTCAAAAAGTGAAAAACAACAAAACACAATTTAACTGTATCCACTTCTGTGTTACAGCATTCCACTCTACATTAACTACAATTCCACTCTATTTACTTTTCAATCTTTACTTAATAGATGTATTATTAGCACTTTCGGCATCCTTATATATTATTCAGTGTAGTTTTAATAGCTTCTTTGATTTCCATTTTATAGATGACCCATATTAGATTTAATTAATCCCCCACACAATGTGTTGTCGGCACAGATACTGCTGAAAGGAAAAGTCCTGATTAGAGTGACTTCCCACATCTCTGTTTATTCCTTTAGGGTTAATTCCTTGGCAGAGACCTGTTTGTTGGTATAAAGGGCCGTTCCGGAGGCCTGTCTCATATTTTCAAATTATCTTCCCACCAGTGAGGTATATGAATGTCCATTGTTCTCTACAACACTGGGCGGGTCACTGACAGTTTTCATCTTTGCTAATTTATTAGGTAGCCAACAATATCTTGGTTTTAATTTTGCATATTAATGACCAGGCTGGTACATACTCCGGCCACTTATTTCTTTTCTATATGGTTTTGAAATATCTGCCCAGAAGTCTCTGGCCACTTTTCTATAGACAGAAGAGTTTCTAATATTCTGCAGAAAAATAGTTCACAGCCTCCTTTGATGATGCTGTACCTGGGCTCTGACCGTCTTCTCCATTAAAGCATGAACTCTGACACCTCACGTGTATCCTTTCCCTGTAGCTTGAAATAATTTCTTGCTTTGAATTTTTGTTTGAGTTGTATTTATTGTGTGTGTCTGTGGGGGAGTGTCTGTGTATATGTTTGTGCAGTGCCCACGGGGGCCAGTAGAGGGCATTGGATCCCCTAGAACTGGAGTTACAGATAGTGAGCCACCATGTGGGTGCTGGGATTTAAACCCCAATCCTCTGGAAGAGCAGCCAATGCACTTAGCAGCTGAGCCATCTCTCTGGACCCTTATCCCATTTCCTCTTCTCCTATTTCAGTACCAGTGGCTGGCCTCGCTCTCTTCTTTATTCCATCAACTGTCCTCGTTGGGTTGCACCTTTCCTTTTCCCAATGGCGCA
The DNA here is from genome assembly GCF_982192425.1 of Myodes glareolus. NCBI lineage: Eukaryota > Metazoa > Chordata > Mammalia > Rodentia > Cricetidae > Myodes > Myodes glareolus. The sequence goes on from NC_142048.1 coordinate 48,266,277, forward strand.
CGACTCGCCAAGCCAACAGATCTGCCACTAGCAGTGGCAGCAGCAGGGTTGTTGTGGGGAACACATGTCATGGCAAACATGTGAAAATCTGTGGTAACTTTGTGGAGTTGGTGCTCTCCTTCTTTGTGTGGGTTCTAGGGATCGAACGCAATTTCTCCAGCCGTACGAGGTCTCCTGCAGGCCTCAGGCGGTCCATGGGCCTTGCATAGTGAGCTGCTTCCCAAGGAGCTCCGTTACATGCAGGCGAAACGCGCTTCTCTAATAACTCGCATCCTCGCTGGAATTCAGTTGAAAGGCAATGAAAACGCTTGCAGATGTCACCTTGGCCCTGGGAGTTTTCCAGACCTGAGTTGGAAGCGTCTTCAGTGAGCCATCTTACTGACCTCCCTGTAATCACCGTCTTTCCTTAGGTACCCAACGTTTTTCACCTGTCCCAGGCTGGCTCGTCCCTTCTTCAGCCCCGCCCCAAACCTCACCTTCTCCCCTCGGCAGCTACCCAGGCTATTATTCCAGGTCCAAATGAGACTGTGTCGTTTCTTGCCTGAAACCCTTCTACCCCCTCACTGGGCCAACTGGACCCTTTCTACCTGGCAAGCACCCAAAACCCTACTTCCTATACTCCCCCAAAAGACTCATCTTATATAGTCAGATAAAACAGCACCCAGGTATTTCAGGCATGTTGTGCTGTTCTCCCTTGCTTTTGAGTTGTTCAAACATGACTCACCTCTGTCCATCCCTCTCTCACAGAGCTGATAGTCTCAACTTGTGACCTAGTCTCAATCGTTCCTTCCTTCCCGAGGCCTGCCCCAGACCAATAAGCCATGCTGAACCTCACACCTAAGACAACGATCTATTCTACTCAACACACCTATTTCAAGTACAGTCCACAGCCTCAAAACCGAGGAGGAAACTGTGAAGGCGGGTGAAGGTCACTCTGAAGGACAAAGACAGGATGAACCACTCTGGGGGCTTGCAGATATTGCTAACGGATTCCTCAAAGTTCTCCCTCAGGTGTGTTTACTCCACTCTCCCTCTGCAAATAGACTCCAATTCCTTCAACTACTTCCTCTGGATCTTCCAGAGCTCCCCTGTGGTCTGGCTTGCACCCCAGGGGAACCTGTCTGACCAGCCCAGCTTGCACCCCGGGGAACCTGTCTGACCAGCCCTGTATGATGCCTGCGAGGCCCTTTCTTCCTTAGGCTTCTTTACAGCTCAATCTAGCTGTTCCTTGGGCAGACATCCTGCCCTGCAGCCAGAATCTAAAGACTTCTTACGCGATGTTCAGCTCTTGCACACTCAGAGATCAGGAAGTAAAGATCTCCCCCAGCTGCTGCCCAGTTGTCAGAAGGATGAGGCTCTTCCCCTCACCCCACAGACAGCCAGACTTCGGGCCCTGAGGAAGCTCCTGTGGGCCAGGCCTCGGCCTTCTATTAATGTTCCACACATGTTCTGTTTGTTCTGAAGGTAACGGTGAAGTGTTTTATTCGTGGTATGACCCCTGTCATGGGACATTTTGTTCCATTATTTCCGTGAAGAAGTTGAATGGATCGCTATAATTGCTAACCACCGTAAGATTCAAGTTCTCTCATGAATTCCCTGTCTCTCTTCGTGATGCTCCCTTCTCTATCTAGTCCCTTCTTTTGGTTCTGGGTCGTGACAGAAATGCTGCCTTGTGGCCCAGCAGCAACACTGCAGAGTCCCCAGGGATGGCAGAGCAGCCTCCTCCCAAGCCATGACTGGAGATGGAACAGAAGACTGTGTGAATTACAGAGAGTGTAGTCAGGTGCGTGTGGGCAATGGGCGCTGGAAACAGCACAGGGCCAGCAGGGGGTATCAGAGAACTGTCAATGATCAGTGTTCAGCATCCAGGTAAAGAGATGGGAGGAGTCAAATGAATCAAACGGTCTGTCCCATTTGGGAATAAAAAGGAAATGAGCTACAAAGAAAATAGCCCCAATTCTGAGGAAGAGGAAGAGGGCTTAATTCTGGTCTCAGTTCTGTCACGGATTCCCTAGGTAATGCCACCAAATGCTTTTATCTCTGTGAGGTCATTTGCCAGAGCAGACAGGGGATACCTAGGCAATGGGCAGAATGTCCCCATCCAGGTGGTAGCCAGCTAGGGCAGAGGGCGGGGGGTTCTACCCAAGGGGCTTCACAGGTCCCCTGCATTCCTCATACACCCCAAGCACTTCAACTTTCAGCCCTGAAGCCAAGGGCGCAGTTTGGGAGAAATCATCGTAGGGCTCCTCCGGGAGAGAGAGCTGGAGCCTGAGGCTCAGGGAACCCTGCCCTTCCCCGGCTCACGGTCCTCCAGCTCCAACTCCGGCTCACACCTTCTGCTTATCCTTTTCGTAAAGATTATCTTGGAGGCTCACAACCTTCCCTTTTTTAAAAATTCTTGCTGATGGAAAATGCTTCCTCATACCTAATCTAAGTCCATCTGCTGCAATTTCTGTCTATTTTCTCTCGTTCAATCCTTACTGAAGATGGAGAACAGCTGGTCGCCATCCTCCATATAACATCCCCTCCTAAACCAGGATCAGTTATGACATCACCCCTCAGCCTGGTTTTTTTTTTTTTCTTCTTCTTCTTCTGACATACCATCCACTGTGCCTCCTGACCTATCTTCCTAGATTCTAGCTGGGAAGACCAGTCACCATGGCAGCATGGGAGGCTGCAGAGCTGTGGCCTCCACAGCAGGAGGTAGAGTCCCTGGCAAAATCAAAAGAGAAGGTCACTGCAGAAAGGGACCCAGAAGAACACAGTCCGATCTCCTTACACAGGAGGAAACTGAAAGCCAAAGGTGTCAATGAGTGCAATGCCCAAGATCAAATCCTAGGGCTCAAAGTCGGATCCAATATTCCTTTTTTGTTTGTTTGTTTGTTTTTGATAGTGGTGGTGTGGGGGTGGGGGTCGGAGCTCCTTCTATGGCCTAAGCTTGTCTTAAACCCCAGATCCTCCTGCATCCACCTTCCAAGTGCTGGAATTATAGTCACGTGCCACTCACTATACGCAGCTAAAACCCCAACTATGACCACAACTCCCTGCGTAGCCACGGCAGTGTCTCAGCTGACAAGCAAAACGCCACAATCTCTGTTTGCATCTTTCTAATTCTGTCTCTCCTGTCCTGCCAGCAGATGCCGAACTACTTCTACAAACATCTTCTGGGGGTTTTGCTGTTGTTGTTAATACGCAGCTACTCGAGGTGAATGTAGTCTGGAGGTAGTGTGGTGTGGTCTACAAAGATGGAAGAAAGACTTCAACGCCCCTGTAAGTTACACTGTTAACTTAGTGTAAGGAAGTAAATTTGACCTTTTCTAATTGCTGGCACCTTACAAAGAAAAGAGAACAAAGAAACGGAGAGAACGGTAAGCAAACGACACTGTCCACTAATGTCCCCAAGGTCAGGCCCCAGCTGGACCGTCTGGGAACTGTGGAAGGGGGATGGATGGAGGAGTGGTCCCCAGGACAGAAAAGCAGCAGAATTCCTATGCCTGGTAGGAGTCACCTTTGCCCTAAGGCATTTTCCATGTCCGCCTCACAGAACCAGCAGCCCACCACCCATGAACGCTACAAAAGTCTGAGTTAGAACTGAACTTGCTGAAAGGATTACCTCATCCATTCCACCGGGCACTCTGGGATGGCTAACTCAGCATTCCTGGCATCTCTGGTCACTCTTTCTGAAAGGTGGTGAGCAGGGTGTCTATGAGGAAATCTCACCTAGGGTGTCCTGAGATGGTCGGAAGAACCAGAACAGAGGAAGGAAAAAGACAGGCATCTACCTATCAAATCGAGTAAGTTACCTGCGTCAGGTGAACTAAGTCCCCAGCTGGGATGAAGGATGAGGTGTGGATATGCAGGAAAGTGCATCAGATGAACTAGTTACTCATAATTCTAGCTTTGAACACTGGAGGACACTCGAGCATAGAGAACACTGATCTTGGATTTCCAAACAGCCGTTTGCCATTTTGAACAAACAGTGGCACAATGCGGCTTAATCTTGTCGACTTTTAAGGATGTTCCAGACTGCTTCAAACCTGCAGACACACCCTCCCTGAGGAGAGCTGGGAAATTCAGACGTCCGCCAAGAGAAAGAAGACATCATGACAGCGTTTACCAAAATGCCTAACCCAATAAACGTGCTGATTTGATTTCCCCAAAACCACAAAATTAAATTTTAAAAGAAAAAAACAAAAGGACACCTCTCTGATAGAAATTTTAATGTTTCCAATCCTATTTCTGGGCATGATTTTCTTTAACAGCAAAATCAGCACGAGATGATGAGATCGAAGAAGGTTGGCAAAGAGATGACTTATTGACAGGTTTAGCATGGAGAGGGGTGACAAGGAGGGTGGTGGGCACTGAGGTCCAGAGGGATACGAAGTCTCTTATCTGCCAGGGCGATCAATCACACTGGCCTTGGAGCAGCAGAAGGATGGAGCCCTTCCACGTCACAGTAGCTCAGGACAGAAGCCCTGGCTGGCCAACTGGGCAAAAGGAAAACCCTACATCGCTGCACGGTACCCACCCAGCTTCCTAGCTGAAGCTTCCATGCTCAATTCGATAAAATGACAACCAACAAATTTAATCTCCTGAGCATCCATCAGTCCCTTAACACGCCAGCAAGCACCCAGCCTCACAGGAGTTAATCAGCCGCATACCATGAGATTACATTCTCCATCACAGAGGTGCAGGGTCCTGGGGTTTGGGACCACACTGCCCAAGGTAAAGCTACGATGAGGGTGGTTTGAGTTTTGTCAATTACTCTACAGCTCCTATACTCATTTTTTTTTTAGCTTAAGTTGTTATTTTAATGATCTCGGTTCCAAATGAGGAAATACAAGGAAGAAGAATGAGGGGGAGGAGAGGGAGAGAAAGCCAGTGCTCCAGCGTGTCCCACTTGTACATCCCAAAGCTCCCTCGGCTCCCTCCCCCACCCAGCCTTTCCCTCTGTGGATGAGTCACCACAAGGAGCTGTTTTAAAACGCCTTCTTTTAATGTTCCCTATCATGATAGACATCAACAGATCACAGATTGGCATAAATTGAAGGGGGACCCTAAGTTCTGCTTCCGGTTTCTGGCTCCGGATACCTCTCAAACTCAAAAGCTTTCTTCAAATTATTCCTATGTTTATTATAAAAAAAACAGAACAAAACCAAACAGGGTGTCTGCATTCAGGTCACTTTCTCAGTGCTGAGTACTGTCCCCACGACCTCTTTGGGGTCATGTACCTTACATCACAGAGGGAAAAAGTCCTTTAGAACTGCCCCCAACCACCCAAAGAAGTTCAGTTCCACTCAGGGACCTTGGATAGCAGGAGTCGTGCTATGTGGAGCCTGGGGTTTGTTTTGCCTCTTCCAGCCAACACGTGCACAAGAGGTCGGGCATCCTGACCAGCTGCAACTGCACAAGACTAGCCGGCTATCTCTTCAACCACCGGTACTAGAACTTCCAGAATAACAATTCCCACCCAAAACGGTTGCCTAAAGGGAGAGAAGGAGAACCTGTTGTGTGTGGTAGTGAAGAACAGAAGGACTGAAAATGGAAATGATGTGTGGGGCAGAAGAATCAAGGCTGTCACACCTCTGAAGCTGTGGGAAAGGTGTCGCAGGGACGTGGCACTGTTGAGAACCCCTCCCAGGACCCCCCCCCCCCCCCGCCCCCGTTCCGTCAGTTCTCTTTCCTGGTTTCAAGTCTGGGACAGAAATCAAAGGGAAGGAATTCACCGGGACCCACATTCCCCAAATCCCAGGGACTTGTCATATCACCTGGGGACTGGAAGCATCAGAGGATGTCGGAGGTATGACACACCACTGGGTGCCTTGGAGCGAAGGGCACCAGGAAATAGCTGCACGGGAAAGCAGGGAGTCCCAGGCTGTGTACATCACCTTCACCGGCACTGGGGACACCACCTCCTCCTCAAGGTCCACTTACCTAGCAATTCCCTGTGGCAAAAGTCGACTGAAAGGCACTTTTATCAAGTATCAAAAGTGGGTCTCAGCGAAAGTGAGGCCCTTGTAGCCCCCACAGTGTGGGACAGTCAAGAACTAACCACAGGCCATGGTGAGCATTTCCACTTGGAGAGCAGTTACCAGAAGCAGTGTGAGCAGGGACTCCAGCACCATCTTCCTGCCACAAGTCACCTGCGCATCTAGATAAAACTAGCCCCCAGCAGCTTCCCTCTCCCTACAGCCTTGCTTCCCGAGCTGTGGGACCTCAGAATTCCTTTCTCTGATTGGAATGTAAAGCACCCTGAGATAAAATTCAGCCCTGTCCCCACTGTTTTTCGGGGTATGTGTACCAAATCAAGAAAGTCTTCCAGAGTGTTCAAGAGCGAACCAATGAAGTTATTTCTTTGTTGATGGCAAGGGTTTATTTCTCACCAAGTTGGGTGATGCGCAGATGGATATTCATGGGGTCAAACGGGACAGGCTCCTACACCCTGTGAAATTTCTCTTTTCACCTAATGAAGACTGATGGAGAAAGAGTGGGCAAAAGTAGCCCAGGAGAAGATGGGAAAAGTTTGAGGAACGTCTGGAGTTGAAGGGTCACAGTGCTTTGGGCAAGGCAGGTCAAGGTACAGCAGGCAGGGCAGACCCGATGGCAGAAAATCCAATCAAACCAAGCTTGCTTCTGGAACTAGTTCATGGATATGGTCACAGCACAGCATCATTCTAATCCAGGAAGCCGCAGATCTGGGGTCCAGCCTTGGTCACCCAGCAAACCTGAGTCTACACCCTAACCCCGCAGGTCCTCTAGCCCCAAACCAGACCCATTTGATGGACCTGCGCGCAGCTAATTAATAGTAAACAAACCCAGCTCTCGACGGCGCAGAAGTTTTTCCAAATTGTAGGCTTGTTTTCCTCCCAAAAAAACAGAAAACAAAAAAAAACAGTGGGTCTCCACCTTTGTCACCTTTCCTCCCTTTAAACTTTTCTCTTCTGTCTGCAATCCCTCCACCTGTGCTATCTGCAAGCCTGTGCGAAAACACAGCGGAAGCAGCCCCCTCTCCCGGGACACAGATAAAGGTACCTTCTCCGAGAAGCTGAGGGGCTCGCTCTCGTCCGGAGGCTCGCTGCCCGGCCGAGCGCAGGAGGACGCAGCCGGGTTGGAGCACGCTGAGGATGCTGCGTTCCTGCCTCTGCGACCAGACCTTTCAGCAGCTCGGACCAACTGTGCTAGCGATGCACTTAGCAATTATCGGCTGGCGCCGACGCCCCGCCTTCTGCTCTTGTGATTGGCTCTCCAGTCCCGGGCAGGACTGCATTGGTCTCGGCCGACCTCACTCATTGCTTCGGCTCCTACTATTATCTAAGCCATCAAAGGAAATAATTCCATGTTTCATTGACAACCTGTAAGGTTCTCCTCCCGCCAGGTGGCGGGGGCGGGGGGGACTGGGAGTCCAGAGAAGGGAGGGGAGGAGAGCCAAAAAAGATGGGGGTGGTCGAGAAAGGAAGAGAAGGGGTAGGAGGGTAGGGGAGAGAGAGAGAGAGAGAGAGAGAGAGAGAGAGAGAGAGAGAGAGAGAGAGATTGAGATTCTTACCCTAGCATTTTAACTTCCACAGAACAAAGCCCATTGCAACAATTATCTGGCTTATTTCCTTATGTCTCCCCTTGCTGGTAAATATTCCTGAGGCTTGTGGGAATCATAAGGGGACTTCTGTTGTATCAAACGGCTCCGGAAAGCAGAACAAGGTTGAGGACTAAAGAAATGATGCTTTTACACCTTGGAGGTCATCTGAAGGTCATTTCCGATTGTTCAGGGCGTCACGGTATATGCTTTAACTAGTAGTTCACGTGCCTAGTTTTTCCCCTAATGGTCCATTAGCTGCCCCAACCCCAGGTCACCATTTCCCATTTCCCTTTTACTCTTTCTGGAGTCTGAAGAGAGTTGTTCTTAAAGTCCACAAAAGTCTGGGATTTTCTTTCATCACGGGAGGCCCAAATGAGCAGACGATCTGGACCTAAGTACCTGCCAGGAGCCTGTTGGTTTGATTTTTTTTTTCATTATTCCAACCTGCCTTCCTTCCATTAATTGTCCAGTCGCAAAAATCATAAGTCAAAGCAAGCAAGGGGGACAAAAAGAGCGGAGCCTCAACCTACATCTGGTGAGTAATTCAGTTCCTCACTCAGACCCACATAAAGAAGGGTCTGACTTTGGGCCAGTTTTACGTTGGTTCACCCTGTGAAAAGGACGTAATTTAGAATCTGCTAAGAGAAATGACTAAGAAGGATCTTTGAAAGATAAAGTGCCCAGCAAATCTACTTCCAAGGCAGAGAGCGACTCACTGACAGAGCCTGTACTTGCCTGCCCCGTGAAGGCTGTGGGTTAACCTTCCGGGTGCTGTGATTTCATTAACTCAAAGGAAAGGGAGGAAAAAATAAAGTTCCAGGTTCATTAGAGCCATCCTTCAGGCTTCTCTACTGGAATTCCACCTCTTTGGAAAGACAAGCCCAGCCCCACCCTGTCCCACTTGTCCTGGGCTCTGAACAGCTGCCATCCTCTTGTCCCTCCACCTGGTGGGGTAACACACATACATGCTGGCTCCCTAAATGCTTTCTGTATGCCGGGAGGATGGAGATACTATGGAGATGGGCAAGAATAGGAGATAATTTATTACACTCCCCTCCTGTAATGACCCACTTGGCAGCGAAGTTTCTTCCCCTGCACACTCCTTGCACGCATGCTCCTCTCTAAACAATACATCTAACAGCCTCAGAACCCCCTGACCCCACCGACTGCATTAGACCACATGTATTTTTACATAACAATAGGATGAGTTCTCGGACTCCTGGAAAGATCAAATATGGACAGTTTCTATTGAAGTGTATTCCCGACATATATAGAAGGGCTGATCCAGCCTGAACTAGTTTAGGCAGATGTAAAGTAAGGCAAAACTGTGTCCTCCTTTTGGGAGAATCCCCCGTTTGCCATCATTATGTCTCTGCATATGCATTAGCCAGGCCGTGGAGGCTCAGGCCTTTAATCCCAGTGCTCAGAAGGCACGAGCAAGTGCGTTTCTGAATTTGAGGCCATCCTGGCAGCCTGGTCTATAGAACAAGTTCCAGGGCAGCCAGGGCTACACAGAGAAAACCTTGCTACAAAAACCCTAAAAAAATAAAATAAAAATAAAAATAAAAATAAAAATAAAAATAAATGCATCCTGGGAAGGGACATGCAGAATAGATAAAGTGATTGTACAACCTCTATTTAAGTAGAGAGTCACTTCAAGTATGTCCCTTACTCACCAACCCCTCTTTCTTCCGACCCTACAGAAAGAGGCCTCCGGCTGCAGCCTAAAGCTCAGGAGAACTTTCACTCATGTGGTCTACTGCCAATCTTT